>NC_091706.1:60947205-61255441 GCF_041296265.1 Equus caballus | reverse complement strand
CTCCAACTGCCCCTGACTTCAGCTTTAATTAGCTATTGGTACACTCTGGCCTTCAAATACGCTTGTTTGCTAGGTCAGAAGTAACTGAGGGACTGGATGAAGCTTTATTAAGGGAGAACCAGAGTGGCCTTTAAGCTATGGCTAATTTCTGCTCACCACGTAGACGATATCCTTATATGGATACTATTTGATGCCTCAAGAATAATAAGACCTGTCCACTCTGGATGCTGTGACTGCAAACTATTCTTAGCACTGTGTGAAGTCTGGAAATCATTCTGCTACTCCTTTCCAGTGGTTCCTCTTGAGTCTCAGTTTGTTTCCTGTCACGCAGGCATGTACCAGCATTCAGTGAAAGGCTTGAAGAGACCTGTCTGCAGATCTGCAAAGCTCACTCTCTCTGGACAGCTTCCTCCTCTCTCATATTTGACCTGTCAAATTTTCACTACCTTGGTTTTTCCAAACTCTGATGGCCTTAACTCTGAGAGGCCTCAGGTTCTCTGCTAGATTTTCCTTCTTGTGCTATGGCCTGAAAATTGCCTCCTCGCAGTGAGCTATCACAATCACAGGAGTCACCTTGTTTGTTTCCATTCTCCCCCAAATCACAATCCAGTGCCGTCTGTGTGTTCAATGTCTGCAAACCAGTTTTATACTTTCTTTCAGATGGTCTAGTTGTTAAAGGCATGAAGGGAATGCCATTCCTGCTACTCCTTCATGGTGAGAAGTAGAAGGAACAATTCTAAAATTTTATAAGAGCTCTTTCACTATGGTGGCTTGCGGTGACGAAGAAGGCAAAAGTGGAATTCAGAATAGTTGCTGAGATCTAGTTCAAAGCCAGTAAGATGACTGGTGGTTAGTGGCAAATGGAAATGGAGAAACGAAGGAGGAGCCAGTGAACTTTAAACAGGTAAAATAAACAGACTTTGCTGACAGAGAGAGAAAAGAAGCAGAGGATACCGTCCAAGGTTCCTGTCGGGTCAGCCGGGTGCGGGAAACTGGATGAGCCACCGAAATAGGGAATGTCTTCTTCCAGATGACGCTGGGCCATGGAGAAATGAAGTGATGTGTTGAATTGGTAGAGAATTAAAGAATAATATTCCTCAAAATATGTGTGAGGAGTTCTTTACGATCTTGGAGTCGTGTTGGAAGACTTTTTGGTTGAGGGAGAACTAGTTGGTTCTCCCCTCGAAGTGCTTATTTTCCTCCATGGTAGGACACACCATTGGCACCATAAGGAAAAAGTAGAAGAAAACCTGTTTCTGAGCGCATGTTCATCATTTGTCTTGTTTGCACATTTTTTTCTTATCTGTATGTTTCTGACAAAATGCATCAAGGATATAATTCTCTTTCTGGTATTTGCTTTGATGTTAACCTTGCAAACAGAAAGGATGTTTCTTTGTAAGTTTCTGTATAAAACACAGTGTATGTTTCTGTATCAAACAGGTCAAAGATGGCCTAGAGATGACTTTATACTGTGCTTTCATTTATATCATATGACAAGATTCTTAGAATGGCTAAGGCATCAGCATTGGTGTGGACCCATTATGCCCATTTTATGATTGTTGGATGTAAAGTTTAGAATAGTTAAGTGCTCAAAATCATAAGATGAATCTATGAAGCATTTATATAAAAACCCAGAATTTTTTCTTTCAAATCCAGTATTGTGCCCTCTGCTCAGATATATTTAAGCTTGCAGGTTAGAGGCAGTGGGGATCCCACCATTTTAGATAACATCCATGGAATATTATAGTTGTACTCTTGATTATGTTTAAGATACGAAGCAGCTTTAACCTACACTCAAGTCTTTTGACTAGAGGCTTCAGTTTGAATATAAATTTCATTTAAAGAATACCCGTAGAAATTTTAGAGGGAAAATTAAAGCCTTTACTTGCAGAATACAATCTGCATTTGCTTTGACAACTAATTAGTTTACATATGTAAAATAAGTCCACCTTTCTGTATATATAATTAAGATGTATTGCTAGGATAGCATTGACTAGTTAATTAAAGCAATTACAATAGTAGTAGAACATGGCACAACTTACCATAAGAGGCATAAGCAGAATACATCATGGGCTATGAGACAATAAATAGTGACTGAGTTTGAAATACTTTCCACATAATAAAACACAAAGCATACTTGAGTGTTTTAATTAAAGTTTCATTCATTCTTAACGTTGCAGATGCTGTTAGGTGGAAAAAAACTTACAGTGTACTGGCAACTTAAGACTTGGTGCACATCCCATAGAAGCACTTCCACGCACCGTGACCTATTATTCAAATCAATGACGTCCCCAGTAGGAAGCATTTCTTGCCTGGAGCGTGCTTTAATGAAACTGTCTTAGGAAATGTTAGCGATGGTAGGTAACCGGCTGAGGGTACAGGGAGATAGATCCAGCCTGTGTCTCCATCTTTCTGTTAAAGGGCTGTTATTCCTCTCACCTTGTGTGAGAAGTGTCTGGAAGAGTGGCAGCATTAGCAGAGACTTGGAAATGACTTAATCTTAGATTGAAATTCCAGTCTCAACGTTTATTTCCTTGAAAATTAGGGTAAGATGATTAATTGTTCTGAGGTTCAGTCTCAGTGATGATCAAGTTCTATCTGCCTCATAGACAGGGGCAAATCCAGGTTTGTGGGACCTAAAGCTGCACTTTTGGAAATGTTCTTTAAGGAAAAGAATACAAAATAGGAATGATTGTGAACATTCATTTGGAATTAACAAAGAAAGCACAATGAAATGTAAATTTGAAGAAGCTGACAAATTCCACATACATAACAAAATCCACCCTCTATTAATTAACTGCTCGACACGTCCTTTATTGCACTTTTTCTTTGGCTTTGGATATATATTCTCCAATCACTTCTTTATATTACAAGACTTTTAACTTATTATTTTCTTTAGAGGGAATGGAAATGTAATTCAGTCTTTCTACTAGTATTGTTGATCATTTTAAAATTAATAATGACAATTTAGAAAAAGTTCTTTCAATTTCACAAATAAGTAGTGATCATGTCATGTAGATTTCAAAGATTATTTTCAAACTTGGGAAACTTCCATCAAGTTTCGTTTGTGTGTAAAATATTTCAGATGTACTCTCTATAGTATCGCTTCAGGTCCGTGTCCTATAAACACAGCGATTTTCTTACATGCTATTTCACATAATTCCCAGCTCTTAAAATGCCTGGTGCCTTTGTAGTCATGTACATTATCAAGTGTAAGCCTCACAGAGAGAAATTCTGCTTGATTAGGTGCTGGTGAGAACTGAATACTCCTCTTGCAATTTTGTACTTCTTAGGACTGCAAGAATATTCCAACAACAACAAAAGTCTTTTGAGCTTGTACTTTTCATACCTCCATTTTTCACGTCCTTCTGTTGTTGAGACCCCTGGGGCACAATATATATCATCATGATTTATGGCCCTACGCCTTTGGGACACGATAATGAGTGACTCAGCACAGTGGCCCTTGGGAGTAATCACCATTTCTATACAGCATGTTCAAAATGCCTAACCATACATGAAAGGGGTCACATCTACTAAATACTAAATTTTTTTGTGTCCACAATTTAACTTCTGCTAACCAGATAGCCATATTGCCCATGACCACTCCAATGCTCCCTGACACAAGGAGAGGTATGAACAGAGGTGAAGTTGTTGTCTAAAGAGATTATCAGTCTTAACTGTGATTAAAATATTTTGATTGAATACATTTAACACAATCATAGGGCCATGTAAAGCAATTGTAGCGTCTCACCTTTAGAAGAGGCTATGTAAGCAACAGCCTTGAAACTCAAGTTTCATTAGATACATGGCAAATCTGCTTCTGGTTTAATGTTTATTAAAAGTATAAATTAAAGAGCCAGCCCTGATGGTCTAGTGGTGACAGTTCAGCACTCTCACTGCTTCGGTGGCCTGGGTTCGTTTCCTGGTCATGGAGCCACACCACCTGTCTGTCAGTAGCCATGCTGTGGCAGCGGCTCACATAGAAGAACTAGAACAACTTACAGCTAGGATGTACAACCATGTACTTGGGTTTTGGGGAGAAAAAAAAGAAGAAGGAGATAGGTCACAGATGTTAGCTCAGGGTGAATCCTTCCCTACAAAAAAAAAAAGGATAAATTGAAGAGTGTGTTCAACTGTATATATTTTAATGTTATCCCCACAAAACCTAATAACATATGATAACATAAGAAAGAGTACCATCTGTTATTTATATATTTCAAATTCAAAAATGCTTGTGCTAATTAGAAACAAGTTTCTAGATAAAATCTCCCCAAGATTCTTCTTGGTCCTCATCATCAACAAAGAATTAATCAAATATTTCCAGTTTAATTTCTTAAGTCAGGAAGTAACACTCTATTAAAATACCAGAATGTATTTTAATTTCAAACCTCAGATTACAATTGATTAAGACATAGAAACATTTTGGTAAAATTAAATACTTCTTTATTTTTCTTGAAATTTCTTTTTGACAATTTTTTCACAAAAAAACCTGTGATCCTTTTATACTATTTAGAGAAAGTGATCTAATAAAAATGTTAGGGCATTATTAAACTTCTGATTATTCTATCATAATCCCTTAGCTGGCCCTGGTTGTCTAGTGGTTAGGATTCAGCGCTCTCACTGCTTTGGTCCATGGCTCCTTTCCTCGTCAAGGAAGCACACCAACCACCTGTTGGTTGTCATACTGTGGCTACATGTGTCAAACATGTGGCTGCATGTTGCTGTGATGCTGAAAGCTGTGCCACCAGTATTTCAAATGCCAGCAGGGTCACCATGGTGGACAGGTTTCAGCACCGCTTCCAGACTAAGACAGACTAGGAAGAAGGATCTGGCTGCCATCTACTTCCCCCAAAATTGGCCATGAAAACCTTAGGAATAACAGTGGAGGATCAACTGATGCAGCACCAGAAGGTGAGCGGATGGTTCAAAAAGACAGGGCAGAGTTCCACTCTGCAGAACACAGGGTCTCTAGGAGGCAAGATCAACTCAGTGGCACTAACAACAACAGCAAACCATAATCACTTATTGATAACATTCTCTTGAGAAGAATATAGTATTCTTCTACTTTTTAAAGGCTTAGCTCTGCTGGATAATGATTTTGCATGTAATTCCAGAAATTATCTAACATGACCTTTATCAGCTTCCTGAAAGCCTGTATGTTAGGCAAAATTTGCCATTTCACTTGATAATCAATTTGCATTTACTTTCCATTATATTTTGTGATATTTAATATATAGAAAGATTATTAGAATGGCCAGCCCGGCAGTGGTACACTTTATTATAAAATAGGGATAGTTGGTTTGTGTAAGACTCTATTAGTCTGCTTAGGTTGCCATAAAAAAAATCACAACCTGAGTGGCTTAAACAGCAGAAATTTATTTTGCCACAGTTTTGGAGGCTGGAAGTCCAGGATCAAGGTGCCAGTATAGTTGGTTTCTGGTAAGATCTTTCTTCCTGGCTTGTAAATGACAGCCTTCTCCTTGTGTCCTCAGATGGCCTTTTCTCTGTGAGTACACGGAAAGGATGGGCGAATTCTTTGTTGTCACTTCTTCTTATAAGGGCAGGAATCCTAGGGGATTCAGTTCCTACCTCTTTGACCTCATTTAAAATTAATTACTTCTATAAAGATGCTACCTCCAAAGAAAGTCACAGTGGGGTTGAGGGCTTCATCATGTGAATTTTGAAGGAACACAGTTCAATCCATAACAAGGGCTAATATTATGAATGCTCAGATTATTAACATATATGTTCATATAATGATTATTGTTGGTTCTCAACTCTGTATAATGAATATTTAGATAATAAATATCTATCGTATTGTAATTTTTCTTTCAACACTTTAAATATTTGACTTTGCTCTCCTTTTGCCTGTATGGGTTCTGAGGAGAAGTCCAATGTCATTCTTATTTTCGTTCCTCTCTAAACAAGGTGGGGTTTTTTCCTCTGCCTTCTGTCAAGATTTTTCTCTTTGTTTTAGATGTTCTTGCAATTTGAATATGATATGCGTAGGTGTATATTCTTTTGATATTTACCTTGTTTGTTGTTCTCTGGGCTTCCTGGATGTTTGGTTTGGCGTCTGTTATTAATTTTGGCAAGTTCTCAGTCATCATGACTTCAAATGTTGTATCTGCCCCTTCTCTCTTCTTCTAGTGTTTCTATTATGGGAATGTTATACTTTTTAAAATTATCCTACAGTTCTTTCATGTTCTGCTCTTTATTATTTTCATTCTTTTGCATGTTCTCTTCTTTATTATTTTTATTCTTTTTCTCTTTATATTTTTGGTTGCAAAGTTTCTATTGACATATTTTCAAGCTCACTGCTTCTTTCTCAGCTGTGTTCCATCTACTACCAAACCTAACAAAGGCATTCTTTATTTCTGTTGCAGTTTTTTTAAATTTTATTTTTGTATTTCTTTGATTCTTTCTAGGAGTTTCCCTCTCTCTGCTTATGTTACCCATCTGTTCTTGCATGTTGTCTACTTTTCTATTAGAACCCTTAACATATTCATCATAGTTATTTTAAATTCCTCATCTGATAATTTCAAATGCTGTATCTTATCTAAGTCTGGTTCTGATTCTTTGTCTCTTTAGATTGTTTTGTTCTTGCCTTTGTCATGCCTTGTAATTTATTGCTGAACACTGGGCAATAGACACTGAGGACAACAGGCCTTTGGTCTTTAATCTGTCTGGGATTGGACTGTGTTTGATATTTGCTATAGCTGTGGGTAACAGAAGCTTCAAATATGAGGGCCCTTATTTTTGTTTCCCCTGTAGTCTTCGGGCTTCCCTGTCAACTGCTCCTCAGAGTCTGTGATTTGCAGCTTTGTCAGCTGTGAGCTGCTGTTATTACGCTGGAGCCCTGTTGATGTGGTTTTAAGGTGTGAAGGATGGAAAGCATTCTATAATCCTATGATTAAATCTCAGATTTTTAGGAGCAGGTCTGTGTGTCTAGCCTGTGACCTTCACAAATGTTTCTTCGCTCCCACCCCTTAGGTGAAATGGGGAGTCTAGAGGGGTCTGGAATTGGAGGAATCCTTTTCCTACAGGGAAGAAAAAACCCTGGTAAGTGCTTTTCCCCTGGAGAGTCTGCCTTTGTTATGGAGAACACGCTGAGCTTATTTCAAGGTTGCTGAGCCCCTGCCCCAGCCATTGTCATTAGGGAATCTTTCTTGGCTTTTCATCAAGAGAAACTGGTGGAGTCCCTGGAGGTTAAAGCCTGGAAAATGTAGGATTCCCCCTTAGAGCCCCAGGAATTTCTCACTCTCAAGTCAGTCCACACTATCCTCCAGCAATTCCACAAAAGTACCATTTAAATTTCCTTCAAGTTTAAGCTCTAGGGGCTTCCAGTCTGGTAAACAGATCTCAGCTGTGGCTCTGGATTTGTTTCTCCAGGTTTCAAAGCAGGAGTTTTCCCTGTGACCTCAATCGTCTGAGGAGCCCAGGAAAAGTCATTGATTTTCAGTGACCTTTTCATCCTTTTCTTACTGTAAAAATAAGATTGCTGACTTCTAAACTCCTTATATGTTGGAGCTGAAACCAGAAGTTATATTGAAATTTTGCTTCCCGAGATGTTACACCAAGTTATAAATTACAGTGTGTTCATTTTTAACAATATTGCCTATCACTTGAAAGCTTAAGTTTCAGTGAGGCACTGTGCTGAGCACTTATATACCTGATTTGATAGAAACAATGTTACTGGACAAAGTTGGCGTTCTCTCGTCCCATGTGCATAAATTAAAAAGCCAATTAATTACGGCATCAGCTTTTGGGGGAGAAATCAGCTTTATTCTGAAAGATCAATCTGCAGGGAGACAGGAGGCATGTGCCCTCAAGTCTGTCTCCCCAATTCAGGATTTGGGGTGAAATTTAAGAGGTTAGGGAGAACAGGCTGGCATGCAGAAATGTTGGTGAGACAGGTTTTGACTGGTGGGCTTCAAACATGGTAAGGTTCTAAACATTTCTGATGAAGTTTGGAACTTTTATGATAGTGTTCTAAAGATTTTTGATGAGGTGGGGAAGGAATTTTAAGATCAGATCTCCCTGAATGAGAGACCCCTTACTTCTGATAAGAATCCAACTTTCAAGTTTCAATCATGTCCTGGTCCTTGGCTTATGTGGGAAGGAGGATCTTTGGTTTCTTGGTCATTTCAGGTCACAATTTCTTCTTTTGGGCATGTTCTGGCTGTGCAACTTTGCAGTTTTTCTGAAAGACAATCCTTAATCACTGTATTGATAAGAGATGGCGTCTCCTCAAACTGGCTCTAAATGGGCCTGTGGTTACAACAACACGCATAGTGGTTGGAGACATATAGTTTGGAGCTCCACTGCCTGAATTCACATCCAGGCTTTATCACATACCATGGGACCTGGGTAAAGTTATTTAACTTTTCTGTGCCTCAATTTTATCCTCTGTTTGTGAGGATAATAATAAAACCTACTTCACAGAGTTGCTATGAAGATTAAATGAGGTAACACACGAACAGTGCCTGGCACATTGTGAGTGGTATGTGTTTGCTATTATTATCTCATTTAATCCTATGATACTCCCCTGAAATAGATATTCATTTTACAGGAAGGGGACAAAGTCACAGATGGTTTAAATAACCTGACTAAGTGCTATTAAGTGTCCCGTCCAGATTCCTAAACTATACCTGTGACTTGGAAATAATACAGAAAAAAATCCCCCATGCTAATTTCAATAATTGGCCACGCAATTTTTACAACTTAGAATAGCATTCCTAGCCTATAGCAGTGTAGTAATGCTATTTAGAAATTAAATTTTATGTCTGTGTAATCCAGATATTATGGATGAATTATATATATCTCATAGCTCAGCCTTACTCGGCACAAGATTTGATTGGTAAAAATGGGCTTTTCTGTATAAAAAAAAAAGAAAAACTGGAAAATGGAGTGTCCCAGTGATTTTCATTACTTGGTTAAATATTTGGTTTTCACAAGGCCATTCAACAGATATTGAACTGATTTTTTGAAATAGCAAGATCATGCAGGCCAAGCATTCTCAAGTCCCTCCGTGCGCTCCCATCCAGTTTGCCAGGGAACCACAATATTTATCGTTCTTATCTGATTTCTCTCTTTTCCTCTGTAATTTTCCTTCCCATTCTTTGATCCTTCTATGTGAGTAAGACCAGTATCTGTGCTTCAAATCAGTCAAGTGCCTTTTGTAAAACCCCTGCTTGTATTGGCACTGGGAGTACCAGTCACCAACAGAAATGTGTGAACAACCAGCAGCATTCAGCAACTTGTATGAATGATCAATATGTACTATAAGAAACTTCAAGCTTTCACATGCCCTTGTCATTATTGGCATAGGATGTCTGTTGACTAGGCTTTGTGCTTATTGGAAGATTTTGAAGGTTGTTCTGCTTTTCTTAATATAAGAGAAACTGAAAAGTATGGCTTTCATCCTCAGGTAAGCCATAAAAACCCATTGTAAGAGAAAATAAAACTGCCAAACTCTTCTGAGAGGGATTCCCACTTGGTGAATCTTTAAAAGCCAATAAATCCGGAATTATATTACCTTTGATGCCGTTCTCTTCCAGGGGATTCACCATCTTCCTCAGTCTGTTAAGTATTGTATTAACCTTCTCAGATATACTGCACCCCAGTAGCGTATCGCTGAACTTTGGTAAAATCCCAACATACTAATAGCTCTTTCATTCCAGCAGATATTCAGACCTCCTTCCTGAGCATTCTCTTCATCAGAATTTGGTCCCTAATCTATTACTGCTTCAATGTATGTTTCATAATAACTTGGTGGAGACAGAGCATTTAAAGTTTTAGCTCCCTGCATTCTTTCCTCCAGAAAGCATTATTCCCATTCAAAAAACAAAACAAACCACTAGTTGAAATAAAAATGAGATACTGTAGTGTGTGTAGGGGAGGGATGCACGCACTTGCACGAACACACACACACGTGCATATGCGTCCAACGGGATATTTCAGCTGAGCAGATGGATGAGGTTTTTATTTCGATGGTGTGTTGAATTAGGTGTCATCCTTCTCCCAATTAATCATTTTAAAATAAGGATTTTGTTAAAGCTAAAGAGTGCAATGAGGCAGCACATTTTCCCTACATATACATCTGAATTCACTGTATAGAGAAGCATTGAACTCCCCCAGTGAATAAAGGGGCTTAAATCCTTATCCAGTTAATGTTAGAAACATATAAATGGAAATAAAAACGTTTGCTATGGACAAAGGCAGGTGGGCACTGTGGGTGGAGCTGATGGTTGTCTCATCGAAGGAAGGAGCAGTGGGATGTCCTGAGAGTGAACCCAGCTTGTTATAAGGGAAAAGGAAGTCTTGGGAGTGACCTGGATTCAGCATTAGGACTTAACTCTCAAAGGTTTTTTTGTTGTTGTAGTTTCCAAAAAAAGACAACAGCTGTTTCTAGAATCCACCCTGAACTGGTTGCCATGATAGTATGTGTATATGTGTGAGTGTGTGTGTGTGTGTGTGTGTGCAAGTTTAAAACAGCAGTTCCACAGCGGGGCATTTTTAGTATCTCAACTGGTGTCTCAGCTGATGCTGATGATGGCTACAAATTCTCCTTAGTATTTAGTGGTATTTATTTTAGTTACCAATTCCTTCTTATTGAATTTGTTGAGCATCTGAAAGTAGCCTTAGGAATTCTTTCAAAATATGTGAAGATGGTTACTTCAGAAAAATATATCGAGTGTAATATGCGAACCAGGAGAGAAGTCTGTAGCCACTGGAAATTGAGATTTTAATGAAGAGGTAATGTCAGTTTTATTCCTGGGGTTATGAAGCCAATTCAAACCAGTTGTACGCTGGTGGTATGTGAAACTTTCATCGAAAATGCCATGACAAGAAAAAATGAGTTAAGCATTATAGATGTCACATTTATATTTGCTCTAGCTGAATTCTAGCAACACAGAAAATCCATTGGGTGTGTTTCCATCTATAAGTTCACTGACACCATTGTCATATAAGCAGTGACAACTGGACAATTCATTCTTTCCTCATTGGTGCCTGAAA
This sequence comes from Equus caballus, assembly GCF_041296265.1. NCBI lineage: Eukaryota > Metazoa > Chordata > Mammalia > Perissodactyla > Equidae > Equus > Equus caballus. Next base: position 61,244,422 of record NC_091706.1, on the reverse strand, counting down.
GTAATTCCTTTTTTCTATAAGAGATTATAATTCACGGAAAGGTATATCTATCATCCACTGCCTTGGACTCTGTTGTCAAGATATCAGTTTTTACATGACTAGACTTGAATTTAAATATATGTACCAGCTCAGCAACAGTGGAAATGTAACTTAACCTTTCTTATATGCCTGATTCTTTATATATAAAGAATATAGTGGGATAAAAATTTCTACAATGCAGGGATGTCATGAAGATTGAAGAATGAGCTTAGCAAATTGTGGTGCAATGAGTGGAGCTTGCTGCTGTTTAATCTATTTGCCTCTCTCTTCTCGTTGTCATCATTCCCAAGGGGTATGAAACGGAGTCTTCTAGTGGTATTCTGAGTCTTAATAAAAGAAAATTGTCTTTGCTACATATTAGTCCCTGATTATAGGTTGTTGGAATTTTACACATTGAAATAGTGCAGAAGGAAGATATTTTGGTTTGTTTGTGAAAGATACAAATCTTTTTACTCTAGAGATTTTTTGGCATTCTGTAAGAGTATTATTAGCACTAACTCCATGCATAATTGTGGTAACTTATACATCATTTGGTCCTACTTATTTTCTTGCTGTATCATTTTGAAATTATTCAACCTGGCTTCATTCAACCACAGATAAGCTGGTCAGAACTGCCACATCATCTGCTGTTTGGGAGCACATATACAAATTTAACAAAAGTCACACAACTTGTATAGGTAACTAGGGCTAAAAAATAGAGTCAGTTAGTTATGATGTTTCATATTGTAATCAGGACATGAAACAAGGTATCAGCTGTTGTAAACTTTGAGCTGTCATATTTAATGAGAGTAATTTTTCATAAGGATTGTAACTATGAAGAAAATTGCTTAAATAGGGTTTTGAAAAATGAACTTTTTAGATGTTTGGTAGTATTATTTTACTAATTGAACTTCTTTTTTCTTCATTCACTGAGGTTGATTCCTTACCTGTAGAAACTTTACTGATAGACACTTTTTTGCCTGATATTAATTCCACTCCATTAGTAGTTATTTTGGACTATATTTAATCCAGTATATTACCAGAGGAGTAAACAATATTTACTCCACTAGTACTTATTAAACACTACCTGAATACAAAGCAAATCTACTAGATATTGGTTGATGATACAAAAAGATAGTAAGACAAGTTAGATATTAACTAGCTATATGAAAGTGACATTGAACATGAAAGTGGCCAAGTTTGGACTGAGGAATTATAAATTTTAAACTTGTAAAATTATATAATTGAATCATGACATGTGAATATCATTAAAATTAGATTTAGCTACACATATTTAAAATTTAACAGAGACTTAAATGAGATAGCAATATTTTTTTTGTCATACCTAAAATATTGTCAGTCAAGGGCTGCTGATAGGGTAGCCTCCAATATCATCAGGGACTAAGGCTTCTTTCTTTCTGTTCCTTGCTTATAAATAACACATGGCTTCAGTTCTCAAAGTTGTGTCTAAAATGGGGTCACCAAATCAAGGACCAAAGGCCAAATCCAGTATCTGCCACATTTTGTATCTAAAGTTGTTTTCGAGCAGAGCCACACCCATTCATTATGTGCTGTCTAAGGCTGTTTTTCATGCTACAATGGCAGTGTTACATAGTTGTGGAGAGACTATAGGCTTGCAAAGCCAAATACGTTTGCTATCTGTCCTTTGTAAAAAATAAAGTTTACTGGCTCATGGTCCAAGACAGTGCTATATATTAGAAATATATTGTGAGTCATACACGTAATTTGAATTTTCTAGAAACTGCATTAAAAAAGGTAACAATACACAAGGAAAATTAATTTTAATGATGTAATTCATTTAACCCTTTCTATCAAAAAACTATGATTTCAATGTGAAATAAATTTGAATAAACAAAATAATGAGATTTTTAGTTTTTTCCTAAGTCTTTGATATTTGGAGTATATTTTGATTTGAACTTCTCACAATTCAAGTAGTCAATCGCCACATGTGGCAAGTGGCTATCAGATTGGACAGAAGAGGACTAAGTCAAAATGAGTACCACTCATATCCTTTGCTTTCTTGATAGCAAGAAGTAGGAAGGGAAGAAGTTTTGAGAGGAACAAAGAAACAGAATAAACATAAAACAAATAGCAAAATTACATATATAAGAACATAATCATATCAATGTTCATATTAAAGGTACATGATTTAAAGATCTAATTAAAAAGTAGTTGTCCAATGGATTAAAAGCAAAAACAAACTATATACTGTCAAAAAGAAAACAAGATCTTGTCAAGATGGTGCTGTGAGCAGACATTAAACTGGCCTCCTCCCATGAACACAACCAGGTTACAACAATTTTGGGAAGAATCACCCTGGATTGAAAACTGAAAACTGGATAAAAAGAACCCCCACGACAAGGGACAGTCCTAACGAAAGCAGAAGAGGCAGTAACTCCGCAGGAGAGGAAAAAAGCCACCTTTGGGAGCAGTGGAGCTTCTCACCTGGCCAGGCGGGAGTCAACCTAAGGTACGCAGCCCTCCCTGGAGGAGTGAGGTCCAGAGCGGGGGCCATACGGCTATAATCATCCTTCGGACTCAGCCCAACTGAGACGGGGGTCTTACTGTCTGGCTTTGAGGGCTATTAACAGCAGCAAGGACACCCCAGAAAAGCTATTGGCCAAAAGCAGAAAAGATCCGGGTCTTAAAGGGCCCACGCACAAACTCACTCATTGCAGCAACCTAAAATCACCAGAGAGAAGGCTGACTGTCCTTTGGTGAAACAAGACTCACCTGGTGGGCTCTGGGAGCATCTTGCTGAGAGGAGGATCCTCTTCGGAGACTGAGACATTGGTGGGGGCCATTGTTCTGAGCTGGTCAAGGGGTGCTGATAGGGATACCGGTGGGGGCCATTGAGGTGCATCCCTTGGGCTGTTAGCCCAGGGGTCTGCCACACCCACTACAGCACAGAGTTAATCCAGTTCAGCCAGGGCAGGCAACCCACCCTAAGGACTGGCTCCACCTAACAGCAAGCCCTCAGGCTACTTTTCAGCCTGCCTTGACTGAGTGCCTTGATCCTCTACAGGCAGGCAAGGGTATCTGCCTCTGTGGGGCAGGGCTTGTGTGAGGACCAGGTGAACTGTGGGGGGCATTGGGGCAGAGGTGGGGGCCTCTGCAGTGTGGCATTGGGGTACACTCCAGGGGGTTGAGAAGTGTGCACGGACCAGGACTGTGTTGACAGTGTATGTGGTCCAGTGGAGGGTGAGGCTTATCAGTGGCAGAAGACTTGTGCTTCACAAATAGCCATAAAAAGAATCAGCCCCACCTTCCAAAGCCTGAAACAACTGAGTGCCCCTATGCCAAGGGCTAGCCTCACTCAGCTGCACTCCTAAGAGAACTGACAACAGCCTTGTTGGCCCCTGAGCTTAGCAACCAGCTACACTGGGTACCAACCCAATTAAGAGGACAATTGCAATAAGACTGTGCTAATAGACTTTGTAGTCAACAGTGCTGAGGCCCCTCCAAACTGGATTTACAGACAGCTGGCTAGGGAAGGAAAGATCAGACTCCCTGGGTACCTGCAGTGGGAGCAACCCTGCCACAGCAAAAGTACACAATTAGCCCACAAAGGGGTCACTCCTGGTTCTTATGGTCTGGTGACGAGAGGGAAGCACACTGCTGGGCCTCATAAGGCATCTCATACATAAGGCCACTTCTCCAAGATCAGGAGACATAGCCGACTCACCTAGTACAAAGAAAATAGCACAGAAAAAGAGACATAATGAGGAGGCAAAGGAATACTTTCCAAGGAACACTACAAAACACCAGAAAAAGAACTAAGTGAAACAGAAACTAGCAACTTCCTTGACAAAGAATTCAAACAAAATATAATGAGGATGCTCACAGATATGCGGAGAAGAATGGATGAACACAGTGCGCACATCAGCAAAGAACTGGAAGATATAAAAAAGAACCAATCAGAAATGAAGAATACAATACTTGAAATGAGAAATTCACTAGAGGGACTCAATAGCAGAGTAGAGGAAGCAGAAGAATGGATCAGCAAGCTAGACGAAAGATTAGAGGAAATCACCCAAGCAGAACAGAAAAGAGAAAAAAGAATTAGACAGGATGAGAACAGTGAAAGGGAACTCTGGGACAATATCAAGCATACTAACATTCAGATTATAGGGGTCCCAGAAGGAGAAGAGAGAGACAAAGGGGCAGAAAATTTATTTGTCGAAATAATAGAGGAAAATTTTCCTAACCTGAGGAAGGAAACAGACATCCAAGTTCAGGAAGCACAGAGAGCTCCAAACAAGAGAAGCCCAAAGAGGCCCACACTAAGACATATTATAATCAAAATGTCTAAAATTAAAGACAAAGAGAGAATCCAAAAAGCAGCACGAGAAAGGCCACAAGTGACATATAAAGGGAAGCCCATCAGGCTGTCAGCGGACTTCTCAGTCGAGACCCTACAGGCAAGAAGAGAATGACACGACATATTTGAAGTGCTAAAAGGAAAAAACCTACAACCAAGAATATTCTATCCATCAAGGCTGTCATTCAGAATGGAAGGAGAGATAAAGAGCTTCCCAGAGAAGCAAAAATTAAAGGAGTTTATCACCAAGAAACCAGTTCTACAAGAAATGCTAAAGGGACTTATTTGAGTGGGAAAGCAATGACCACAAATAGAGATAAAAGAAAAAAAATTATCAAAAAACCCCAAAAACAACAAGAAGAAAAAGCAGGCAATAAAATCACTTGTAAGGTAAAAGTATAGTAAAGGCAGCAGATCAACAACCTGTGAAGATAATATGAAGGTTAAAAGACAAATGTACTAAAATTACCTATTTCAATGATAAGAGGGTAATGGATAGACACACACTAAACAAAAGACTATCTATGATGTGAAAAACATATAATGTGGGAGGAGAGGAGTGAAAAAGTGGAGCTTTTAGAAAGAGGTCAAGCTAAAGAGTCTATCAGCTTGGTATAGACTGCTATATGCATAGTGTATTAAATAGGATCCTCATGGTAACCACAAACCAGAAACCTATAACAAGCAGGAAAAAATGTAAGACAAAATAAATCAAACATATTACTAAAGATAGCCATCAAACCACAAGTGAAGAGAGCAAGAGAAAAAGAAAGGAACTGAGAAGAACTACTAAAACACCCCCCAAAAAAGAAAAAGTGACAAAATGGCAATAAATACATATTTATCAATAGCTACTTTAAATGTCAATGGACTAAATGCTCCAATCAAATGCCATAGGGTGGCCAACTGGATAAAAAAACAAGATCCATGTATATGCTGCATACAAGAGACACACTTCAGACCTACAGACACTCACAAACTGAAAGTGAAAGGAAGGAAAAAGATATTCCATGCAAATGGCAAAGAAAAGAAAGCAGGGGTAGCAATACTTATATCAGACAAAATAGACTTTAAATCAAAAACTGTAATAAGAGACAAAGATGGGCACTACATAATGATAAAGGGAGCAATCCAACAAGAAAATATAACACTTGTAAATATCTACGCACCCAATATAGGAGCACCTAAATATATAAAGCAATTATTAACAGACATAAGAGGAGAAATAGACAGTAACACAATAATAGTAGGGGACTTTAACACTCCACTTACACCAATGGATAGATCATCCAAACAGAAGATCAATAAGGAAACACTCGCCTTAAAGGACACATTTGACCAGATGGACTTAGTAGATATATACAGAACATTCCATCCAAAAACCACAGAATACACATTCTTTTCAAATGCCCATGGAACATTCTCCAGGATTGATCACATATTAGGCCACAAAAAAAGTCTCAATAAATTTAAGAAGATCGAAATAATACCATGCATCTTTTCTGACCACAAAGGTATGAAACTGGAAATCAAGTACAGAAAGAAAACCAGAAAAGCCACAAAAATGTGGAGGTTGAACAAAATGGTACTGAACAATGATTGGGTCAATAGAGAAATCAAAGAAGAAATAAAAAAATTCCTGGAGACAAATGAAAATGAAAACACGACATGCCAAAATCTGTGGGATACAGCAAAAGTGGTTCTACGAGGGAAGTTTATAGCAATTCAGGCCTACCTCAACAAAGAAGAAAAATCCCAAATAAACAATCTAAAAGTGCACCTAAAGGTACTGGAAAAATAACAACAAAGAAAGCCCAAAATCAGCAGAAGGAAGGAAATAATAAAAATCAGAGCAGAAATAAACGAAATAGAGACTAAAAAAACAATAGAAAAAATTAATGAAACCAAGAGCTGGTTCTTTGAAAAGATAAACAAAATTGACAAACCCGTAGCTAGACTCACCAAGAAAAAAAGAGAGAAGGCTCAAATAAATAAAATCAGAAATGAAAGAGGAGAGATTACAACGGACACCTCAGAAATACAAAAGATAATAAGAGAATACTATGAAAAGCTATATGCTAACAAATTGGATAATCTAGAAGAAATGGATAAATTCTTAGAAACATACAACCTTCCAAAACTGGACCAAGAAGATGTAGAAAATTTGAATAGATCGATCACCAGTAAGGAGATCGAAACAGCAATTGAAAACCTCCCAAAAAATAAAAGTCCAGGACCAGATGGCTTTCCTGGTGAATTCTACCAAACATTCAAAGAAGACCTAATACCTATCCTTCTCAAACTCTTCCAAAAAATTGAAGAGGAGGGGAGGCTTCCTAACTCCTTCTACGAAGCCAACATTATTCTGATACCAAAACCAGACAAGGACAACACAAAAAAAGAAAATTACAGGCCAATATCACTGATGAACATCGATGCAAAAATCCTCAACAAAATACTAGCAAATTGAATACAACAATACATTAAAAAGATCATACATCATAATCAAGTGGGTTTCATTCCGGGGATGCAGGGATGGTTCAACATCCACAAATCTATCAACATGATACACCACATTAACAAAATGAAGAATAAAAATCACATGATCATCTCAATAGATGCAGAGACAGCATTTGACAAGATATAGCATCCATTTATGATAAAAACTCTAAATAAAATCAGTATAGAAGGAAAATACCTCAACATAATAAAGGCCATATATGACAAATCCACAGCAAATATCATTCTCAATGGAGAAAAACTGAAAGCTATTCCTCTAAGAACAGGAACCAGACAAGGATCCCCACTGTCACCACTCTTATTTAACATAGTACTGGAAGTCCTAGCCAGAGCAATCAGGCAAGAGAAAGAAATAAAAGGGATCCACATTGGAAAAGAAGAAGTGAAACTGTCACTCTTTGCAGATGACGTGATTTTATATCTAGAAAACCCTAAAGAGTCCACTAAAAAACTTTTAGAAATAATAAAGGAATACAGTCAAGTTGCGGGATACAAAATCAATGTACAAAAATCCGTTGCGTTTCTATACACTAACAACAAAGTAGCAGAAAGAGAAATTAAGAATACAATCCCATTTACAATTGCAACAAAAGGAATAAAATACCTAGGAATAAACTTAACGAAAGGGGTGAAACATCTGTACACCGAAAACTATAAAACATTGTTGAAAGAAGTCAAAGAAGACACAAAGAAATGGAAAGATATTCTGTGTGCTTGGCTTGGAAGAATTAACCTTGTTAAAATGTCCATACTTCCTAAAGCAATCTATAGATTCAACACAATCCCTATCAAAGTTCCAACAACATTTTTTACAGAAATAGAACAAAGAATCCTAAAATTTATATGGAACAACAAAAGACCCTTAATAGCCAAAGGATTCCTGAGAAAAAAGAACAAAGCTGGAGGTATCACACTCCCCGATTTCAAATTATACTACAAAGCCATAGTAACCAAAACAGCATGGTACTGGCACAAAAACAGACACACAGATCAACAAAACTGAGAGCCCAGAAGTAAACTCACACGTTTATGGACAGCTAATATTCGAGAAGGGAGCCAAGAGCATACGATGGAGAAAGGAGAGTCTCTTTGATAAATGGTGTTGGGAAAAGTGGACAGCCACATGCAAAAGAATGAAAGCAGACCATTCCCTTACACCATGCACAAAAATCAACTCAGAATGGATTGAAGACTTGAATGTAAGACCTGAAACCATGAGACTTCTAGAAGAAAACATAGGCAGTACGCTCTATGACATTGGTCTGAGCAGCATATTTTCAAGTCCCATGTCTGACCGGGCAAGGGAAACAAAAGAAAAAATGAACAAATGGGACTACATCAAACTAAAAAGTTTCTGCACAGCAAAGGAAACCATCAACAAAACGAAAAGACAACCTAACAATTGGGAGAAGATATTTGCAAACCACATATCAGATAAGGGGTTAATATGCAAAATATACAAAGAACTCATACAGCTCAACAACAAAAAAACCAACAATCCAATTAGAAAATGGGCAAAAGATCTGAACAAAGATTTCTCCAAAGAAGATATATAGATGGCCAACAGGCATATGAAAAGATGCTCAACATCATTAGCTATCAGGGAAATGCAAATCAAAACTACAAAGAGGTATCACCTCACTCCAGTCAGAATGGCTATAATTAACAAGACAGGAAACAGCAAATGTTGGAGAGGGTGTGGAGAGAAGGGAACCCTTGTTCACTGCTGGTGGCAGTGCAAACTGGTGCAGACACTATGGAAAGCTGTTTGGAGTATCCTCAGAAAATTAAGGATAGATCTACCATATGATCCATCTATTCCACTGCTGGGTATTTATCCAAAGAACTTGAAAACGCAAAGGCATAAAGATACTTGCACCCCTATGTTCATTGCAGCATTATACACAATAGCCAAGACTTGGAAGCAACCTAGGTGCCCATCAAGGGGCGAATGGATAAAGAAGATGTGGTATTTATACATGATGGACTACTACTCAGCCATAAGAAATGACAAAATCCGGCCATTTGTGACAACGTGGATGGACCTTGAGGGTATTATGCCGAGTGAAATAAGTCAGAGGGAGAAAGTCAAATACCATATGGTCTCACTCATAAGTAGAAGATAAAAACGACAAAAAAAAAACAAACCACATAGCATTGGAGATTGGACTGGTGGTTACCATTGGGGAAGGGGGAAGGGCGGGACAAAAGGGGTGATTAGGGTCACATGTGAGGGGATGCACTATAATTAGAGTTCGGGTGGTGAACATGATGTAATGTATACAGAATTCGAAATATGATGTACATCTGAAAAAAATAAAAATAAAAAAAAGAAAACTTTAAACGTAAACTCAAAAATAGATTAAAAGTAAAAGGATGGAAAAAGATATACTATGCTAACACTAATCAAAGAAGGTTGGGTGATTATACTATCAGACAAAGTAGATTTCATAGCAAAAATATTACCAGGTATAAAGAGGTTCATTTAATAGTGGTAGATGAGTCAATTCATCATGAGAAAATAATAATTATAAATGATTTGTCATCTAATAACAGATTTTTTACCTTACTTACGTTTATAGAACACTCCATCTAATAACAATGCAATACAAATTATTTTCAAGTACACAAAAGAAAATTTACCAAGATGGACCATTTTGTGGACCATAAAGCAAATCTAAATAAAACTCCATGTAATCAAGTCACAGAATGCATGTTCTAAGACCACAAAGATAATAATTAGAAATGATGAACAGAAATAAATTTGAAAAGTTTTCAAATATTCAGAAACTAAATAATACACTTTTAAATCTATAGGTCAGAAGAGCAAGTAAAATGGTGATTAGAAAATATATTTAACTCAATGAAAATACAGACACAACATACCAAAATTTGTGCAATGCAGGTAAAGTATTTCTTTGAGAGAAATTTATTGTATTGGATGCCTTTATTGTAAAAGAGAAGGATCTGAAATTAATGACCTTCCACTTTAAAAACCAAGGTTAGAAAAAGATCAATTTAAGCCCTAAGTAAGCAGTAAAAAATAAATAATAAGTTTAGTATGGAAATCAATAAAATAGAAAATGGAAAAATAATAAGTAAATCAAAGAAACCAAAAATGAGTCCTTTCACATAAGAATTTAAACTGATAAACCTATAACCAGACTAAGCAGGAAAAATAAGAGAGAAGACACGTTACAAATAGGAGGACTGAGAGAGGTGACATTGCTGCAAATTCTACTGATATTTAAAGGATACGAGTGAATATTATCAATAACTTTTTTGTCAACAAATTTCACAACTTGTATAAAGTGGACAAATTCCCAGAAAAATGACAAATCCAAATCAATCAAGAATAGATCAGCTGAATAATACTCTCCATATTAAATCAAATTTGTAGTTAAAAAGATAGATCCAAATAGCTTCACTCATGACATCCATGATGTTTTAAAGAAGAATTAAAATCAATTGTACATAAACCCCTCCAAAAAATTGAATAGGAAGAAATACTTCTCAACTCCTTCTATAAATTCAGCATTACTCTAATAATTAACACAAGACAAACTTCTCCGCGATGGTGCTGAACCAATTTTAGATAGATAGACACACACACACACACACATATATACACACAGGCATACATACATGCTTAGATACATAGATAGATAAACGTTGACCCATACCTTGTACCGTATGCAAAAGCTTAGTCAATATAGACCTACATGGAAAACCTAAAACTGAAACTTTTTTTTTTTTAAAGATTGGCACCCGCGCTAACAACTGTTGCCAATCTTTTTTTTTTTTTTTTCTGCTTTATCTCCCCAAACTCCCCCGTACACAGTTGTATATCTTAGTTGCAGGTACTTCTAGTTGTGGGATGTGGGACGCCGCCTCAACATGGCCTGACGAGCGGTGCCATCTCCGCGCCCAGGATCCCAACCCTGGGCCGCCGCAGTGGAGCGCGCCAGCTTAACCACTCGGCCACGGAGCCAGCCCCTAAAACTGAAATTTCTGAAAGATAATATAGAGGAAAATTTTTGTGATATTTGTAAGGCAAAAGTTCCTTTTATACAACATCATAAGCATGATCCCTCAAAAACTGACAAATTGCATTTCACCAAAATTCATACCATCTGTTCTTCAAAATTCACTGTTAAAAGAATGAAATGGCAAGCTACATACCAGAAGAAATTACATGGAAATCACATCTGATAGAGGACTTATATTTAGGATATATGTAAATTCTCAAAACAATAAAAAAAAAATCACTAAAAAAAGAGAAAAGCGATTTAAACATATATTTTATAAATAAGATAAATGGATAACAAGCACATGATAACATATGCAACGGTATCAGTCCTCAGGGAAATGCAAGTTAAAACTACAATAAAATACCACAACACACCAAATATGTTGTCTAAAATTGAAAGACTGACCATATGGAGTGTTCAGGAGGATGTGGAGTAACTGGAATCCCGATATACTGAAAGTGAACCATGAAAATGTACATGGTTCAAGTACTTGGAAAAGAGTGACTAGTTCTTTAAAAGTTATACGTACACCTTCCATACTAACCAACAATTCCACTCCTAAATATTTGCCCAAGGGAAATGAAGGCATATATTCACATAAATATGTGTATGCAAAAGTTCATAGCATCTGTATTTACCAAAAAATGGATACAACAAATGTCCACCAATAGGTGAATTGTTAAATAAAATTGCGTTATGGCCATAAATGAAATGCCACTGAAGAATAAAAATGAATAAACTATCCATATGCACTGAAAAAATGGGTGACGCTCAAAGTAATTTTGTTGACTGAAAAGAGCCCAGACCAAGAAGAAAAAACTGAAATTCTGTCTCGTCTGATTGTATTTGGATAACATTTATAGACGGCAAGTATACTGATGGCGAGCCAGGCAGTGGTTACCACGGGACGAGGGCATGAGGGAGAACACCAGTGATTTTATGAAGAAACATGAGAAAGAAGTTAAGGGTGATGGATATACTATTGTGATCGTCACGACGATCTCTCAGGGGTGTTCTGTGTTTTGTATGTTAAGACTTATTATCCAATAAAACTGCTGGAAAAAATACAGTATCTTTGACCTTACCATTCTAAATGAAATGCATTTGAATATAAAAGTGATAAAGGATAAATTAATGCCAGATATCCAAATGTATATATTCATGGACTGGCTGAAAAATTGTATTTTTTTCAGAAATTCATAGAAAATAGCTAGCTGGCTATACAGATACTATGGACTGAATTATATTCCCCCAAAATTCATATGTTGCAGCCCTAACTCCCAATGTGACTGTTTCTGGAGGTGAGGGGTCTTTAGGAGATAATTAAGGTTATGTGAAGTCTTAAGAATGAGGCTTTAATCTAATAGGTCTGTGGCCCTATAAGAAGGGGAAGAAAGCTCTCTTTCCTTTTCTTGTTCTGTCCCCCAGGCCCCATGTGAAGACACAGTGAGAAGGTGACTGTTTATAAGCCAGGAAAAGAGCTCTCACCAAACCCAGCCCTGCTGGCACCCTGATCTTGGACTTGAAGCCTCCAGAGCTGTGAGCAAATACATTTCTGTTGTGGAAGCCACCTAGTCTACAGTATTTTATTATGACAGTCCAAACCAATTAATACAATAGATATATATAAATGAATAGGCTGAGATCTCTAAAGTCTGAAAATTAAGTTTTATGATGATTGTCAAGTTTGAGTTAACATCCACAACAGAAAAGAATACTTAAAATTTATTTCAATTGAGCATAATTTTCTATCAAAGAGTATCAAGAATCATTAGTTGTCTTCCATTAGTTCAGCATATATGTATAAATTACATGAAAATTGTTGCTCATTAAATATTTATATAATTTATTAAACTATGTTTTTGAGCATCTGGTGAAGTAACTCTGGTTGACCTACTCAGTCATTAAGGATTTCAAATTCCTTTCTTCCTTCTCACGTCCATCCAGAAGACAGGAAAACTATATACCTGCTTTCCTAGCCTTTCTTGAGCCTGTGAGTTTCTGTGAAATAATTCTGTCTAATTCAACATAAACGGCAGTTTTGGGGAGATTCTGGAATGAGTTTTGCTTTTCGTGATAAAAAGAAAAGATAATGTTTGTCTCCAGATCTCCCAGTTTATTTCACTTTGAAATGATGTTTACTGCCAGGGAACCTATCTTGCAGTAGTGAAGGGAAGGAAAAATCATCACAGATATATGAGTCTTAGCATCTTTGGGTAACTGAAAGAATTTCAATGCACATTTACCTCTGTACATCTTGTTATATGAAAATAAATATTTAAGTCATTGAAAGTTAAGTATTCTGTTTAACTATGACATATTAACATATTAATTGAGAATGTGTTAAGCCAAACACATTCTCAATTAATAAGCCTAGTGTGTGTCAAAAGTTCTTTTGGCATTAGGGTTATAGAAATGGAAAATGTTGATTTTGATTCTGAACACTTCAGAGTCTCAGGAGGATGACAAACAGGGAGAAAAATGCTCAGAGAGAGAAGTCCTTGTGAGATGAAGCCATGGTGCTAAAGAATCCTTCTGAGACCATACTTGGTGCGGGAAGGGCAGAGCAGGCTTGCTGGATATGGAGGCTTGGAAGGAAGAGTATTATTTAGCTAGACAGAGGGATGAAAGTGCATTCTAGCCTCAAAGAAGAGTTTCTCGTCTAAAATGTCTTGACTTTTCTTCCAAAATATATCCTTAAGCCATCCACTTCTCCCCCTCCCTGCCCAATCAACCTAGTTCAGCTCACAGCCTGGCCTCCTTGAGTATCCTATTTTCCTCTCTTCTGTGCTCACCTCCACCCAAATCCACTTCCCACCAGCAGCTAGAGAGGGTCTTTAAAAGAAAAGAGATTACGTCAGTCCACTACTTTAAATCTTGCAGCAGACACTAATTTCACCTAAAGTAAAATGTAAGTTATTTTATATAACGTGTCCAGGAAGTATGAAGGTAACATGGAAAAAATGAGGCAAATTGGGCAGCTGAATGATATCAGCCCCTTAGCATTAAACCTGGATTATCAAAAGTGACAAATATATCAACTACAATACACAAACAAAACCCTTCTTTTAATGCTCTTTGGACAGCTAACACGTTGATTGCAAGACCTATTCATTTTTGTTCTTTTTTGAAATGTTTCCGAGAAAAAAAGAGAGGGTAGAAAAAGAAAGAAAACATTGCTGAACCAGTTGCCCTGAATGGCACCAGGCTCTCAGTGTGTGCAGCGTGTGAAAATGAATCTGACATAGTTTATTACAGAATCAGTGAAATAGCTTCATGCAGGTTAGCAGAAAAACGGAGCTTGTATGCCCACAGTGCTGATAGCATTTATATGAAGGAAAAGCCAGGCACTCTCTGGTGTAATGCACACCGTGATCTATTGTTGGAACAAAGAGCCTCAGCTGTAAGCAATTGGGAGCATAGAGAACAGAGTCTTTTATCCAGGACTTTATGCAGATGCTTTGTTTTTGCAAAACCTTTCTCACTAAGATTTTCCACAGAGTGCAAAATGAGGAAAACCGTACTTCACGGAGGAAGATGTCTATTTAGATGGATCAGATAGGTTGGTTCAGTGCAGGGATGACTCTCACAACACGTTATTGGCTTAAGCTGCATTCACGGGTCTGGGATCAAGAAACAAGTTACAGAGTTGTGTTCCTCGTTTTCTGACTGATGGAATTGTGACAAATGGGACTGGGAGGTGGAAAAAGAAACCAAACAATTATGAGAAAATTATGAGACCCTGAAGTTATTAGCTAGAGACCTTAGTATGGCAGGTCACATATTACCAGAGAAAGTTACCAAACTCCTTTAATTTTATGTTACCAAGCATGTGCTGTATTCGTAATGTGTGTTGGTGTATATCTCTTCATCTCACTTTGAGAGCAATGCTGTTTTGTGCTGGGTACAATGCTATGTCCTGAAGTTTTCTTGCTGCATAGGACGCAGGCCTTCCCTTTAGAAAGGTCCTGTTCCAGCAGAGGAAAGTTGACACTTGAACAAAGAATGACCCCAGGTGCTCAGAACTCAGGAGCTCAGGCCGTAATGTATTTAGTTTAAGAAAGGATTACTAATTATTCTCCTTCTGTGAATTAACGGAGGCTTCATGGAGGTGGTGTTATGTAAGACAAACAAATATTGTGATAAAAGTTTGAAATGATTTCGTCTTCTAGCAAATGATAAATTATAAGAGAATGCTGAGAAAAATAATATTACTATAGATGTAGGCTCTTGGTGTTTTATCTTTTCTTCACAATAAGTAACATTTAATTTTTAACTATTTTGTTGAATTACCTAATCTTCCAAAGCATATATGCCACACGGTCAATCCAGAGATCATGTCATTTTGCAATAATTTCTGATTTGCAATTAAGGTAAGATTTAAATGTTATTCATCCAGAATCAAATATCTTTCATTATTAGTTCAATAGAAAAAAGCAACTTTAAGAACTTAACATATAATTTACTAGGTCTCCTTTGCTTTTTAGTTTAAATATTTACCTATATTTGTGTAACAGTATTCAATCTCTGAATTTCATAGTTATTGTCCCTGCTCTCACATTGCTTACTTGACTGCTTGTATTTTGTTCTTGGTCTATTTTTTCTTTCCTCTGCTAAAAACACATGAACAAATGAGTTATTTACATGTGGTAGCTTTGGATGGATAAATCAAGGGAGAATACCCTATACTTTGTAGAAGTGAAATCATTGCAGCCAGTCCTCTATTTCTTAAAAATCTAGTCTGATGTATTCAGTCACAGCACTGTTTGACACGTTTTTCTGCTTGTACAGAGGAAGGTCCATGACCAGTGATGTATAACTCAGAAGGAAAGGAGGCAGAATTGATGTAAATGGAAATTCAGAATGCCCAAATTTTGATTCAGGCTCCTAAAATTAGGCAGCCATGCCCATCAGTTCCTAATATTACTAGTGAGGTTACAGAAGTGGCCAAATGTTTTTAAATTCATAAGACATAAATTTAATGAAACTACAGTCAAGCAATCACGAGTGAGCACTTCGTTCCCACAGGACACAGAAAATAAGCAGTCTTCAGACCCAACCTTTCAATTATGGAGATGAGAGGAAATCTGTTGTATGGAGCAATTCAAAATGAATAAAGAGAGTATGTTTTAAAGTGAAATAAAGTGGCTGAAAGCCATGGTCACCTGTGTCAAGTTCAATCTCTTAACTGCAAATTTGATTGGTATGATGTTGCGGGATAGAGCCGTGGATGGGGTGATGAGGTCTTCAGAGTCATTACAGGACTCGGGGAACTGAGACAAGCTTTTTCATCTAAGACGTGGGAATTAGAAATCTTATTTTCAGGTTGGTAAGGTTAAAATGAGAAAATACACGTGAAAGATCTGAAACATAGTAGAGTGCTAAATAAAAGGCAGCCTCCTCTCTTTTTCAGCTCAAGATTCCTTCCTAGTAATTGGGAACAAGTTATTCTTAAGGGCTCTGGAAAAATTCGCTAACTTTTGCCTGTTCAATTAACTATGTAATTATAGAAACTAAATCCACCGTAGGTCATTAGGGGAAAATAAAATATGGTAGAATTTCCCTCATCCAAAGTAATTTTGTGTTGACGATAAGCAAAATCGTTTAAGCAATGAAATGTATCCATTGTCTCTTTTTAATTCTTTAAACAGGTAAAAAGATGAGAGTGAAAATTGTCATCCAGATAGTGATTATCATTGATATAAAAACATGCATTTCCATAAATGGGGAAATGGAGATAGTCTGAACGGAGGAAAAAAAAGCCTCTGGTAGGGGGTTAGATGAAATTGTTACCGAACCTGAAGTGAGTTCGCTCACCGGTTGCGCAGCAAGCCAATCTCTGACACTGGGTGTGTGGAAGAAAGTAGGAATTTTATTTTTGCACAACGCTGAGCAAGGAGAGAGGGCAGCTAACGCTCAAATCCCAAACTCCCAGAAAAGCTAAAAGGAAGGGTTTTTATTTGGGGTTTTAGGTAGGGGAGGGGGAGCATATGGCGTCGCTTGTCGGAGCTTTCCCACCAGCCTGTCTTTGGCCTTGAGACACTTGCAGAGAGGAGGGAGCCGGTGACCTTGCTGGTCAGCAGCTTTCCCACCAGCCTGTATCTCTTTGCAGGAGGAGATAGTCCGGGTGCTTGTCCTTGACTGTGTCTGTCTCTATGGAGGACAGTGGATTCTGGAGCCAGGAATCCAGAGAGTAAGCAGGGAATGAGTGTTTTGGTTTTAACCCCATATATGCTGGGTTTAATATAGAGAAACTGATATCAGGGTCGATATCAAAATTAGAGGAAATGTTAAGAGCTGAGGGGACTTTCATCAAGAAACTGCAGCAGACGTAAGTGGCAGTGTGACACCCTCCCCAAAGTCATCTGAACACTCAAGAAGGTTAACAGAAGAGGAAAATTCCAGGATTTTCCATGGTGGAGAAGCAGAAGGTTTAGTTCAATATAATTCAAAGAGCATGTATTAAACATTTACCAAATGGCAGATAGCACAGCGAGCATGAGATCGTTAGAAGACTTTCGGTTGCTGCCCTATGGAAGCTAACAGTTCAGTGGGAAGGAAGGGCAAGTCGGCAGACATTTCCAACACCAGCTCATTTGAAGAGTTTGCCCGGTAGAGTCCTAGACTGTAAACTCCACGAAGCCAGCGATTTTTGCTGTTTTAATTTTGCTTTACTTGTTTTGTTTCATCCTGATGAATCTACAATACCTCAATTTATATAATTGGTATATTATTGAATGATCGAGTAATCAAATGAAAAATGAAACATCATTCTGCTTAAAGGGAAAGAATTTTGACTCTTCAAACTTTACACCATGCACCCTGTTAGTAAAACTATGGGCAGAAACATCCCCACCACATGTATATGAATTTTTGTGTACATATACTGATGTGTTAATCTATTAAGAACATTAGAGAATATAAACAAAATAGAGATAAATATAGATGGGAATAGAAGTTCCAATATTTTTCTTCCTCTTCACTTAGGAATTTCTTTGTGTGTACCCTGGGGTGCATGAAATCAGTTTGTTTTATTTTATTTTGAAAGAATGAATTTGGGAGTAAAAATGTTACTTGGCATTTATATGATGCAGTCCAAATTTGGGGTGATCCACACTTTTGTTTATGTATAGGATTAGAGGAATCTTTCCCGTGTAACTGGTAAAATTGAGTAAATGACCTGGTACGTTGCACTTGGGCAAAATCAGCCACGAAAAGAACATGTGAAATGACAGTTATAATGGTATTGGTTGGATCCTTGGGTGAGTTATTCTCAATTTGTGGCTAAAGGAAAACCTTTCCTGAAAATGATAGAAAAAAGTTTCCTGGTGAAATATGTTAGATTGTTTAACCTTTGAACATACTTAAACAGTTTTCTCTTTTACTACAGATTTCGCAGAGCCCAATCAATTAACTAGTACTGGAGACAATACAGGAAACAAAAAAGAAATGCATTTTAAAATTAGTGGAACTTTATTAGCAATCACAAAATTATGCTTGTTGAGATTTCAAATTTTGTTGAATTTTTGTGTAAAGAAAAAGTGTGGTTTCCTTGTTTCATGATTCTCTCAAAGATGACAAGATTGATAGAATGTGGTCAAGATACCCAGGCAAATTGATGTTACTTGAATGTGGGTAAAAGATATAGTAAAGGATACAGTCAGTACACACCATTTAGCATCTCTAGTGACAAAGAGCAGGAAACCCTACCTTTGGAAGTTCCCAAAAGGAACCTCCTACCTGTAATACCACTTGATGGCTTGAAGAGCCTGTCTGAAAAGCTGTCCTTACAATTTTATGGGCATTACTTGACCCTAGTGGTCTCTGTCATCTGTTCTAGAGATCTTGTTTTTCTTTAATTATGTGTACTGGTTATTTTAATACCTTTAAGAATATTTTTCAGCCAGTCCTGGCTGGTCAGAATGATGGTAGACCTGGAATATTGATGTTGGATTCTTCCTAACAGAGAGCACTAATAATGTCCAGGGACAAGTAACAGGAAACAAGCCCAGCACATTTCAAGTGTTCCCTGCATGGAGAAGTCCAACGTCAATATCCCAGGTCTACCATCATCTCACCCAGCCTATTCTCAGGCCTGGCTGAAATTTGTTCCTAAGGCATAGTGATACTGATACACGTTAGTAAATTTGGTCTTGGGCATCTATGACAATAGACTAGGTGGAATTTCCCAGATGGATCCAAAGGCACAAAAGATGTCCATCCGTAGGATTCTGTTTCATCTTTGGCAATGGTTTTCTCTTTATTGGAATTATTCCAAACCACATGTGGTAGCCCTAGCACAGTCAAGATTCCACCACCTTAATCTTGAATAGTCACAGGAGAAAGTCTCATTACAGTGATTTTAGAAAACTGTCATTATTGAGGTATTAAGCTTAGCTTAGGTCTCATCTACATCATCGAGTGACCACTGTGGCCAAGGAGACACAATGCTCTGATTAGCAAGATAAGATTTCCAACATTGCTGGTGTAGAAGTTAAATATATCTATATTTTCCTATATAGATATATTTAGTTTCTATGTAGTTTGCTATGTAATTCAGGGAGGGTGATTCCCAATTGAAAAATCATTGTCTGTTCTCTGAAGTCAAAATAGATGGGTAATTAAAGTTAACACATCCTCTACAGAGTAAA
Source organism: Equus caballus (assembly GCF_041296265.1). Classification (NCBI taxonomy): domain Eukaryota; kingdom Metazoa; phylum Chordata; class Mammalia; order Perissodactyla; family Equidae; genus Equus; species Equus caballus. The sequence continues at coordinate 61,224,860 of NC_091706.1, read as the reverse complement.
ATCCTAGGACTCCTCTCTCTTTGGGGGAGTGTCATCTGAGTGGCACCCACTTTCATTATAATATTGTGTTTATGGGGAAGAAATCTTGGTGTAGGCTGGTCTGTGTCAGAGTGCACCTTTCTTATGGAAGAGATTTCTCTAAACATTCCCTAACAATATTTCTCAGACATCTACCAGCTATCCTAAAATGCACCTGTTTTTCAAATGCAATGGCTATCTCATTCTTGCAGAATTAGACTTTTCATCATTATACAAAGTCTAATAATTGATATACTTAAAAAATTGAATTGAGACTATCCCACTCGGGGTAAAATTTATGAACATCTAACAGAGATATTTTTTTCTACCCAAGTCATGTTTCCTTGAATGCAATTCTTTTGAACTGAGAATTAGCAAATCATTCATGCTTGACGGCAGTATATGCTTCTGAAATTCAGGGCTCATAGCAGTTAAAGAAAGAAAGACCTTGAAAATCACCACCAAGTCAAGCTTATGACCTTCTTCCACAGGAGGAACTTAAATAAATGTATATATGTGTGTGTGTGTGTGTGTGTGTGTATGTATGTATGTATGTATATAGTTACTGATTATTATAGCAAGAGAATATTTATGGTAGTAAACTTGTAAGGTAGTGTTGAAATATAAAATCATTTCCAGTGGGTGATAAAGACAAAACTTTCAAATATATATATATATATTTTAAAGATTTTTTTTTTTCCTTTTTCTCCCCAAAGCCCGCCAGTACGTAGTTGTATATTCTTCATTGTGGGTCCTTCTAGTTGTGGCAAGTGGGACACTGCCTCAGCCTGGTTTGATGAGCAGTGCCATGTGCGCACCCAGGATTCGAACCAACGAAACACTGGGCCGCCTGCAGCGGAGCACACGAACTCAACCACTCGGCCATGGGGCCAGCCCCTCAAATATATTTTTAATTAAAAAATATTTACATTCCTACCAGAGTGTTTTGATATTTTCTTCTTTCAATTTATTTTAAAGATTCAATTTGAGTTACCCAGGAGGCTTTACTTAACAGCAGAAATGGAAAATACCTAATGGGATTTCAAGCACTTAGATCTATGTTTTACATTTAATTGCATATATGTACGTGTAGATGACCTTGTACATTTGTACACATTTAGAGCATATGTCTAGAACTGCTAGGAAATCTAACACCTTGATGGTGACTTTCAATGAGTCAATTGCTGTTATGCTATTATTTTGAATTCTCCAACTTTTTAAGTTATTATTACTTTGTATGATAATTTTTAGTTTAATTTTCTTCCTGGCATAAAGTTAATAATTGCAATTTCCTTTAGCTTTCTATGATATGATAGGCTATATTAAATCAAACCTCAGAAACTTAGTGAATTACGCTATCACTAGAAACACTTTTTACTTCCAAAATATTCTATTAAATTTTTATATTTGATGTAATTCTCGAAGTTGTTAAAGCTTTGGTAAAACAGCATCTTTTAAGCGGCAATGGAATCATTTTCATCACCTAGTCTTACACCATTTTGCTCACTTCTTGTACATTGGACAGGACAATGCTATTTCAGAAAGCATCACATTATTATCAGGGCAATTTTTTCTTTTTTCATATTAACACTCCTTTGCACGTGATCATAAAACTGACCTCAACATGAACTCATTAAAACTCACTTGTCTGAAGTTTATAATTTCTTAAACTAGCAATCTGCAAATTGTCAATAAATCTACAGAAATTATATTACAAAATGAAAATAAGTTCTAAGAAAATCCTTTATGTTTACTTGAAATCCATTTGTAAATGAGTTACAAAAATCTTATCAAGTTTTTTATCCTGTTTTCACTACACAACTTCATTCAAACATACATGAAAAATAGGACTCTTAGTGTGCTAGAGCTGCCTGAACGAAGGCCAACAAACTAGGTGGGCTAAACAACAGAAGTTTCATTGCCTCACAGTTCTGGAGGCTAGAGGTCCAAAATCGAGGGGTCAGCAGGCTGCACCATCTCTGAGACTGTGTAGAATTCTTCCTTTGCTTTCCCAAACTTCTAGTGACACCCAGCAATCCAGAGTGTTCCTAGGCTTGTGACTGCTTCAGTCTAGTCTCTGCTTCCATCTTCACATGGTCACCTTCACATCGTATTCCCTCTGCACATGGCTGTCTCCAGGTTCACATTTCCCCTTTTTGTAAGGACACCAGCCATCTTGGATTAGGGCCCACTCTAAGGACATGACTTTAACCTGATTATCTCTGTGAAGAGCCTGTTTCCAAATAAGGTCACATTCTGAGATATTGGGGCTTAGGACTTCCACGACTCATTTTTAGGGGGCAAAATTCAATCAATTACCGGAGCTGTGGGAGGAAGATGTAGTGATGCAAAAAGGAAGGAAAGGTATCATGTAATACCAGAGCCCAAGAACTATAAAATTTCACTCCAAGCATTAAAGAAAAAGTAAGAAAGAGAAGAGACCAGAACAGGAAAGGAGAAAAAAAAAGCAACCCTCAGCATCAATGAAGAGAAGAAATGCCTTAGAAATCTCAGTGGCAACATCATAGAATCACTGACATCATGATAGAATTAATACTTGCTGTCCCTAGTATTCTAATCCATCAACAAAGTAACTTATTTTCAACACAGTTTATTTAGAGAAATAGTAGTTTATGATATCTATTTGGAAAAAGATACTGATTTTATTATGTGTGGAGCGTCTTGATTGTGTTTACATTATTGGGAAAGCAGTTTAATGAAAATTGTATTATTTCCCACTGGTGCTAAATAAATTTAATGAAGCATTATTACTATGTCATCTTATTTTTAATCTTTGTTTTCTCACTACAATATGAATTTTTCTTGTCATCTGACTTTGAAACTAAAGACAGAAAAATTTAACACACAATGATAAAAATAATATGAAAATACAGAAATATATAAAGAAGGAAATAATTAGAACGCATCCAAGTCATCTGAAATGTTTCTCAGAGTAACATTGTAAATGGGAGCCCTGAGCAAAATATTAATGTAGTGTTCTGTTGTGTCTTAAAATACACATTCCTACGGAAAATGTAACAATTAAAAAAAACAAAACTAATTTTTCTAACTAGTCACCAAGGATCAAGAGGGGGTAAAAAAGTATTTTAATGATTAAATATAGAAGCATTTTTGCAATTCTCCTTGCAATCAGAAATGCCATTTTCCACATAGTCCCAACTAATCACATCTGAGATTTCTGTAGGTAAACTGCATGTTGTTTAGCATTTTATTCCCCAAATCTAAACACTGCTTGACACATAGTATGGGCTCAATAAATAAATATTTCCATACATTTTGATTTATAATATCATTTATTTTCTGTTTCTAATACTTTTGTGGAAGACGACTGAATTATCTTAAGCCAATGTCAATTCTTCCAAAGAATCTCAAATAAATCAGATTGCAATCATAATTTATTTCATCTCGAGTCACGTGCTAAATTCCTTTTCAATCTACAAGTGCAAGTGATTTTAATCTTTCAAATTCATTATTAGCTACATAAAAATATTCTTTTTCCCAATAACTAGAGAACTAGATGAAAAGCACTTTTTAAAATCTGAATCTCCAACTGATTTTCTGGAATTTTTCCGCTCTTCAATCTATAAAATATATTCAAAGTCTTGAGGCTATTTTACAATAGTATTTATTTGGAATGGTATGCATTGCTTATCTCAGCAAAAGCGCACGGCTCAGCACACTGCAACTTTGAATGGTATTTCACCCAGAGTACGGTGGATTCAGGGGATTATACTTAAGGAAAAAGTTAAAAAAAAATCCAAAACTTTGTGTAAAATCTATTATTTTTCTTCTAAATTTCAAATTTTGGCATGCGACCCACATACTAAAGTTGATGTAATAAATTCTAAAACAATAATGCCTACTTCTGTAGATTAAGAAGTCACTTGCACATTTTGTGTCTTTTATATTATGTAACCACTTATGTAACATTTACGTAACATGGCTATGACGTAGCAGTACTATTACACCAAATATTCCTCCTCTCCTGCCGGTCATGTCATGTTCTATAAGAGATTTCTATTATCCTTTCCATTTTGATGTTCTTTCCTATATGACTTAATTTGGCCAATAAAATTGTGAGTGTGAGTGATGGGCATCAAACCTTTTCTGAGCAGAAGCTTGCAGTTAGCTCAGAACTTGCCATGTTCCTTTTCCCTCAACGCCGAGACCAATAATGTCCCAGGTAGGGGCTGCTACAGCACTGAAGTCCAGAGAGATGACATGAAGCAGAGATGCAGTTGGCCACTTGAGATCCCTCTGTCGTACTAATGGTGTACACTTGGACTCATTGCTTAACCTCTCTGAGCTTCAATTTTCTTATTTGGAGACATGAGCAATGATATCTTTTCATGTCATTTCTATACATAATTAAATGAATATGAAGAAACTAGCCAAATACCTGGAAATTAGTGTCTAAGCAATAAATATTGAAATCCTTGTTCTTAATCTTTGAACTTTAGCTGGAAGAAAGTTGCTCTAAGTTTTTCAATAGTATTAATATATGGATTTTTAACATTCAGACAACAATGGAAAATAATATAAAGAACCCTCATATACATATCCAACAGGTATGAATATTTATTATTGATAAAAATAATTATTGTAATCTTATTGCAATAAGTTATTATTAATATATTACGTTCTTCTGCTTCATCTGTATCTAAAAATAAATTATAAAATCATATCATTTCATCCCCAAATACTTTAACATGTATTTCTAAAATTAAAGACTTCCCCAATACAGAGCAATTGTGATAGCTAACAAATTAAAGGATTCTTTAAATTCAGTTAATATTCCAGGCACTTTGAAATTTTACTAATTGTTTACAAAATAGTTGTACATTTGGTTTGTTAGGGCTAGGATCCAACAAGGTCTTCATAGTACCTCCTCTTATATTTCTTAAGTCTATTTTTTTGTGCAACTTTTTGGGAAAATTTTTATATATAAATAAAAGTAGAAACTAATAATGCAATGAAAATCTCTTTATCCAATTTCAACATTCAATTGCTAGCATTTTGCTATATTTGATAAATCTATATCTAAATCTATTTATCTGTCATCTATGGAATCATCTAACTATATTGCTAAACTATTGTAAAGTAAATTGCAGAGATCCTAACACTTAACCCCTAAAATTTCATAACACATCTCAACAAAAGATATTCTCCAATATATTTCATACCACGAACACCTAAAATTAATAATTATTCCTAATATCTAACACCCAGTTCATTTTAATATTTCTAAGGTAGTGTTACGTAGCTGGGATGAAAAGGCAGAGAGGTATATGCTGGACAGTGAGTGATTAAAAATAAACGCCTGCATAAGAGTCTGCTTTCAGCCCTGGCTACAGTTGCAGGCTCTTAATACCAGCCCTGGTATCAGTTCCCCTACAGCGAACTCAGTATATATGGGGTTAAAACTAAAAGCACACATTCCCAGTTCCCTGATTCTTTAGTTACACTCATGTGTAAATATCTATTTCCTTAACCTTTGACTCTCTGAGCTTTACCAACAAATAGAAGTCACGAGTTGTTAAAGCCCAGGTGGGCTCAAGCTGGGCTCCCACTAAAGTCGTGGCTAATCACAGGTCTTCCAAGTTCTTTTGCAGAGAAACTAATGTTCAGAGGGTATCAAGAAATCGAAGCTTCCCAGAGGAATCCGCCAAGGACAGCCACCTGTAGAATTTCTTATCTCCTGCTGCCTGCAAGCAGCCTCTCAAGGCTAGACCAGGCTGGTGGGAAAACGCCCACCAGCAAGGCTGCATGCCCCATTCCCCTACCCAAAGCCCCACATAAAAATCCTTACCCTGCCAGTTTCTTAATGAGGAGCTAGCAATTTTTTAGGCGCCAGCCCTTGCACTGCTCACTCTGACTGGCAAAGTAAAGCCTTTCCTTTCCACTCAAGACTCCATTCTTGGGGGCTGGCCACATGGCCAAGTGGTTAAGTTCGTGCGTTCTGCTGCAGGAGGCCCAATGTTTCGTCAGTTCGAATCCTGGGCGCAGACATGGCACTGCTCTTCAAACCATGCTGAGGCAGTGTCCCACATGCCACAACTAGAAGGACCCACAACTAAGAATATACAACTAGGTACCAGGGGACTTTGGGGAGAAAAAGGAAAAAAAATAAAATCTTTGAAAAGAAAAAAGACTCTGTTCTTGTTATTTGGATTGGCATTGGGTTCAGAGACTGAACTTTCCGTTACACTACCACAGCACATATTATTGTGACCAGATGTGAGGCAAACCCTTCAAAGCAGCTTGGAAAGGAGATATATAAACAAAAGCACATCATTCAGGGTGTTGGACCATAATGAGAAGAGAAGGCACCCATCTTTGGAGGGAAACTACTAAAAGTATTGAAAATGATATTGAACTCTTCAAGGGAGAGTGAGTAGAAGTAGAGAGACAGTGGTTTATCAGAGAGCAGGATAATATGATGGGGAAAATTTAGTGACATGTATAGAAGGGGAACCATTTCCATAAAAAGTACACCCGTGACCTTAGGAAGTTTCTGGTTTTATTTTCTGAAAATCTACTATGGAATACCAGAAGCTGTTGTATAATAGCCTAGCAAAAATAAATTCAGTAACATAAAGTCTCGTTAGAGATAAGCCCAGCTGGTGCCCATCAGTCCTCCTCCTGGGCCTGCTTCATGCAAAGTAGACAGCCGCCCACTGTCTGAAAACTTGCAGAATGAAGGTGAGATACGAAAGCCGTTTCTTAAATGCTGTGTCTCATGAATTAATTTGTGAATAAGGAATGGAAGGGGAAGAAAAGTTAGTAGAAATTGAGAAGACAGAGATATGGAAAAAAGTGGGTTTCTAGAAACAATTTTAACATAAAATTAATCCATTATGCTCCTGTTTAGATAGGATTTTCTCTGCTTCCTGGCAGATGGTAGCACAATAGAATTCCTTAACCATTGTTGGAAGTGGCAGTGCGTGATGCTGGCTGCTGATGTATTACAATAATATTTTCTGAGAGTGACAGCATTCCTGGTGATGAATTACACTAATATTATAGTTTATCACATGAGCAGTACTCTGATGATGCATTACAGCAATATATCATCAAAGCAGTTGTGTTTATTTTCTTTCTCACTAATCTAAGTCAAGTCAAAAATCCTGTTGAAAGGGTAAATCTTTGAGTCCAGTATGGCTTTCAATCTGTTTGCTAGGAAAAAAAAAAGGGTCTTTGAGAAAGGGTATGACACCTGTAGTTACTATAAAAAAATGTAAATAACTACAAAAAATTATTATTTTGCTTTGTTGCTTAACATTTGCATCTCATAACCTGGCTTTAAAAAATCATAGTATACATGCAATGAAGTTTTGCTTCATATCAGCACAACAAAATTTTATATCCACTGTATCCACAATAACTTTCATGTTCAGCTAGAAAACACTACTGAAGGCTAAGGATAAAGATATTACTTTATTATGTAATTCAGGGACTATGTTGAATGAAACGCGGTCAAACGGTTTGTGTTAATTGTCTTAATTTATAAAACTAAAAACTACCATTGTACAATAAGGAATTAGCCCCTGAAAGGACCTCATTTTCTCTAGTAACCAGGAAGCTTTGGTGTAGGTGATCATGTAATTGAGAGCTAGAAAGAGTGATTGAATTCTGGATACCAGAGAGGATCTGGGGTTTATTGGGAGGGGGTGGGCATTGGAGGGAGCACAGGAGAGGAAAGGAGCAAAATTAGGGAGGATTGGAAGCCTCTACTAGCAGGAAGTTTAGACTCACTAATAGTGGCACCTGGGGTTGACCTGGTGGCATAGTGGTTAAGTTCACATGCTCTGATTGGTGGCTGGGGGTTTGCAGGTTCAGATCCCAGGTGCAGACCCACACATGACTCATCAAGTCATCAAGCCATGCTGTGGCATTGACCCACATACAAAATAGAGGAAGATTGACACAGACGTTAGCTCGCCAACAATCTTCCTCATCAAAAAAACAAAAAAAATAGTGGCACCTGAGACAGGTTTGCTCTGAAGTTTAAGGTTGATTATCAAGGGGAACTCTAAGTGTAAAGTGTAAATTTATAAATTAAAATTACCAAAATGGCTTTTGGCTGAGAACAAATCAGTGCACAGGGGCCAGGAGCAGGGCAATCCTGGTGTACAAAGTGTGAAAAGCAATCTCTAGGACACTGTTCACTAACGACAGCCTCTCACCCACACTCGCTTTAGAGAAAAATTGTGTTGGTTACACCGCATATTGTGTATGTCCCTGGAACGAGGAAAATCATCATGATAGACCATGTGGGATGATTTGTGGATAAAATGACTTAAATTTGAAGAAAAGAGAGCTGACAGAGAAAATAGTGTATAATTGTTTAATTTTAAAACCTTATATTTCTAGAAACTTTAAAAAATAATAGACAGCTCATAATTGAGATTTAATATTTTTATATTCCAGGGAAGTAGAACATTTTAGGCTAAAAAATAGTGTCATAATCTTGATGCTCTTGCTAATAAATCTAAGCTGTGATTCTTTATGTATAAAAAAATTCCCAATAAGGACAAAAACACATGTACCAGGAGGTATATGTATGGTAGCCACTTCAATGATATCTGATGTCTTCATTTGATTTAACAAATAATAAATTTAGATATTAATCTAAGTGTGTGGCAGAGAAAAGTTTTCCTATTTCACCTTTTTTTCCCTTCTTTAATACGACAATCTTATAAAGCACAATATTTAATCATATAAGGAAATTGGTGAGTAGGTGTGAATACATTAGTCAATATTTATAAAGTTAAGAGAATCGACAAAGGAGAGGCAACAAAAGTCACGGATCTTGTAATTAACATAGTTATAATATACTTGGTGAGCCAAACACATAATAATAATGCTTTGCTATATAAAGTGCTATGAAGTCCACAATGCAATAGAGTGTTCGAGATCTCATCTGATTCTATGTTGTCTCTGGAAGGTGAGTGGCACATGAGGTAAGAACTAGACTTACGATTCCAACAAATCTAAGTTTGAATCTCAGCTCTTTCATTGATCACGTATGTGGCCTTGTGCTAGTTAAGTGTGTAAGTCTCTTAATATCGCTAACCTATAATTTTCTCATGTGAAAAATGAAGAGTAAGAAGAATATACACCTAATAGAGTTTGTGCGGAATTAAGGAGATAAGATTTTAAAAGGCTTACTGCAGTATTTGCGCATTGAAAGTGCCCAATGTGTGCCATTATTATCTGTTTCATCTGCATTTTCCAATTAGAAAACTAAAGATCAATTTTTGTCACCGGCACTCAGAAGATGAAAGTGAATTGCAAACCAAGTTTCCTGACTCCCACACGGATCTTTCTGAAGCGAAGTACAAATCTGCCTCTCACACAAACTCACGTCAATCTGTGTTGGGGTTGGTGGTGATGGCTTAGTTTGTTTCTATGTTTGTTTCTTTGAAACAAATAAAGACCTCTATGAGTTCACTGGATGTATTAATTCAGGAAAAGCTTAGCTGAGAGATATTTCCATTTTTTCTAAGAACTGTGGTAGGATAATTAATTGAACGAAGTATGAAATTTTTCCTTTTTGTATGAAAAACCTGACTTCATTGGTGGGGATGACAAAGAGAAACTTACAATGATGTGTTATCTCAGTTGGAATGGCCCCAAGGCTTGGAGTTGAAGATGGAGAGGTGACAGGATTGGGATAAAGGAAAGAGCATTTTATAAAAAGAGAACGATGTATTCAGTTTCTAAAGGGATTCACACACACAGCGCACTAGAAAGGGATTTCCTCCAGAAGACTCCTGAATGTGAGAGGGAGAGATGGGGAATAAACACTAAGAATTATGGGTCTTGAGAGCCTTTTTAGAAGACAAACCACCTTAAGCAGGACAAGGCTTTGAGATGTCTACCGTCCCCTGTGTTCCTGTGAGCATGAGCAACAGCCAGTGTGAACCTCAGAGCAGAGGGCCTGACCCAATTCCTCTGAACTGAAAGTATATGTATCAATGTACATACATATGTATATCTCTCTATATAATCACGTGCACAACTGTACGGAAGGAGGATCATAGGGAACCCAAATAAACACTGAGATTAAATTTCCTGTGTGGTAAGATTTAAAGAAAATTACATTTGAATTGGTAAAAAAGTTTTCTGATAAACTAGGGGCGCTAGGTACCTTGATAGCAGCACGAAATCAATTGCCAGTTTGGCTGACCAAATTCCTGTCAGTTGGGGCATGCACTTGGACAAGTGATGTAATCTTCCCGTGCCTCAGTCTCCTCATTCGCGTGATGATATTAACAATACTTGTAATGGAGATCTGTTGAGAGAGTAAGTTCATTTATATAAAACTATAAAGTTAGTGTAATACAAGTTTAATAAATATTTGTATGATTATCTGGCTGAATTAAAATAATTCCTACTTGCCTATAAAAGCAAAATCACTATGTAATATCAACTAATGATAAATTATTACATGTAGTAGCTTCAAGTATGAACCAAGACTCAAGGACATTGAGAAATATCTCAGAATTATTTATGATAATTTGGAATAATTGAGTTTCCAGTCACTGTGTACCTCTATATTTATAAAACAAAGTATTGGCTTCCACAACTCGATAAAATTGAAGCTACAAACCAGAGTGAAATATTTGCATGATTTTATTAGTGAAGATAAGCAGTTATCCATTCTCTCCAAACAGGATATAGTTTCTTTGAAAACAAAAGACAATGATTTAATTTAGGGAAATGTAACCCTGCGTTGAGTTGGGAACTGTCATTTACTGGGTAGGGCTGTAGACTCATTGTGGATGATTACCATCATAACAATAGCCTGCCTGACTATTTTGATAACATCTGTGATCTCAGACTACAAAAGATTTTGGCCAATTGTCATTTTGTGGTAGATTTCAAGATAAAATTTCTTTCTGAAGAATGAGCTCGCACATATGTAGGCAATTTCTTAATCTCAAAATTAATTTTCCCTGAGCGGCTCTCAAAATGATAATTGTCAGATAATTAAAAATAAAATATTAATAATGAAAGCAGAAATGTACAAAAAACTTTGACAGGTAAGTTAAACTGCTTACTATTATGTTTTTAAAAATGCCAGCCATTGCATATCATAGACAGCTCTTACCGGAAAAGTCCTTTTGATGTCTATACTTCCAATTATACACATTTTAAAATATGTTTTAGGAGTGAATATTTATTATAAAATATAATGTTTAAATTTAAGTACTTTATGCGAATTAAATCACATTTATAAATTTATGAAGTGCTTTTTCTCTCTCCTGATACTGAAATATTATGCTTCATATTTTCTCCTTTCCTCTCTAAAGGATAAATTGTTTTCTAATTGCATTAGGAAGGGCATAAGTTAGACATAAGCGTCGGCTATGTTTTATTGTTCCAGATCACAAACAGTCATAGAACACTTGGTTTTGAAGGGACTTTCGCAGTGACTTAATCCCAGCTCTGCACTCTACTGAGGAGGCAACACACTTCCCCAGTATCACTTGCAGAAAGTCAAACTAGCCATTGGGAGAGCTGGAGATGGAAATCAAGTCTGTTTTTGTCCAGGTTGTGAAAAAGTTTGTGTTCATTTTGTAATATGGAAAACTTCTGAAATTATTTACACAGTTGTAAGCCAACACATTTGGAATAGGAGCGTCTGTGGGAGAAGGATGTTGGGTGGGTGTTGGGGCGTTTTTCTTTAATGTGAATGGGTTTAATTGCGTCTCCATGAAGGCTGCGGCGTAGACTAAGTGTGGGTTTCTTCACTTGTCAGCCTGTTGTTTCAGCCACAGGCCAGAGACAACAAATGTCAATATAACAGTATTTTGAAATCCATTAGTTTCTCACAAAATGGGTGCTCAAATAAGCCTTATAAACAGTTTTAAACAGAAAGAAATTAATAAATAGCTCTGTGTTTTAAGGTGAACAGTAAACAATAATCTATTTTACTTTATTTTTTAGTACATGGATTCTTTCTTTGGGGTTGAAGGAAATGGTAAATGTAACCATCAGTAAAATGCTATTTGTGAAATAGGTCTTTGCGTGGCAGTGAGCGTGTTAGAATTAAACGTTATATTTACATGAAAGAAAGAAACCCAGCTGTAGTGTAAATGTCACACCAACACTGCAGTTTTGCGGTTATTTGAGAATTCAGATGTGCCCTAAGTTCCGTGGGGTGGTCTGTATCAGCGCACGTTTTGAGTCAGGCAGTAATGAGATTTGACAGAACAGAAAAGGCCTTATCAGCTTTTCCTCTGGCGCTTCATGTTGATTTTGTGTTTTCCTAGCTTCTTATTTGATTGTCTCCTGTGTCTGAATCCCCAAATCGTGTTACCATTCCAGATTCTAGTTTATTTTTATTTAGTTGGTATATTTCCAATTCTGCAGCCTGCAAGAGGTCATGATTTTTTATAATAGCCAGAAAACCTACTCTAAGCTTCCTTCTTAGGTGCCTTAAGGTATTACACTCATTTCTCAAGTTTTTGACCACCAAGGATTTCTGACAGTCCTTGGAGAGTACTTAAGTACTCCCTAAAGACCTCCTGTTTGCTTACGACCACGATGCTGGCTTCTACTCTGGTTAAAAAGAGTGCTGATGATTGACAGTTGGTCCAGCTCAGCCTGCCAATCTAGAGCACAGAAGAACCTTAGCAAACACTACCACCAGACTTGTCGGGAGTGTCCCTCTGCGACTGCTTCGAGATTTGGCCACACCTCCTCTTTCATCACAGACAAAGCTAAGAGAACACACAAAATTTGCTTATAACTCTGTTCTGTACTCCTATACCTATCTCGACCCCCAGACTCATAACTTATTAGAGAAAAAGTCTCCAATTTTATTGACTATAATGTCAATGACATGACTACACTTTTGCAGGCAGCAGAGCTCAGTTCAAATCATACTTTATTACCATTCATATAACCCAAGCATGAAAGTAGGCCAATTACAGCTTATTGAATTCTTAAATGATACAGAAAATGAAGAGATTAAAACATTGTTTTGGGTTATTGTTAAACCCACGGAGTAGAAATGCGGCTGCATGTTACTGAGCTTCCACATAAGACAGGATTGCTACATACACAGAAAGACGGAACGATAACAGGGAATTAGGGTGCAGACAATTAAACCCACCTGCTGATAGTAAATTTGCTCTCAAGCAGCTCTAAGTACTTTTCTTCCTTTAGTCCCATTAATAGCTGATTTTCTGGTCAGGTGCACTATTGATCGATTTGCTCTGAAGCCACTTCTTCCTCATTAGCTTTCCAAACTTTTCTTTGCCTCAATTTTCCTCAAATACAAAAGCCTCACGAGACTGTAGAAGACTTGTTGCCTAGCAACAATCTCATTCCCATAACTGTAATGGTTGAGTGCACAGAAGAACCTTAGCAAACACTACCACCAGACTTGTCGGGAGTGTCCCTCTGCGACTGCTTCGAGATTTGAACATCGGGAAGAAGTCTGATGTTTTCCTATTCCCCATGTTTACTCCATTAAATTACCAAATTGAGATATTTAGTTATTTTTAATTATATCTTTCCTACACGAATGGTTTCAATTTTTGTAGTTGTGCATAGCTGTGTTGAGACAGAATAATGGTGTACATACTTTGCAAATATATCCAGAAACTTACTTCTGGTTGTAAAAAAATACTAGCAAGAAAACGCCATCCTTTTTCTATTCTCAAAGACTCTTTTCACACCTGAGAAGAGAAATTTTGGCACTTCTTGTAGCAATAATAGCTGTCTGGTATTATGTTCTCAAGGATTAGAGAGTATAGAAGTTTATAGATAAACAAATTTCCTGTAGTAAATTCCTGTAACAATAGAAAGCTACTTTTCATAAGTTCTCTGTTTTTGATGCATGCTTGTACACCAATTATACCATTTGTACCTGCTTCATACAAAGTACCCTAGGTGTTTGTGTATCACATTTAAATACAATTTACTGGATGCATAAACATGGCTACATATGTTTCGTGACTACAATATATTTTTGTACAAAATCAAACACATCCAGGAAGACGGAAAAAAAAGGTGAAGATAATCTATACAGCTGTTTCAAGGAAATAAAACATATCCTAGATTAGAAAATGTTGTATCTATCACTGAGGACAGATCGAAGTAGCTAGTTCTCTTCTCATATTGCGAAATAAATGTCAAAAAAGCAGAATTTGGATTACAAGCATTATACTTTTACATGCAGGTAATACATAAAGTATTTTTTTTACATACTTCTGACTGGAAATGTAGAACAACTGACTGGAATGGTAGAACAATTTAGAAAATTATTTAGTTATTCATAATAGAGGAGGAGAACAGAAGTTTGATAGGTAATTTAGGAGATAAATCAACCATGAAAAATATAGTAAGTATCCGTGATGTGTATTTGGTGGGAGATTCTATATGCAAAAGTCTAGATTCCCCTAATAAAATGTGCTTTTAAAGTTTTTCTCCTTTTACCAATCACATTTACGGTTATTTAACTTTTTCATACTACAGTTACCAGGTGATAGAGAGTGCTCATGACCTCTGAAATTGCTCCTGTCAGATGACTTCCTTGTATGTCGTGGGAGGGAATTCTCTTGAATCAGTCCTCAGAGCTGACCTCAGAGCCAGGCATAACCATTCTCATTATCTTCTCATTAGTTATTAAAGGTAGCGGCATTTTGGAAGAGAAAGGGGATAAAACAGTGTTTTATGGCAATGTTTAACTGGAATCCCACAGTCTTATTTTAGGTATGAGGACTAGCTCAGCGTTCTTATCCACATTATAATGCATGTCTATAGAGATCTGAAGTTTAACCACATGTACACTTCCTTGTGAAGGCTCTGTTACTGGATGACTGAGGGGGCGTACTGTTGTACATGGAAAGGAAATTTCCCTTGTCAGATGCCTTCTTTGTATGTCATTTTGAGGACATTCATTTGAATCATGCCGCAGAACTGACTGACAACAGAGCAAGGTGTGACTGGGACCCTAAAGCCTCCAAAGCTCACTACTGCCAATTACCAAGATTTTGGACATTTGATGTGAAAACTGTGTTCCTTAGATGGTCAGTTAGTTTCCCAGGGACGCGGTAACAAAATGGCATGAACTGGGTGAATAAAACAACAGAAATTGTTCTCTAGCGGACTAGAAGTCCAAAGTCAAGGTGTCAGCTGGACAGCGCTCTCTCTGGCTCTAGGGGTGGGTGCTTTCTTGCCTCTTCCAGCTTCAGGAAGCCGCAAGTGTCCCTTGGAGTGTAGCAGCATAACTCCGATTTCTGCCTCCATCTTCACATGATGTTATCCCTGTTTCTCTCTGTCTTCACATGACTATCGTACTATAAGGACACAAGTCATATTGAATTAGGAGCTCACTCTACTCCAGTGTAACTTCATCTTTAATGATTAAATTGACAAAGACCCTATTTCCAAAAAAGGTCACCTTCTGAGGTACTGGGGGTTAGGACTTCAGCATATCTTTTTTGGAGAAGATAAATCAATCCATAGCAGATAGTGATGGTCACAGAACTGGGAGAGACCTAGGCCTGAAGAGCTTTGACCAAGGTACTCAGAGCTGTCTCCAAGAGATGCAGGATGCAATGTTCAATTGAATAGCTCCATTGTAATAATAAAAAAAGATATGGTATTGTCAGAAATGGAAAATGATAATTTTTAAAGTTGGGAGGTAAATATATGGGAACTCATTATATTTTTTTCTGACTTGTGCATGTTTGAAAATTTTAACAGTAAAAATTAAAATAATAAACCTAAAGTGATAAAATATGGTATGTGCCTCATGAAGAGAGGAAGACAAAATCTATTGGTCATTTTTTAAAGATTAACAATAATTCTTTAATATCACCAAATGTGTAGTCAGGGATCAAATTTCGTAATTTTTTAAACTAAGGTGATATTTACACACAATAAATTTTATCCTTTTCAGTGTATAGTGCATCCATTTTGACAAATGCATGCAGCTGTGTAACCATGTTACTGCCCAAGGGGGTTGTCTGCCCACCACAGGACATGTCAATAGTCAAGAGGCAAGGTGGTAGGAGAGAAAGGGTTTTATTACCGTTTGCTAGCAAGGGGGAAGATGTCTAAAGGAGCTGTCTTACAGAACAAAGACTACAGGCCAGTTATATAGGGGCTGGTCTCTGGCTGGGGGAGATATTTGGTCTCTGGGGGAGGGGGCAGACATGTAGTCTTCAGGTGGGGCAGACGTCTGGTCTTAATTCCTGATAATCTTTTGTTTAACTGGATATGCATCAGAGACCAGAGCACCACCCTATATCTTCATTTAGTTTAAAGATAATATGAATAAAATTTTTAACATGTATGGTAAAGATTACTGTTTACGTGAGTGGTGCCAACAACTCTCCACTGTCAGTTGTGTTGATGAAAATAATCCATAAGCAATCTATAGATGAAAATTGGGGTGAGTTTATTCTGAGCTAAGTGTGAGGACCATATAGCCCAGGGCCTTCCTTCCCCAAGGGAGAAAGGGCACCAAAGAATTGGGGGTGTACAGAGTGGTTATATACCCTCAAAGAGCATGTTTCACGTCTGATTTGAAATGTCCCTTTTACAATAGTCATGAGATTGCTCTGTCAGCACACACTGATGGAAACAGCAGGTAGTAGGTCTGCTGTCTCGGTGGTCACAGCAGGGTACCAGGTCTGTTTCCTAGAGCTGGGTGATCACAGGTGAGTACAGCGATCAATTCCTAGCCTAGGGAAAGATGCTTATCCTTAAGAAATGCCAATGTGGGGGAAGTTGCACCTTTATCTTAAGGCCATTTGTTCTTGTCTTTGGGACATAGCAAAGGCTTAAAGCAGATATACAATGCATGCTCAACAATTCATGCCTGTCATGTCAGGCCCTTTTGGAAATGCAAAGTCAGGCCGAATTAGGTTTACACCAAATGACTTCCTCATGTACTCTGATATATCCTATTGCTTGCCATTTCTATTTGTCAGTTGGAACCCAGCATAAGCTTTTGCTGGTAACAGGAACAGGATTGTCGTTGTCTGTCTGGTTACTTCCTGTTGAGTGGGATCAGCATAGGAGCATCATCGAATGAAGCAGAGTCACTTGTGTTTTGCCACCATGACTCCAGAGAGGGAGTTGTTGAGTCACTGATGCAGACAGTTTAGAAACACATTTGATCCCTAATTTAATTATAAGGAATAGCCAGAGTCACCACATCCAATCTTTCAGTTATCATTGATGAGGGCTGTCAGCATAGGCTGTCTTCCTGGGGTCATCACATTCCTAAGAAACTCAAAAGAACAAAGTTATCAACTTATCACAGCTGGGAGGGGCCATAAAAATCTACACAGCATGTATATCTCTTGGAGGGTGCACATCCAGCTGGGTTACTTAATCAGAGGTCATTCAAAGTTACAACATGGTTTCTTTTCTAAAATGTGGCTTCTCTTATGTCAACTTGTGCTGAGCTGGTATCAACTACAATCAAGATATAGAACAATCCCATCAACCCCTCAAAATTGCCTTATTCGTCCCCTTTGTGGTCAACTTCTCCCCCGTGACACCCCCACCCCAGAGAAGGAAACAGCAGATATCTATTTGGCACCTAGATAACAATTGCACTAGCAGAATCTATCTGATTTAACTATTTTGGAACTCTGGGGTCCACTGAATGCTTGCAACTTGAGGGGGAAGGCTCAGACAGTGAACTGCAGTTCATTTTGTCAATTTCAGCTCTTAACGCAATAGCAGCAACCCCTCTCCCACTCCTTAGCCCTGTTGTGGGCAGTTTGTGTACATGTTTCTGGAGCAGTTTACACATAGGTTGAGAGAGGCAGGGTTGGAAAAATGGACCCAGTCTTCCAGTATCAGAGATCTGTGTTCCCATTGCTGATTGCTGCTTTTAATCACAAAGATGCAGATAAAGCAGCCTCAACCATGATTGCTGCACCTTCCCCTATTGTTCAAGCCCTTCTCCCTGTGGCAGAAGTAACTTCTTGGGTATTTAAAGGCTGCATCTTCCCCCTCCTGCGTTCAGTTTTCTTTTTTTCCCATTTGGGAGCCATGCAATGAAGACTGTGATAGTCAAAAGAAACCACACGGATGTGTCTGTGAGCCATTGGAAGTCACTGTGCATGCCCAGGGGAAGGTGCAGGCTCTGGAAATCTCTGAAAATACCCTCAGGGATGCTTTAAGGGAGAGTCCATTTCCTTACCTTTCCAGCTTCTAGAGACTGCTTGCATTTCTTTGCTGGTGGTCCTGTCCTCCGTCTTCAAAGCCAGCAGCTAACCATCTTTAAATCTCTGCCTGGCTCTGACTCTGACTCTCCTACCTTCCTTTTTCATTTATAAGAATGTTGTAATTATATTGGGCCCATCCAGATCCAGGATAATCTCCCCACGTCAAGATCAGCTGATTAGCAATCTTAATTGCATCTGCAACCTTAATTTCTCCTCCTCATGGCACATTACTCATTCACAGGTTCTGGGGAGAGGGACACGTGCACTTTTTCTTTTTAACAGGAGGCAGCATTTTTCTACCTTCGACACTGGAAAAGGCAAGGAAACAGATTCTCTCCTAGAGCCTCCACAAAGGACTGTAACCCTGCCCACACCTTGATTTTAGCCTGATCAGACACACATTGAATTTTTGACTTGCATCACTGTAAAATCATAAATTAGTTTTGTTTAAACTACCAAGTTTGTGGTCTTTTTTTTGTGTGTGTGAGGAAGATTGGCCCTGAGCTAACATCTGTTGCCAATACTCCTCTATTTTATGTGGGATCTGCCACAGCTTGGCATGACAAGCAGTGATAGGTCGTGCCCAGGATCCGAACCTGTGAACCCCCGGCTGCCAAAGTGGAGCCTGTGAACTTAACCGCTACGCCACTGGGCTGGACCCCCCAGCCATTTTCACATCAGAAATAGAAAGCTAATACAGGCACCTATGCAGGGCAGAATTAATTCAATGATAGACACCTGGAAGTATGAATACTTCTAGGAATATTTTATTCTGTGAGAGTGCCTTTACAAATGAAAAAAGATCAATGTTTTCCTTTAGAACTATAATAAATTATTCAGAGTCTTATCTGGAAACAAATTGACGAACATAAAAGTGGATTCTGGAAAAGAAGAGGAATGACGAAAGTCTTCCCTGGGTTCCTTCAGTAGGTTGGGAAAATCTTCGAAAAGTCAGTTAGGGAATGACAAGAGATTTTCACATATTGAAGTATATGGGGTAGCTATTCTGGTTCAAAACTGATTCAGCTTGAACTAAAGAAGCCTGACTTATGGCCTGTCAAGCATACATTGTACATCTGCTTAACCATTACAGTAAAGAAGGTACTCTCTGCAGATGAGAATGCATACTTGCCCTTCTACACCCTATTTGTAAGACCCTATTGGTAATGCCCATATTAGTCCCTTTCCCAACATCAGGGTCCTGTTGACCTGCTTATTTGCAACTTTGTGCCTCTTTGAAACTCTGATGAATAGGTATTCTGGGCATGTTTAATGTGTGTTCTTTGTTCTAAAAAGGTATAAAACAGTACTGAAAATCATGCTTCTCCAGAACACTTTCTTCCTTTGTGGAGACTGCCTTCCTGGGTTATAATCCTCACCTGGTTCAAGGAAAACTCACCTTATCTCTCTTATCTGTAGAATGGTTATTGGTGATTTTGCCTCGACAGAAATATAGTTTTAGCACTAATAAGTCTATGATTCCTAAACACTGACCCCAGTATCAGTGCTGGCCTGTGAGAGAGTTTTTACTGGTCTCTTATTGAAGGTATACTGAGAAAATCTTGATTTATTCCTTTTAAAGAATTTTTCTCTATTGTCAGATTACACATTTTTATCTATAAAATTTAGGCAACAGGACACCATTATAATTGTTAATCTCCTTATTATAATGTTCCAAAATGTTGTGCAGTTTAGCTGAATGTCTCAGATGATCATTTAATCTCTCCCATTTCAATTTCTTGATCTGTAACCTGAAATGGGATCCATCATGTTCCAACTCTAGTGTACTCTGCCTGCAGGAATGAGTTTTACTGTTTTGCATTTGTTTGTCAGCATATAGACTAATTCAAATGTTTCCAGATGAATATACTCAATTTGCAGGTCTCACTTGCAAGACTGTCCTTTAAAAATGGTCATTAATATAGCAAACATAGTAATAAATTATATCCCAGTATATCCCCCCTAAACAGAGCTATTAGGGTAAACAAAACTAGACCACTTTGTCTTCATGTAGAAACAATCTCCTTTCTTATTTTACCGTCTATTTTTTTCTGGAATTTTTCTGAATTTTGAACAAAATCTTATGGCATATCATCTTCCAGACGATAAAATTAGTCTAATTTATGGAAACTAGATATTCAACTCAGATAACTAGAACTCTAGGCCTAGGTTTTGTGCTTCTCTCATCCTATTTCCTAAGGGTGTTTCTTCTTAGTTTACTGGTGTAAATATTAGTATAATTTTATTTCCGTGGTATGTTTATTACACCTACACCCATCCTTCATGTTCAGCATGCTTTCATTGAATGCCGACTATTCCTAGGGATAAGTGCTCTCTTTTCTTTTGCACTTTGAGTAAATTAAAATATTTGTGCATGAAGGACAAACACAGATAGGTAATACTAGAATATATATTAGAGTCACAAGAATTGAATAGTTTGTTTTCTCTTTAAAGAAGAGGATGCACAAATTATTGCTTTAACCATGTATCCAACTAGTACTGTAAGAGATTGAGGCTGACTAACTGATGTACTCATTACTCCAGGAATAAATGAATGGACCAATAGATGGATTGATGGATAGCTGAATGAATGGTGGAATGAATCACAAATTTATAGATTTACTAAGTCTTTGCCAATCAAATATGCATTTATATTTTAAATAGCACATTAGAGTTTCACACTTTAAAAGATTTCTGCAATTGGCATATGCTAGTCTATCTCTAGTACGAGAATTTTACAAGAATTTCCAATTGATTTTCTAGTATTTGCTATAACTAGTTAAAATTTACGTATATAACCATATTTCATCTGGAAAACATTTATTTTGAGGTCAATAGTGCCATAATTTTCATTTACTTTATATTACTACCTGTGTACTTCCTGAGGGTATAAAAGGCATATAGAAATATTTATAAAAACATAAATTCTGGGAATTTATTAATAATGTATTGATATGCTTGACACTGGTTATACTGCCAGTGTGATTTGAAGGATTTAGAATTCCTCTGGGTAATTTGTTTTGCTAAAAATATATAGAATAAAAATTCTGACCACTAATATATTGAAGTTTTCATCATAACGTTTTGAAAATAAATTCTCTACGGATATTGAAATTCTTAAAATCTCAAAGTACGGCCGTTAAAACACTTTCAAAAGTCATTCTACATCCTTTATAATGATTTTGAATTGTGGATCCGAATAACAATCATTGAATAAGCATTGAATTACCATTATACACACAGGATTATTTCATTCAGAGTTGGAAAACTTGATGGTAGCTCCCAAGGAGCTTATTCTCTAGTGAAATGCAGAGGGCTGACCAACAGTCTGCGAGAAAGGAACAAAGTTGTGTGCTAAGACCTATGCACATATTTGGAATGCATTATCAGAGGAATCTCAGGGGTTTCAGGGAGGCAACAGGACATTTACTGACTCTAGAGAGTAAGAAAGCATTAGGTGAGATAAAAAAACAATAGCAAGTAAAGACTCAAAAGCAAAAATAAACAATGAGAATATGCTGATCTGTACAGGCTGAGGCGAATATAGAAATCTACTTCATCAATGAGAATGACGTTTTGGAAGTTGATGACCCTAGAGAGGCCTCCGAAAGTGAGACAAGTTTTTGAAGTATTTAGGATGCATTGCTTTATTGAATGATCTGACTTTAGAATATATAATATTTTAAATATAATTAATATGTAAATATTATATCACTATATTAATATTACTGTATTGATATTAACATGATAGTTAATATTGGTTATATTAATCTAACTAATTAATATAATAATAATATAATAGAACTTTATTTTTCCACAACTCTGAATTCAAACTTTACCAAAGTTTCATTCCTCACCTGTGGTTGAAATAACTGTAGGTACCTTAGTTTTCCATTTGGTTTCTGTGTTTTCAGCAGTCTTATCTTTGCATATATTATAATGGCCTTACATTTGACAATCTGCTTTGGTGATTTGTAAAGGCTTGTAATTGCGTGTGTGGTGTGTGCATGTGGGGTGTGTGTGTGTATGTGTGTGTGTTGGATGGTGTTTAAATGTTGGGATGGTTCCTTAGTACACACAGCGAATTCATCAATGGAGACTCAAGTTCCCTCCAGGATGAATTCCACTAGACTGAGATGGTTTATGATGACTCTGGGCTGGTTGATTTGGTGAAAGTTCCTGGTGTCTTTCAGCCCAGGCCTCTCTCTCCCTGTGCTTCCACCACAGACCACTCTAGCTACAGCCTGTAATTCTTAGATTTTTATTCCAAGTCCCAATCTCTACATCTTCCAAATTCAAAAATATGCCAAACTCTTCTGTTGGTTCTCCAATGACATAACTCAATTTGCCTGGGAGTGGTTGGCACAGACATTATGCTCCACCAACAGTCTAGCCAAAAATGATGACTATGAAATTTTTGTGTCTTTAAAATCTTCAAGTCGCTTCTGAGATATTCTCAAAATGGAGGTAAGCTAAAGCTACTATGATTGCCTTTGATATCATCTGAGGAAACAGTTTACCTATAATGTTGGGATATATGCTACCCTTTTTTTTCAAATTGAGGACTCAGACAAAATTCTAGTATTGTATATATTCTATTTTAACTTATAGCTATTCTAGTAGGGAACAACCACAGATTAGGAGGAAGATTAAAGACAGAAAATTTGATTGGCCATGTTATTTATTATGGGTTGAAAGAAAAAAATTAGTATCTCAATCTAGAATAGTTCCTCAGTCTTTCTTTGTATTTCATAATCTTCACAGTTTTGGCAAACATAGGGTCTGTTTGTAGAATGAGCCTAAATTGGGAGTTGCCTGATATTTCCTCATGATTAGATTCTGGTTGCAAATTCTTGGCAGAGTGTTACAGAAGCAATTTTGTGTTCTTCTCAGTGTATGTCAGGGGCACACGATTTCTTATTACTGGTGATAAAGATTTGTCTTTTAGATTTCTCCATAGAAAAATTACTATTTTTACTTTTTAAATTAAGAAGTATGTTGTGGGGATACACTTTGCAAACAAATAAGTATCCTTGTTTTCATCCAACTTTCACCCACTCTTTTTACATTCATTGATTTTTACTGTCCAAATGAATATGATAGTTACCAAATGGTGATTTTCTAACTCCATCATTTCTTTTATTCTTATCAGTTGACATTCTTCTGTGAGTAAGGAGTATCCATTCTTTCCCACGTATTTATTCACTTATACAAAATTTGACTTGAATTCCAAGTCAATTTGATGGGATATTCAAATCTTCACAGATTTGTCCAGTGGGAGTAACTTCAAGCTTACTCCTGTAATTTTTTGACATATTTCCATCATTATTTAAGCACGTCTTTAATTCCTGGCACAATATATTACAGGTCCTTTTGTACTTCCACTTTCTCAACCCCAGAGTCAGTCATTTCTCCATGGAAGAATATTTCTTTTAGTAACAAAAATGTTTTGGCAACTCAGATCTAGGCACTAGGTGTGCTCAGTGTTACTGGGTGTCATTGCTTCTAGGCCTTTGTAGTGAAATGGACAGAAAATATATGTATGTATGAATTGGCTTATATTTGGGTGTGTATTCATGTATTTCCTGATAATTTTATCC
This sequence comes from Equus caballus, assembly GCF_041296265.1. Classification (NCBI taxonomy): domain Eukaryota; kingdom Metazoa; phylum Chordata; class Mammalia; order Perissodactyla; family Equidae; genus Equus; species Equus caballus. Next base: position 61,201,012 of record NC_091706.1, on the reverse strand, counting down.
ATTTATCTAGCTAATCTATATCTTCAGAATAAATACAACTGTATATTTAGTTGTTAATTCTTCTTAAAAGCTACAATAATGCATGTTAAGGATATATAAAAACATTAATGCATTTAGACAAAATGAACAATAATGCAATTAGACAAGGATTTCCTTCTGTGTGTTCTCATTATTCATCAGAGTAATGTTCTGTGAAGTCACTGCAGACACTGAATTAGGGAATATTGAAGCATTGCTCCTAAGAGAAATATAGGCTTTGGTTCCTAAAAGCCTCTAGTTACAACGTTTTCATCAGCTGATCAATTCATAACCTTTTAAATGTATGTTTCTGTTTAAAGATACATTTTTCAATATGTTGTTGATTCATTAATGTTGAGCTTAAAGCCAGTAACTCCAACATATGCATTTTCTCTGTAAAGCGTGCCACAGCCTTCTTGCTCTTGAGAGCATTAACCAGCACTTCAGCAGTATCTTTGAAGATCATTTTAAACAGCAAATTCACAAATAAAAGCAGAAAAGTAAAATAAAGCGGCACTAAATATACCGCGAAAAGGACATTTGTTTATAGGATGAAGGCTGAAGCGAGAAGTCAGAGTATTGCCTTGTCAGAGTTTACCTGGGGACGTGCAAGTCTGGGCAACTCAAATGTTTTGCCTCTTCCTGCGAAGACTGTGAATGACTAAGAAAGCATTATGAGTATTGATTTTGGGGTTATAAATAATTTTCGCAAGTAGGAGAATACTCAGCCATGGAATCCACAAATAGTGAGGATCAACTGTACGTTTATATATTAGATTTTATATGGTTTTCATTGGCCAGGTATAGTAATATTGTTTCAGATAGGAAGCATGGGTAAAATAGTGTTGTTACCCTACAGGAGTATATACATGAACAGAATAAGCCTCTGTGATGGTTAATTTTATGTGTCAGCTTGGCTAGACTATAGTGCCTGGATGTTTAGTTGGTCTAGATGTTGCTATTAAGGCATCTTTTAGTTATGATTAACATTTAAATCAGTAACTTTGAGTAAAGCAAATTACCTTTCAAAATGTGTGTGGGCCTTGTCTAAATAGTTGAAAGTCTTAAGAGAAAAAGACTGAGGTCCCCCAAAGAGGATGAAATGTTGCCTCCAGACTGCCTTCAGACTTGAGCAGCAACATCAACTCTTCCTTGGGTCTCCAGCCTACAGGCCTGCCCTGCAGATTGCAGTCCTGCCAGCCCCCACAATCATGTGGGCCAAGTCCTTAAAATAAATCTCTCTCTATATATTCACACACATCCTATTGGCTCAGTTTCTATGGAGAACCCTAAGTAATACAGCAGCCAATATCAATTATCGTGTTATAACAACCCATTTTATATGCAATAACAGCAAGTGCTAACAAAACAGCAGACGTATTCTATGATAAGCACATATGGTAGTGCAGACAAAATAAATCAGATTACAGATAAATTCATACATCAAAAAAAGTCTTACGGATTTGATATTTAATTTCAGATATGCTGACACATTGCCCACTATTCTGAAGACTACTTGGCCAGAATGTACTTTGTCTGGATACTTTGTCTCCCTAACACCTCACATCAGGTAATCAAAACCTTTGTGTACCAAAGGATTTGTGATCTGTAAAATTGTACAATATCAACTACCTTCTACTGACTGTGCTTTCTCGGTGTAGGGTCCCTAGAAGTTTATTTTCATTAAGCCTTGTAAGGACCATTTTGAAAAGGATGGTGAAATTATGACCTTTTGCTCAGAAAAGGCCAAGAAACACAAAATAGTTAATAGAACCCTCTTCTGTGCTAGGACTTGCTCAACTATGATGCGATTGTGGACATACCCTCCAATTGAACAAAGAACGTGTATCGCTGATATCAATTTGTCTTGCTGCTGCTTTCTTGCAGGAGGGTGGCCTATTCAATAACTCACGGTGCTTGAATTGATATCTTCATGTCTAAAATTGCCATCACTTACAAGCAAGCTCTTAAAATCCATTGATCTGCTTTAATGCAGAGTTTGCCTTCCTGCTCTGATTGATAGTCGAGCAGGGCTCGACTGGTAAGTGAAGTAAGTTATAAGGGCTCACTGGTAAGTGAAGGTGATCACATATAGGCAGACTGCACCCTTGCTGTTAACCACGAGCAACTTTGGATTGCAATTCTGGAATTTGAGTGCCCATCGGTTGTGTTTTAATGATCTGTCTGGAAGCCAGGGATAACACCAACTGGCAGAATGCATAGTTAATGATGTGCACCTAATAAACATCAGTTAAATATTAAAAGAATTTATGACTAAACGATAAACTGCTATATAGAAAGTAGGCTCCGGAAAAGATATGAGATTTCCTTCTTGTATGTAAGAGACTTCAGGAAATAATTGCAAATTTTGATGTCCAAAAACTTAATGACTTGCCTAGCATAAACTTACAGCTGCAGAAAAGAAGCAATTAAGCTTGTCTAAGAAGGTAAGGAAGCATAAATGATTGAGTCCATAGGAATGGACAGAGAGCTAACTGGGACCCGACATTAAGGATCCTTAGCTGAACTTAGGCCAGATGACTGATTTGGAAAGCAAAATATGAAGTCAGTTTGGGTAGAATTACACAGCAGGAGGAATTATACAGTACAAAAAAGTAACAGAATCATCACAAGAAACTTTTTAAATGTTTTTAAAGGAAAATGTATAGCTGCTATAAAAAAGAAAACATATCAGATAAAGGTTCTAATAAAAAAGCCTTAGAAGCAAAGTTTAACATTCTTCCTCTTTTCTCAAATGCATGAAATAAGGAAAGGGAAAATGTGAGTCTTAACCAAACAATGTGCTCATAAGTCTGCAGGATAGACCAACCCATGTAGAGTTTGGTTTGTGGCTTTATCATGAACACTTGAAATTCGTCTTCACTCAATCTGGTTTAGGAAACTAATCCTCCATGAGAAAATTGCTTTAAAACTGGTATTTTCTAATAAGCTAGACTATGGGGTCTCACTGCTTAAAATAGATTAATCTTGGTCCTATCCCAATTCTTGGGGCGGGGGGAGAAACGGTTTTTCTCCATTTCAATATTTTCCTTCATAATTTTTATCAAAGTGTTGGCTCACTTGCATTCGTTGATAGCTAGAGATGGATGATGTCCAGGCAAATAAATAAATTGTATACCCCCCAAAGGTGTCGAAGTCCTGACCTCTGTGACTTTATTGGAAATATGGAATTTATTAGAAAATTGCAGATGTTCAAGTTAAGGTAACGTTGTTAGGAGATCTCATATAGTATATATATATATAAGGGGGAAATTTGGACGCTGAGACAGATACTCATAAAGGGAACATGATGTGAAGACACAGGGAATGGTATCTACAAGACAAGGAATGCCAGAGGCAATCATGGAGCAGATTCTCCCTCACCCCCGCCAGAAAGAACCAATCCGGACACCTTCATTTTGGACTTTCAGTTCCCAGAACTGTGAGATGATAAATTTCTGATGCTTAAACCACCCAGTTGTGGTACTTTGTTCTTGCAGCCCCAGGAAACTAATACAAGATATACTTAAAACACGTTAATGTGTAGGTACAAATTGCTATGAAATAAAATATTTTAATATTAAATATAAAGCTTTAAAATTATAGTTGCTGGATTATTCTCAACAGTCTTCTGTCAACCTTCCATATAGATCAGCAAATGCTGTTAACATGACGTATAGAAGGGATGTCAAGAATTAGAGAGAAAATATTTTCCTATTTGAGAGAAAAACTGGAAGATTTAGTTCAATGTTATGTGAAAGTTTGGAGTCTATTTAAGTTTATGTAATCTGCTTATATCATTCTATTTCTGAACAAGTCTCCAGATAAAGATTTTTTTAAAAAATGCAAGCATTGGGTTAACATATCTTCATCTGTTGTTTTCACTGAATTCCCTTCTCAGCTTTTACATAATATAAATCTACATAAGAACTCTATTTTTTCTCGGTAGTTATTTCTGGGACCATGGTCAATTTTGCTTTGTATATAATGAGTCAAACTTTTGCTCATTATCTGCTATTTATGATTCACGTACTGCCCACACCCCCCCAGCATTCTGGAAATGTCTTGTAAATTTCTGTTTCTTCTTTCAAAATATTACTTAGTGTTTTATTTTTTAGCAAGTAAAGTAATTTTCCATTTTTTGAAATATTGTTTTCCCTTTAACAACAAATGGCAAACATCATCTTTTTCATATGATATTATATATATATTTAGATGTATATATTAATAATTTAATTATTTCTGGTAGTATGTGGTACTTCTATTTTATTAGTTTTTGCTTTTAAGTTTTACTTCCTTAATTTTACACTTAATTTCCTGTGGATGTTTTGCATGAAACCGCTGATGAGTGTTTGGTAATTTGCTATTGTGATGCTTTGGCAGCGACTATAACAGTGGAGAAAGGTCAGCAAGTGTGGCAGGCTGAATGATGGTTCCACAGGTACCCAGGTGTTAACCCCTGGGATCTGTTGTGAACGTTACCATACACGGCACACGTGACTTTGCAGGTGTCAAGTTACAGATTTTGAGATGGGGAGGTTATCCTAGGTTACCTGGTGGGCCCCAAATGCAATCACAGTGTCCTTACAAGAGAGAGATGGATGCAGATTTACTACACACAGAAGAGGAGAGAGCACTATGGCAATGTTGCTCCTGGCTTTGAACGTGGAGAAAGGAGCCACAGGCCAAGGAATGCAGCTCTAGAAGCTGGAAGAGGCAAAGAAACAGATTCTACTCTAGAGCTTCCAGAGGGAGCCTGGCTCTGTCAACATTTTGGTTTTGGCCTATTGAAACCACCTTTTGACCTCTGGCTTGTAGAACTGTAAGAGAATACATTTATGTTTATTTAACCACTGAATGTGTGTTGTTTCAAACCACCAGTCTGTGGTAATTCATTACACATCATAGAAAACTAATAATACAGCAAGGCTCCCTGGGAGGTGACCACAACTACTTATGAAGAAACATCAGACCATTCACGTACGTCTGCTGTGTGGGTGTATTTGCATTAGGAAAAGGGAGTTGAGAGGAGATAAGCCTGTGAATTGAAGGGGAGGGGTGAGGTAGAGAGAACTGGGAGAGCAAGAGTGGAATGGTGGGCATGGCACTGCTTGGACCTTGTAACAGCAGTCCCTCCCGCTCCTTCTCCCTCTGAATCCCCTAGGAAAAGCTTTTATATTAGCTCCTACTGGAGTTCCTTTTAAATCACAGATTTGAGTGGTCCACAGAGTGTCACAGGGAGTGTCTTCTATTCTGTGTTACACAAAAGGTAACACAGAATAGAAGAGAAGCTTATTCTGTCCTCTTGGTCATGAAAATGAACACAGTTTAAGTCCAGGAAACATCCCTGAAAAAAGGTTTCCTGTATCATCACAAGAAATCTACAGTTTGGTACTTTAGAAGACTGACTGTTGCTGCTAAATCCTTATTATGATTCTAGGCTCCATCCATGGCAAGAGTGAAGTATTGTCTCTAAGTGGGTTCTCAGGCAGCGAACATCATCGATGGGACCTGTATCCAAAGAATCTGACAGGTCTGTTCATGAACTCCAGTGTGTCAGACATAGGATTCCAAGTGACAAATGGATGAGATTTTGAAGGGAATGTGGAAGTCCCGTGTCATCAAGATGGGATTAGAGCATGTTACAGGGACTCAATCTGAACTAGATAGCCCCTCTTTCCAGACTTATAACTAAAGATTTGAATCTGATGGACTTTTAGTTGTTGTCTCGAATCACAAGGGCTCCTTTCTTAAAAGTTGCTTGGTGGGGCACACTGTTTTTCAGTCAATTCCAGAACCAGTCAAATAATTGTTCATGCTATCAATACATTAAATCTGTGAGTTTAAACAATAAAAGTACTTGGTTCCCCAAGATTCTGACAAAGTATGACGAGGCTAAGCTTAGGGAGCATATTGCTAATTAATGAGGAATTGTTCACACACAGAAGGATACTTTAGCAAAATACGTTTGGTAGTCATCAAAATAAATACCCTTCGTTCTCTCTCCTGCCTTTTCAAACCTTTCCCAACTGAAGTTCCCCACCTTCCAGGCAGCAACCCTAACAACAACAGCCCATATGCACAAGTAGCTCGGGTATGAATGGGGAGAACACGTACAATCTGTAGTCAGTTTGTGAGGATTTGTGTGCTGGCTTCTAGAGAATAATTTTTAAAAGGTAAAATTATGACTTTTGTAAAATGATCACCAGTCAAAGCTTTTATTTAACACAGTAATTAGTGAAGAGACCAATAAGATGTTACAATCAGTTCAAAGCAGTATCTGAAGGGCAAACACACACAGAGATATAGACAATCAGGAATGACAAACGAATTTGCCAATAGACGCAAAATACTTAAAATCCATAGTGTTATAAGATACAATGTTTGAAATCGCCTTTTCAAATGGGTAGAAAACAGTTGTGTCTACACCTGAAATTTGCATTTCCATAGACCGGAAAAACCCACTTGCATTATCTTCAGTTTTCAGCAATTTACAGAGTGGTAGTCAAAAAAAATGAAAGTTGCAGATCCCATAGAATTAGATTAGTTCAAAAAGCATGACAAAGCCCCAAATACCATTGAAAGGATCCCCAGCAATCTGTCTCTTGCTCATTTTAAAAACATTCACATTTTCTCCTGATAGGTCTCTATTACATATCACTTGTGTGAACTTGGTCAAGCAATTGCAATTCTTTGAAAGTCAGACTCCTATACCATAAGAAGAAAATAATTTCCAGATCACAAGATTATAAGGGAGAATAACTACTGTGTGTAAAAATCCCTGTGTGTTTCAAATCACTTCATGAAGTTCTGTGGGTAAATCTAGTGTTTATAAACATTCCACATTTCTTAAGTAACACATTGTTTCATATCCAAAAAGAACTTGAGCCATCTTCCGATGTAAATGCCAGAAGCCCAGTTTCCCAAAATTCCCTTTCAATACTAAACAGCTTTTGAGTACAGTTTCTAATCATATCACCCAAACATAAAGGTTGCAGAAAACTTTTAAAAAATACAATAGTTTTCTTTTTAAAAAGTACATGTTATAGTGTACACCTTAGATGAATTTATACTGTATATTAATTACCATACAGATTAATATTGAAATGTTCTCTAAAGATTTTAGTTCCTGGCAACTTAAATTTATATTTTACTCATTCATTCAACAAATACATTAAAGATTGACCCTATGTCAGACACTGTTCTAGGCAGTAAATAAAAATATGTTTGCTTGCATACAGGTGACAGTTTAGAGAGAGGGGCATGCAAAACCAAGTAATCAATTAAGTGAACTATTTATAAGCTGACGTGGAATTAAGGAAATAGTAGTTTAAGAAAGAGTTTATGAAGATTACTATTTAGATAAGGTGGTCAGAAAAAAACGTCTCTGAATAGTCAACAAATAAACAGAAAATTAATATAAACAAAGAGTAAGACGAAACACTTTTCTTGGAGTGGGAACGGAAAATGCAAATTATTTTGAAATAGGAAAGCATTTAACATATGCAAGGACTTGAAAACAAACAAACAAGAAATCAAGGGACCCGAATTTGCTTGTTAGACATGAGTGAAAGCAGAGGAGGTCACAGAGGTAGATATGGACAAGAACATGTAAAACCTTAAAGATCTTAGTAAGGAATTTATATTTTATTCAACAGGCAATGAAAAGCTATTGAAGAATTTTAAGGAGTGGTGTAACAACTTTTTTAAGATTTGTGTTTAAACAAATGAAAACTAATTTGGGGCTACTGTGAGACAAGTGGATTGGCAGTGTGAGTGTGATCCAAGATTGTCACCAAGGATCAGTTCAGAACTCCTTGTAGGAATAATCTAGGTGTTTGATAATAATGTTTGAGACCAGAATGTTGGAGGTTGGGGTAGAAATAAGCGGTTAAATTTGAGATGCCCTTTATAAGTAGAAAATATACAATTTCCTTATGGTGTGGATGGGGTGGAGATTGGGAAGGGAAGACGTCAAAGATGATTTTTTTAGCTTTCTTGACTGCCATAGGAGAAACAATAGAGCGCCATTTACTAACATAGGGAGAGTGAAGGTGATATCAGAGAATCTGTGTGTATATGTGTGAAACAACAGATCAACTTGGGATTTTTAAAATTCAGAATGTGGAAAACATTTAAATGAGGTAAAAATAGGAAATAGAGCATCTGAAAATTGACTCTCAAGCATAAAGAAGACATATACATTTGGGAGGTATTGACTCAAGAATGCCTCACCAATGTACATAGAGAAGGGAAGAGCATCTGGAACAAGTACCGGGTGCTCATTTTTTTTTTTAAAGATTGCTAATAATAGAGTATATTTGAATGCTAAGGGAACTATTTAAAAAGAGAGGACTGCTTGAGGATGTAGGAGAGAGTGGAGATTACCAAAGGAAGATATATTTTTAAAATTTTTATTATGGAAAATTTGACACATAAACAAAAGTAGAAAGAATAGTACAATAAACTCCCATCTCTTTCTAACCCCGTTTCAAGTTTTCAACATCTGGCTAATCTTGTTTCATCCATACTTCCTATGCTTCCTCCCCTCTCCTACTCCCAGCTGTTATTTTTAAGAAAATACCAAAAATCTTATTATTTCTTTCATAAATACCCAAAGGAATGAAATCTTGAGAGAGCAGGCAAAAAATGAGCTCCAGAGCACCAGTAAGCCAGTCTAGGGAGAGGGCCTGGTCAGATTTTGAAATAGGAGACAGTTTGTGGTGGAGGCTTAGAGATGATTGAACAATCCTTAAGCAGCTGCTATAGGGAAGAAGATAAGAGAAAAACTTTTCAGCACTCCTTGAGAGGATCACTTCTATTATTATTTACATAAAAATAAAAATGAAAACAAACAAACAAATAAAAACAAAACCAGCATTCACACATTCAGAAATAAGGATGATGTATGTGTGTGCCTGAATAGACTACTGTCTATAGTGTAAATATAAATAAGAAGGGAGTTGATGATTGTGTTTTCTAAAATTTTCCCTGGCTTCTCTGAGAGTTTAATAGTGTCAAGGCATTTCCATAAATTTCAATTAACCTTTGTCATAATTACTTTCTTAGACATCTTCTAAATCACATTGACATTTACCTGTCTTTCATAAAGATTATTACCCTTCTAAAGATAATGATTAGGAAATTTCTTTATAAACCACTTTTTTAAACGTGAGGAATGATTCCTCCCCAAAGTAATGAGATAGATAGATGGAGATAGAGATGCATAGATAGAAACATGAAATTTCAAATCGAATGTGATCTGTGAAGAATATATACATCATTGGACATTTGTATATTCAGGGTGTTTTATTGAGGGGATGGGAACATTGGTTAAGCAGGAATATTAATTCCTAAAGGTACCATGATTCCAGTTTGAGTTCTTTCAATGCTTCTATTAGATCTGCAAAGGGTTACAAACTCGGATAGTCAATCATTGACTTCCCTCAGTGGGTCACATTCGTCTTATATTCCAAAGACCTTAAGGTTTTGCTAAATATTGGTTATGGTGAGATTAGCCATAGACATATTCAGCTAAAAATCAATCAGAATCATAAAGAGTTTTGAAATGAGCCACCACGTAGTAATAATTTCATCAGATCTGTGATCTGGAATAAGATTGAAGGAAAGACACCCACTGACATTTTGATTCTGTAGCAGGAGTAAGATGGGTATTTATTTTTGAATAAAAATATCACAAGAAAGAAAAAGTGAACTGCTATGCATCGGGGAGGGACTTGGTGTTCCTCGATGTCATATCATTTTGTATATGGCCTCAAGTGATATGTGTGTGTATGTGTGTGTAAATTTTAAAGATGAGCAGAAATAAAATCACAGTTATGTTTTTAAAAGTTCCATATTACTTTCTCAACCGTATAATAGTCATTTCAAGGTTGTTTCTAAGTTGAAAGTTCTAGCAGTCTTTTTTTTTTTTTTTTTTTTTTGAGGAAGATTAGCCCTGTGCCGACATCTGCTGCCAATCCTCCTCTTTTTGCTGAGGAAGACTGGCCCTGAGCTAACATCCGTGCCAATCTTCCTCTACTTTATAAGTGGGACACCTGCCACAGCATGGCTAGACAAGCAGTGCGTAGGTCTACACCCGGGATCCCAACCGGCAAACCCTGGGCTGCCAAAGCGGAAAGTGAGAACTTAACTGCTGTGCCACCAGGCCAGGCGGGCCCTAGGTGTCTTTTTAATAATAGTTAATTTTATTCCTCTAATATTTGTATGGAATGAAAATCTTAAAACATTTAAAATATATGTAACGAGGAAAACATTTAAATAGCATAGAAAGGCAATAAAGTTGAGAGCCACATATAATTAGTTCAAATCACTTGGTGACCACAAACACTTCATAATCTGTAATGACCTAAGTTTATCTCCAATTTTCCAAATTTTTCTTACCCCTTCTGGTATGTGCAGACATACAAATTTTCCCTTTTCATCTCAAGGCATACTGAGAATCATACTGACTGGTATATAGAGTGTGTGGGAGTAAGCGGCAATGAGAAAGTATCTTCTGGTGAAAAGTAGCAATCAAACTAATATGCCAAGAATCAGCTGATGGTTTGGTTAAAATGCAGATTTGTTTCATTCAGCCCAGAGTGGGGATTGGGAACCTCCCTCTGTAGGAATCTTCCAGGGGATGCTGATGGTGACGTTGGACAGACATCAATTTGAATTGAGAGAATCAAATTAAATGGGGCTTAGGGACTTTTGTCTTCCAAGAATAGAGGAATAGCTCCCATCAGATGAAACTACCGCAGATAACAATGATAAATTTGGACTAAATATAAAAACAGAGAAGAGTACGAACAGCCGAAGGCATCAAGGAGCAATGAAAGGTGTGCAGAAACCGGAGCAGAGTGTACATGTGAACGAAAGAAGCAATTGGTGACTTCCCCATCTTTTGTGGATTTTCCCCTCAGGGCAGGCCCCGGAAAGTATTCTGGACATTTTATGTAAAACAGTAGTAGAGATTACTGTAAGTAACATTTTCCCCAGGGTGCTAGGGTGAATGGTCACCTCCAAAACTATACATTCACATTTTAGTGCCTTGAACCTGTGAATGTCACCCTATATGAACAAAATGGGTCTTTGAAGATATTATTAAGTTAAAGATCTTGAGAACTGATCATCCTGGATTATCTGTTTGGGCCCTAAATGCAATAGAAACATCCCGGTAATAGGGGCCCGCCAGTGGTAGTGGTTAAGTTTGTGTGCTCTGCTTCAGTGGGCTGAAGATTGGGGGCCAGATCCCGGGCACGGACCTGGCACCACTGGTCAAGCCGTGCTGTGGGGGCATCACACACCAAATAGAGGAGGATTGGCACAGATGTTAGCTCAGCAACAATCTTCCTCAAGCAAAAAGAGGAAGATTGTCAACAGATGTTAGCTCAGGGTCAATCTTCCTCACACAAAAAATAAATAAAAAATAAAAATAATATCCTAGTAAGAGATATACAGAGCAGAGACACACAAACACACAGAGGAAAAGCAATGTGAAGATGAAGACAAGAGCTTGCAGTGAGGTTACCACAAGCTAAGGATCTCTAAGACGTACCTGGAACCACCAAAAGCTAGAAGAGCCAGGGAATGGATTATCCCTCAGAGCCTCTTGGGGGAGCACAGCCCTGGTGAGACTGTTCTCCTCCTACTTTTCCTCCGTGGATGTCTGGAGTTGCCTCCAGCTCTTCTCTGCTGATATCTCAGTGAGCCACACCTGCAATAGAAGCCCAAGCCTTCCCTCTGTTGATGGTTCAAATTCACTGGAAAGTAACTGTCTGGCTAAATTTCCCAGCAAAACCACTGCTGCAGCTTTCTTTTGTTTGTGTGTCTGTTAGGTGTCTGATTGGTGGTGTCATTAAGTGAGGGCTGCTGGGTTGGGTTGTGTGTGTGGAGGAGAAAGTGGAAGTTGACTCATCTAAATGGTATGAACCAGGAACTTTTAAGCAGGAAAAAGGGCTGGGCTCTTGGGGAGTTGAGCACATGGTTTTTTTCTCATGATCTCGTATGTCTTGTGGTCCAGTGTAGCAGGATCATCTACAATCTGACAGCTTGATTTTGAATCTTTGCTTTGCCATTCACTACCTGTGTATACATGATAAATGTTTTAATGTCCTTGAGATTCAGTTCTTTATCCGTAAAACAGGTAAAGAGTATTTACTCCAAGCTTTTTGAGGATTTTATAATAAAAATGTCAATTTTTAGTAATAGTATATGCCAATTTACTAAACTAAATTATAGCATAATATAAGGTAATTATTCTAATGTATGCTGGAAGAGTAATTCTTTAATTATCATTCTTGGAAGAGATTTCCAAGATGCCTGTGCTGGTTTATTTAAAACGTACGTATATTTGCTTGCCTATTATTTTCAAATTAGCTTATAAGGCAGCCTACTGTTTGGCCACAGTCGGTCAAACCCACAACCCCCATCATCTGTCTGTGGAGTCTCTGATGGGAGTGTCAAGTGGCATATTATAAAGGGGCATGACTTCCTTTCTCCTCTGCCAGTGACTTCAGGAACTTGGCACACATGACCAAATATTCTATTTTATATTAGGGAGGCATCATGGTCTGAAATCAAGGAGTATTTCCAAAATCTTGTAAATCCTTTCTTAATTTTATCCTATACTAAGTTTGCAGGATATTAATTTTAGTGAACTTTTAATCAAAGTCCAATTGTTATTTCAGCAAGTCTTGGGTTTGAATGCTAACTCTGCCACTTACTAGTTATTAGCAATTGGAAAGTTTAGTCTTTTTATCTGTAAAATGAAGATAGTCATTCCTACCTCATGCGGTTATTGTGAAATTTTGATAATTAATTGAATGTAAAATCTGACAAGATTTTGATTATTAATTGAACGTAAAATCTGACATGTGTTTGTTGTCCAAAATAGGTAGTTATTCTTAATCTGTGGTAATTTGTGGTAATTTGTTTCACTTTTTTTTTTTTCAAGTAAGATTTTTTTCTGCCTTCTGTTGTTTCAGGACTTTGCTTAAATAAATGTTTATGGTTCAATGGATTTTAATCATATCTTCTTTTGGTCTTTTCTTTTAGGCTAGCTAAAGGACACTTTAAAGAGTGTCCATTTTATCTGTCATAATAACTCATTAACAGGTAAAGCATTATCACAGTGTAAGCATAGCAAAGACAAAAAAATTATAGATAAGTTAAGGGCAGAGATGGATGAACATACAGATATATAAATAGCAGATAGCCTTAAGGAGAGATAAAAGATTCTTAGATTGAAAGAGAGAGAGAAGATAGGTTGTAGACAGAGGATAGATATGTAAAAAATAATGAGAAGATACGTAGATCACTGACAGCAGATTGATATATAGATGATAGGTAGAAAAGGTAAATGGTAGATTAAAAAGAGAGAGACTAGATAATAAAATCCATGATCACTAAGGTAGCTGGAAGATGGATGAGAGAGGGAGTGATGGATGGATATGGAGTGAGATAACTGGGGTCATAATATATATATTACTTAAAAAATATAATTTAAATCTACTTCCTTGAAATTAAAAGAAGAGGAAATGGAAGAATAAAAGAAATTAAAGAGTTTTAAATAAAAGGTCTTTTAAATTACATGGAGATATTATTTTCTGAATATCCTTTTGTTGATTACAAAGATAAAAGTAAGCATTAAGGGGCCAAAAGAAGTATAATTTTAATTTTTTACAGTTTTAATTATTTTAATAATCTTGAACATTAGCTCTTGACTTGCTACGTTGAAAGTGGATGAGATTAACAATTCCCAAATCCACCCCATTTTGTTCCCACCAATATATTTGATTATTTTATTAATTTCAACATGACTAGAAATGTAATATTTACATTCCCTTCTATAATCACAATGTACAAAGATGTTTTGGATTAGTTCTATATTTAAATGTTTTTATTGAACTCTGTTAATTTTTGTATATGTATGCTCATTCCTGAGTTCCTTTTTTCTTTTTTAAAGATTGGTACCTGAGATAACAACTGTTGCCAATCTTCTTTTTTTCTTCTTCTTCTCCCCAGCTGCCCCCAGTACCTAGTTGTATATTCTAGTTGTGGGTCCTTCTGGTTGTGCTATGTGGGACACCACCTCAGCATGGCCTGATGAGCAGTGCCCTGTCTGCGCCCAGGATCTGAACCAGTGAAACCCTGGGCAGCCGAAGCAGAGCATGCGAACTTAACTAGTCAGCCATGGGGCTGGCCCCTGAGTTTCTTTTTTTGAGTCGTGTCTTAATATACTATATTTATTGTGTCTTGCATTTTCTTTAGTATACATCCAGGATTATACACGGCCTTACTTTTTGCATATTTAAAAATGTCTGCTTCGTACCTGATAATGATATTTTCAGTTTACACTTTTCTTCTTTCAGAACTTTGTAGACAAGCTTCCACTGTCTCTTGGCATTGGATGTTGCTTAGGAGAAATGTGAGGTCAGCCTGATTTCTAACCTATGAGAATGATTTGGAATTTATTCTCAGATAAATAAATAACTCGTTTTCCTCACTGGTATGTCTTGGTGTTTTATATATATGTGTGTCAGAGGTGTGCACATCTTCATTGTTAGCTCTTTATTCATTTTAAATACTTCCGTCAATTTTCAAGTTCTCCATTTTTCTAATTATTGTAGATAGATTAGCTTTATCTGTCTTTTAATCAACTTCTTTCTAATTACTTTAGTTTGTCTTGTGAAACCATAAGTTTTGCAAACTTTTTCCCTATGTCCATACTTTTATTTTTAGCAGCAGCTATTGGTTTCTTTAATGTTTTTACTTTATTGTCTCTTTAATGATGTTTTGTCCTTGCTTTATTTTCCCAGGTGCTGATCATGGATTTCATTTCATTCTATTGTTTTATGATCTTATCATTGACTTTTGTTTTATTTAATTCATTTGCTTTTAACATATTCCACAGCATGGAATAATCATTAAAAGTATTATTTTATTCCTTGAATCATATTTACATACAGTGTTTTTGTGGGATGTTGTTTACTATTCTCATTCTAGTTTGATTTGTTGTGTGTGACTCCCTGACTTTCTTCCCCAAATCTGGGGCATTTTGGTTTTTGGCACTTTTTGAAACTCTTTGAAATAAGGACGAGGCCCAAATGTTCCATCTTCTTTTCTGTATCTTTTTGATGATATTGAGAGTAGACTGGTGAGAGGTGGAGCAAAATTTGCTAACCAAAGTTCCAACTGATATGCTAGTGAAGAGCATACCAATGACAGTGCGAAGCTCACTGTTGGTCAGCACTAACAGCAAGTGATTGTTTTAAGAATCGAAGACCCTGAGAGCAATGGGGATGATAAGATCCCAGAATAATAGAAGCTGGGTAATGGTGCTTAATAATCAAGACATGGTGGATGAAATTCCATAATGTGCAGAAGGTCAGAGAGGCAGCAGGGGGCCAAAGAATTATGCAGATGCTTAATAGAAGAAAGTAAAATAGATAGATTGCCAAGATTGATGATATTGCTGAATAAAGGTTATCAAGAACAATCAAGGATAGATGAGTCTGGATCCATTGCAACAAAAAATAATGATCCCTTGTCCAGTTTCCAGGCCTGAGCCAGTTTTTAGATCTGAAAACCATTGACTGAAGGAGAGGACAGATGTCCATAGAAAGTAAAAAGAATAATGATTTGCCCAGTTCTTTACCAAATGGACCTCTATGCAATTACTGTGGTAACTGAATAATAGGGAAAGGAGACTACAACTCTAGGATTTGGGGTTAAAAGTCTAGGTTGATGTTAAATGTTTGTCACTGCTCCACTACCACCACTCTGTGTGTAGAGGTGGAGCATATGAGCACTAACAAATAAAGTGGAGTACTGTCCCAAGTCCATAAATAATAGATCCATGGGGTCTTGGCATGCATTGGGCCTTGGTAAATATTTGACCATAGAATATCAAGGGACTGTGTGACCAGAGCTACTGATTATGAACTGGAGGTGTCAGACTTATTGTGTCTTAAGTTTGAATGGAGCATCAATCCAATGTAAGATGAAAATATTACTTCCCAGACTGGTCACAAGCAGAGTTTGAAAGCAAAAATGCTGCAGGAGTAAGTAGACCAGATTACTATTGATGCCCCTCTCAACTCAAAACTATGTCCATACTGGGGCAGAGGATTTCCATTATGAAGACGTGATGGAGGCAAAAAGCCAAACTTGATTCATGAATGGATGGGATTGCTATGTTGTTACAAGCCAAAAAGTGCTGTGGTCCAGCTCAAGGATAACCCTAAAAGACAAAGATGAAGGGACATCCTCACAAAGGGCAGATCTGCTAGTGGTCAAACTGATCATTCACTTGTGTGGAAAGATAAGAGAGTGTGTGTGTGTGTGTGTGTGTGTGTATGTGCATGTATATGAATCATGGCCAGTGGTAAACGGCAAATGGCTTGGCTGGTTGGTCAGGTCTGGAAGGGGAAAGGATTGCAAACTTGCGGTTAAGAATTTCTAAGAAAGATGCAAGTGGTTTATTCTTTAAAATGATTGCAATTCTAGATTCACTTGGTCCAGTAAAAGCAGCATAATGATCGTTATTTACACCACTTATCCTTCAGATGTTCTTCTGTAATTATAAGATAAATAGTATACTTTATATGGATGACATTCCTACTTTGTTTTTGAGAGCCTAACATTCAAGTTTGAATGTTTATTTCCTTATTGGATTCTTATGCTCAAGTCCCTAGTTTAATTTAAATAGTTCTAGTAATTGGTTAAAAAGCAAAACAAAACAAAACCTTATCTGGCTATGTAATCTGTTGTATATACCTTCTTTAAAGAGGTATATACATAATGTGCAGAAGGTCAGAGAGGCAGCAGGGGGCCAAAGAATTATGCAGATGCTTAATAGAAGAAAGTAAAATAGATAGATTTTTTACCTTCTTTAAAATATACCTTCTTTAAAAAACCATTCACAATAAAATATTTTATCTTGGAAGTTTGGAAATACAGGATATGCTGAAAGAGATGAATGGATGTAATTATAGCCCATTATCTAAAATGACAGGAAATTTCTGGAACTGGTTTGGTAGTTTGTCTACATTTTTTAAACCTAAAGAGACATTTTAGAGAAGGATAATTTTTCAGACAAGTTAGCATTTCATCAAAATTATTGCCATGTGTTCATCCATTACTTAGTATCTATTATATAGTCGTTGCATAAATGGTTGTATTTGATTAACCTGGTTCGTGTAGAGTACAGTATACACATGTATATTTTGCTTTTTAAAAATATCCACTAAAACAACAATAGACGTATTTCAAGGGACTCCCTAAAATGGTCATTAATATTTACTGGGAATCAGACTCATTACATCAAGGAGCTTTGAAATTTTTTATAGAACCAGACTTTAGGAGAACAAAATTGGGTGAATCTGACAGAAGAGTAGTAGAATTATGTTAATACACTAAAGTTACCACATAGTTGAATTGATTTTGCCTTGTGGTTTTAAACCGATAATTATAATCCTTGTTCATAAAATTCTGTCTTTCTCTTTAGGACTACAATTACCTTACCTTTTTTGCCTCATTTTGATACACTAAGAGTGCTTTATTTTTTGTCCTCTTTCCCTTCTTATGGACCAGAGACATCCCACTCTGATTTATCTGTTTCAGCAAGAGTTCAAGTCTCTGATGGGTCTAATCTTTAAACCAAATCGTTGCTTGAAATTCCGAGTTAAAGCAGCCTCATCTGAAAGTATAGGTAATATCTTCCCCCTTTAAATAATAATGAAAAATTAAATGTGTAAACTTAGGCTGGTTCAAGGTGTACAGTCTTGGGAGGGTCTGGCGGCAGGAGGAGCCGTTGTGTATGACGTGGAAAAGGCGAGGGTGTGCCTGTGTGCAGATACTGGATAGTTTATAAAGAAACCTCCAAACGAGGTTAATTTACTCCGATGTGCAAGACACTTCCTACATTTCTTCATTCTGTGACTAATTTTCATGTCCTTTAACACAATTGATGAGAAATCAGTTGGGGGCAATTAGTTATAAGCAATAAGCAAAACTGAGTGCTTTCCATCCAGGACCTGTTAGAGTCCATTTTTAGTGGTATATCCCGATATGCTTGCCCAGCATGTGTAGCTGCACTGAAAAAGAATAACAAATGAAAGACGAGAGAGAGAAGGAGAAGCTGATAAACTGGGCTGAAGAAGCAGTGGAAAACCTAGACACATACTCAGGAAGGCTATGTAAGTGTATATTTGAAAATATAATTTGTTTTTGGAATTTCGTGATAAGGAATCTTTACACCTTATGTGAAATATTTCATTTCCATTTGGAAGTAGTTACAGTAACAAATGTATAATATAAATTATTGTATTTTATGACATGTATTTTGTGACATATTTGCAAGGTTTGATAAATATATTAAAATGATAATTATAAAAGTGTGTTGTTCAAATGTACAGACAATCTCCTGGAATTGGCATTAATTATTGCTCAATCTAAGTTAATTAAATCCAAAATAATATAACGTAGGGCAGTCTAAGATTTTACAGAAAATTCATTATATGATCTTTAGAAATTCTTACCTAAAAGGGTTTAAAAAATGCAAATAAAAGAAAATTCTCAATTATAATCATAATAGGTGGTCTATTAAAAATTAATAAATAACCTAAATGCACACAGTCCTAAATGTCAACATTCTAACACAAAATATAAGAAGTTTTCGTATATGCATAATTTCCTATATGGATGTATATAATCTTGTATGTAATATATGATTATATATAATATATGACTAAGTCTTTTCATTCATTTATATGCAATTATATTACGTGCATTTATATAGCTATGCTATTTCTAAGCTTTTTACTATTTTCTATTGACTTGTCTCTTGTCAATGGAACATTTTCTTAATATGTACAAATTTACAGTGATTCTTAAGAACTGGGAAAGCTAATCCTCCTAACTTGATCTACTTTTTAAAGATATTTTTAAAGATATTTACTTCACGTACAAAAAAAAAAAAAACACATGCATCTAAAATGTACAGTTCAATGAGTTCTGACAGTAGTTTCACTCATGGGAAAAAATCCTAATCAAGATTAAGAACTTTCAATCATCCAAAAAAGGTAGCTCATACATTTTTACAGTCCATCCTTCCCTGCTTCCCGCCCCAGCAATGCAGAGCTTTTGTTGCTACAGATTAGTTTGTATTTTCTGGTGTTTAAAAAATAGATGATATGAAATCATATAGCATGTTTTCCCCCATCTGGCTACTTTCACTCAGCCTAATGATTCCAAGATTCATCTCTATCATTTCATGTGATGGTTGGGTTGTGTCCAGTTTGGCCTACTGTCTAAAAGCAAAGGCAAAGTGAAAACATGTTAAAGTCATGGGAGGAAAAAAGAGATATAATTCCAGAGAAACAAAAATTATGGGAATTAATTACCTCTATCCCCACATAAAATAGAAATTAAATGGAGTTCTTTAGGCAGAAAAAAGAATGACTCCCAATAGAATCATGGTAATAAGGAAAAAATGAGGAGCGATGAAAAGTGAACATAGTACTAAATATAAGTAAATATTTACATATGAAATAGTAATTCAAATGCACTTTGGAAGTTAAAATATATGTAGCATTAAAATACATAAAATAATATAAAATGATGTCAAAACTAGGAGGGATATAAGTGGCTATATAGTGCTTTAAGTTTTACTGGTCCTAAGGCAGGATAAAATTAATCTTTATATTATACTCTAATAAATAAAAACTATATGTTTAAATCACTTACCCAGTAAGAGAACAATGAATAAAATTGTTTTATTTTAAAAGAATGCAGAACTAATATTAAACTAAAATAATAAAATAAGGTGTTTAAAACAAAGAGTCATCTAAAAGGAGGCAAACAAGGAGAAAGAAGGAACATAAGGCAGATAAGTCAAATATCACATAAATGGTGAGAAGGTAAATCTGAAACCAAATATAGCCCCAGTCACATGAACTGTGAATCAAGAATTTCAATTAAAAGATTCGCGTTTCAAACTGGATTTTCAAAAAGCCAAATGATAGTCTTTAAATATAAGGGGGAAAAAATGCTTGGAATTAAAATGATGGAAAAAGATAAACTATGTATGTAACACCAAAGAAAGCTGGTATAATTACATTAATATATGATAGACTCTAAGGAATGAAGAGTCAATTTCATATTGATGAGGGCTCAATCCACCAGGCAGATATAACAATTCTAAGTAGATCACCAAATTAACATGGAATCAAGACGTTAAATGGGCACCGAGATATGCCAGCATGATCCTCCTGCAAAGGCAGATTTGTGCTCCAGTCACTGAAAGTCAGTACTCGACTGCCAGACCGTACAGGGATTGCGTCTGCTACAGAAAAGCTACCTCACCTGAAGTGACACAGAGACTATGTCCCTTGGGGTTACAATTACATGACATTGTGGAATTTGGTCACCAGCTCTACTCCACCTATTTGACAAACACTGATTTGAGAGAGAACCATCTCTATGCCTAATAGAAGTAGAGTTTGGAATCAAATCTTGTGGAATTATAAAGAAAACTTGGCGTACAGCCTTATTCTGCCACTTCAGAATGTATGGTTGGGGGAATAGCAGTCCCTCATCTGTCATGATCAGGGAACTGAAGTCTGAGTCTTGTGGCTGCCTCTATATAATGAGGTGGACCAGTGGCACTCATTCTTCATCTGTCACCTCTGCATTAGACCAGAATCATTGACTTCAGCACTTGATTGTGGCTGCGTTTTAGGAAATAGGTGTCATTTCTGAAACGGTCCTGCACTAAAGGAGGCCAAAATACAGTGAATCGTTTTTGAACATGTTAAATCTTATCTCCCAGAGATGATTGAAAATTCAAAATAAGGATATCCTAAAATATGGCATAGGAATGCAGAACATCTTAAAGTTCAGACAAGCATCCAGCAGGTTTGTTGGTATCCATCACATTCTGAGGCATCGGATGCAGGGTAAATTTCACTCCTCACTGTCTAGGATAAAGGATAGTAAATGTAGCACTGTATCCTTTCAGGCAAAGGATATAGGATAGTAGGTAGACAACTAGAATAGGAATTTGGGAATAGAGAGTAAGTCCAACATTTAGTTAGCAGAAACCCAAACACCACTGTTAGTGTCTAGGGCTTTAAAATGCTAAGCAAATAGAATTATCAGAAATGAAACCCTCTTTAGAATAGAATGAAAATGTAGAGTGATTTGCTGTTGAGGCACATAAGGTGAGTCGAGCTACTCAAGTACCTGTAAATTACAAAATTGATTTAAGGTACTGAGAGAAGATTTCAATTAAAAGGGAGAGATCAAATATTCTCATTAGAAATGCGAAGATGGAATGAATGATTACCAAGATCCTCACTTGGCCTTATTACAAGCCACTGTACTTTCTGACTGTGTTTACCTTGGTAATTTCCCCTGATAAAGACCTAAATAATCAGCTTAGTAAATTATGAAAAATAATCAATGAATAATGAACTATTTAATTATATAATTTAAACAATTGTGTAAAACTGGTTATTACACACACACAAACATACACATCCTTAGTGAGATAAGACACCCAAATATTTCCCTAGGTTACATTAAAGCATATATTTACCTTTTAAAAAACTTTAATTAAATTAAATTTTATTTTTAACAGCTTTATTGAAGTATAATTGATATACAAAGAAATGCACATATTTAACATGTGCAATTTGATAATTTGGGACATGTGCAAACACCTGTGATAACATTACTACAATCAAGGTTATCGATATATCCAACACATCCTAGAATTCCCTTGAGTCTCTTTGTGTTTTGTGTGTGTGTTTATTTTTTGTGGTAAGAATGCTTAGTATGAAATCTATCATTTTAACTAATAAACAATATAGTATTGTTAACTGAAGGTACTTTGTTGTACAACAGGTCTCTAGAACTTATTCATGTTGTATACCTGAAGCTTTATAGCCGTTGTATAATAACCCCATTTTCCCCACCGCACAGCCCCTAGCAACCACTTATTCTCTTCTCTGAGTCTATGACTTTGACTGTTTAGATTCCGCATATAAGTGGAATTGTGCAGTATTTGTCTTTCTGTGTCTGGCTTATTTCAGCCAGCATAACGTCCTCCAGGCTCACCCACGTCTTTGCAAACGGCAAGATTTCCTTCTTTTTTAAGCTGAATAATATTGAGCATGTATTTACTTTATAATATCATGTAGTAACTAAAATCAAATTTCTGAGATAGTGTGGTTTTATATTATTTTTATTTAATGATTACAGTAGATTGAAAATGTGGACACAAATCTGAATTCTTAGTTGTAGTTTTGATTAGATGAAAAGCTATTGGGAAAGATAAATTTTTCGTTGTAAATTTAGTGGCATTTCTTATTTTAGATAGATGATGCTTGTATAATTAAATGATCATTAAATTCTAAGTTTAGGAAGCAGAAATATCCTCATGAAGTTACTGTTAATGGCCCGTTATTTTTTACTGTGGAGCTTTATTTGGAAACCATCGCAGACATTTTTACTGTCTTCAGAGGACACTTACAAACAAGTGGCTAAATAAGGATGCGTATAACACTCATGTTAAAATACTGATATGGCTCTGCTTTTTGTGAGAGTATAAAATATTGACTTAAAAGAGAGAACTGTAACTATTGATTTCTCTCCAAGGAGAAGTATTTAAGTTTATGTTCCTGGTTTCATCTACAAATACTTAAAAGTCTGAATTCTGCAATTTACAGCTTGAAAGGAAAACACAACCATCAACACACAATACCAAGTGCAACTTTTTATTATTATCATTAAGTTGCCTTTTTCTCCGGGATGGCAAGAATCTTCAATATTATTAGCCTGACTGAGCTGCTGAGCCTGCCACTCTTTGCCGATCATTATTTTATTTTATTTGGTAAATCTCTATGACAGTTTTATTGCAGGCTGAAAGCAGAATTGATCTGAGCCCTAGTTGACTTAGACTATCTTTTCAGAGGCTACAGATATTTCCCATTAATGGGAACTCTGAAGAGAAATAAAATTAAGTACAATCTTAGTCTCATCCACAGCTCTCTTTCCTGTAGCAATTGATTTCTTTTTACGCAATATCAACTCTTTAGAGTGACATATCCACTAAAAAGGAAGAGAATTTATTTAGAGTAACAATTATATTAAAGATCTAATTTTTCACTTGCACAACCTCAAAATGTTTTTAAATTTCCTCATTCTATTTTGAATTTCATGTTTAAAAACCAGTCCATGTGGTATGGAATACTGCATCCTGGGGCATCATAGCATCCATAGGGGCAAGCTGCTAACTTCAATGAAGCTAGCAAAACTGACAGCTGTTATCACGTGTCTGCACGCTTACTAAAATAAGTTATTTGAGAACATGAGTCACATCTTTTTTTCTTTTTTCATATAATATTTAATAGAATGCATGCTTACACTGTTGCAGGTAATTTTACTCTGTTAGTAATTAAAGATACATTTACCAGTATCCTCGGTCTCAAAGACTAATGAACAGATATTTGTCTACCACTGTGATAAATGCTTTAATAGACATGTGAATAGTGTGCTAAAGAAGCACGTTTAAGCATGTAAACAAGGATGGGGAGGCAAGGAGCAGCTTTCTAAAGAGGATGGTGGCTTCACTGAAGCTAAACACATAAATGGGAGTTGGAGTGGGTCAGGTGAAGATGAGTGCTTAGAGCTGAGGGCTCAGGTCCCAGCCTGAGTGAAGCCTTGAGGCAAGGAACATCGTCATAGGTTTCAGTAAGAAAGGTCCTGGAGTAACTCGGTTTAAGAATGATTTGTGCTTGAACTAAGCTAATAACAATGAAAGTACAATGAAAAGATAAGATTGAGGAGACATTAAGAGGTAAAATTGATAGAATTTCGTGACTGCAAGTAGGGAATTAGTCAGAAGAAGTAGCCAACGATAGCTCAGTTTCTTAGCTTGAGCAACTTGGAATATGGAGCTTCATTCAATGAACTCAGAAATAAATGAATGTGTGAGGTGGAAGATGATGTGTTCAGTTAGGAACACATAGGAGAAGTCATTTAATATGGACCTTGGGCTAGAAGTTCAAGTGTGACATCCAAGTAAGACAGATATAAGTAATTTATTTGACTATAGATGGTAATTTAAACAATGGGGTAGTGAATGAATAGAGAGTTATAGGCAGAAATATAAGGAGAGCATCTAGAAAACACTAAAATGCAAGGGCCAAGATCTGGAGAAGAATTGCTTCCCTGAAAGATTCTAGAAAGGAAAGCAGGAATGTGTGCTACTAGAGCAGATAAGAGGAAATATAGTTTCAAGAAGAAATGGATGGTCAGTGAGGATCCTGAAGGCAACAAGTGGCAGACATAAGTTTGATAATTTGAAGAGAATTTAATAAAGCAGTGATTTAAATAGGTGTAGGCAATGTGCAGGAAGACAGAAGAGGCAGTGCAGTATCCCAGGTTTACAAACAGGGTAGTTGGGGCCACTATTACCCTCATGTCCTGTTACTTGAAGGGGCAAGTGGAGGAAGTGGTTACCTTAACTGGAGAGAGACCACCTGACTGTCTCATTCTCCTCCCTCCTCTAAATCCTCATTGGTGACCTTGTTGAGAAAGATTTAAAAGGAATGCTTTAGGAGAGAATCTAATTGCACTGAATCAAAAGTGAGGATGGATAACTCTTTGTCTTAATTAGCAATTTCTAGGAAAGTCTGTTCAATGAATAAAAAAAGTGATGAATAATTACACAAACATCAAGGAAAGGTGACAAATGGAAGCAAGGGCACATTAATAGGAACATTTTCCTTCTCCATTATTATTAAAAGATGGATATAACCAAGTAAACTAATACTTTCAGCATAGAATGGTTTTCTTGTTTTTCTTTAAGTTTCCTTGAGGTCAGACATGGTAACAAGAAGGAAATGGAGAGACAAAAACAAAAGGACGTGGACAAAAAGAAATTCTTAGATTGCTATTCTCGTTCTGAATACTATAAAATTTCAAAGTAGACTAAGTAAGTGTTTTGACGTTTTCAGTCCACCTTGACCCGCTCTCATTTTGTCATTGTCATTTATTCACGTTGGGCTTGCATTATGGGCAATGGGTAAAATCACTATCAGTGTTTTATTTACATACATATAAACAAATATATATATGTAAACAGATATATTTGTATTAATATGCCCACATTAGCATAGCTACTGTTATGATAGACTTTACCATAGCTTTGTCAAAATGTAACAACTTTTCAACAATTTGGATAAGAATGGCTTACCAATTCAGTTGAATTATCCATTTAATCAAAATACTTTAAGTAATACTGTTTGTAATCAGTAAAATAACCAATACAACTGGAGATATTCATATTTAGAAGAATTTAATAGAA
The DNA here is from genome assembly GCF_041296265.1 of Equus caballus. Lineage (NCBI taxonomy): Eukaryota > Metazoa > Chordata > Mammalia > Perissodactyla > Equidae > Equus > Equus caballus. The sequence continues at coordinate 61,175,613 of NC_091706.1, read as the reverse complement.
CATTTTTATTTTTCTCACCTAGAGATTTAGGCCACACATTGTTTTCCAGTTGTAATCAATTTTTATGATGACTTCTTTATTTTATTAGAACTTAATTAACTGAGAAACAAAATTGTAATTTTCATTATTATCCTAAGAGAATTATTTTTCAGTTTTCCCAAAGGAAAAATATTGTAGTATATAAAAAAGTCGAGAAAGGAGATACACACTAAAAACTAGATAAAAGCGGTAAAATGATAACTAGAAAAGTTGCAAAGTCTGTCTTGATCTCTTGGAACTCACTCTTGTTCTGGCTCTTCACCAATGCCATGCACATGCTCACACACATGCATACACAAAGTTCCTTTCTCACCCAGACTGTTATTACTGAAGAAAAGCAGACCAAAAGGATCTTATTAACTGATATCATGGTGCTATATTTCTGAAGCCATATGCTCCTCTAATTGAAAATACTATATTCTTATTTGCATTAGCATTTATCTCACTTTGTATGGTCTAATACATGTCTCCCTAAAACTTAGTAAGAATTATCACAATCTCTTTAGAGACTTCATTAAATTCCCTTTTCACAGAATTCTTGATTTTCCCTTTCTTGAGATGTATTTTAAAGGAATACATCCCTTCACAGAAATGATTTTTTTTGAGAAAAATAAAAGAACAACTTTAGACTTAGTCTTATAAACTTACTGTGCCCACAGTCAGAGATCTTAAGATATAAATATATCTTATAAGAAATATTGGGGAAAAAAGCAGTTAAGAAGGGTCTTAAATATGAATTTGAAGTCTTAAACTCGAAGTTTGAAAAATGTGCATATAGAAGCTTGGAATTGTATTTACATAATTATACAATGGACAATTCTATGAAGATTTATCCTTTTTTCTTTTATAGTTGTGAATTGAGTTGAATTCTGAATTCATTATACTGTCTTGAGAATGAATATATTTGATCTGCAATGAGAATAAACAAATATCTCAAAGAGAAGCTAGTTAGGGTTAAAACGCATGTAAAACATTTCACACAGTTTATTTTCCATTGTAAGGGGTAATTACAGGTATTCCTATTTTTACTATTATCAATATTGTGATTGCATTGTCATACATAAATTGACATCATTTATTTGCTAACAAAAGTAAGCTGACAGAAGCTAGATGCAAAGTACATTTTACATATTATATTTGTTTTCTAAAAGGAAGATGGCTGTTTTGGTCTCTGTTGCATAGGGAGAAGTTTGAAGTTTAAATAAGAGCATCTAGAACTTTTTCACTCAGATAAACTTTACGGAAGATGTCAGCATATCTGAAGTATCCTTTTCCTAAGTATGTCTACTTACAATGGGAATAGAGGGCAGAATCTTATGCAACAGAAAGAGATAAGGGTCAGACATGTGAGAGTTTAGTCTGTTGCTTCCTAAGATAATGATTTCTTTGAAAGTAAAAGAAGATGGACAAGGTATTCGGGCCCCAATTCTTTTATCTATGTAAGCGCCCATCCATCCTTCCATCGATTATACAATTTCTGGAGCATAAACTGGTACAGAACAGAAAAAAAGATAGAATGTTTGATTATTCTCATATACAATCTGTCTAGAGAGTGGTCATACAAGCAAAAAATAAATATTATAGGCAATAATCTCCTGTTGGCATGTGGAATTCATGAACATGGAATGAACAAACAACTTCATATTGGAAGTACAGGAAAGTTTTTCAGAGGAAATGACATCTAAGATGCGAATTAAAGAATCACCAGAAACAACGTTGATGGTCCTATGTAAGGAGAATGTTCCAGGCAAAATAAACAACATATACTGCCATCAAGGGGAAAAAAAAAGAGGCTGGTATATTAAGAGATCATAGCTTCCTCTTTTTTTTTTTTGACCACTTTTGCTTTTCTTTTTTTTCTGCAAAAGAAAGTTTCAAACACTTCTGTGCTCCATGTGTAGCTCTTTCCTTCTCTATATTCGGTTACAATTTTACTGTTGAAAATGAATTAGCACGCTTAATGAAGATTTGGCTCTAACTGCTTTTGGACCCAGAAAATCAACTGGTGAGTGTGGTAAAGCCTCATACGGCATCATATGTTGCTCCAGTGTTTGAAAGGTGGACTCATGGAAGCAGAAAGGATGAGCCCTGAAAGATTAAGAGCATACAGGACTCCATGAATTAGGTCAGTAGTCACACAGACAAATGACTGAAGCATATCAAATGTATACTTTTAAAAAGTATGACGGTACTATCACAAAGACCAAATACATAATGATTTAAAAGGACTGTATAACATGTCAAATTAGGATATATAAAACCTGAAGAATTGATGCAGATAATTTCCAAACTACAATGAAACTGAATTTGGAAGCAGAGTAGACAAAAATAAATGATTTGATACAAAATTTTGCGTTTCCTGAGACAACAACATATGAAAAATCAAAGCAGATCATATTTAGCATTGAAATGCTGGCTATGTGCTGATTTATAATAGGGTTGAAGAGAAGAAATGTGTTTATTAGTAGAAATTTCTATTCCTTGTTACCACTATATTCTTAAAATGCAAAAGCAGCAAGATAAAATGGAACCGTTAACTTATGAACTTCTTGGTTTAATAAAAACATTGAGAGAATTAGAAAAATATAATTAAATTCCATTGAAATGTATGAGACCAATCTATTTTGCAGATGGGGATAAAAGCAGGAAATGTGGGCGAGTCTCTTGGTACCATGTATGGTTGTACCTTGCTTTAACCTTTGGAAAGATGCAGTGATGCATAAATTCCAACTACACTCTAAAGGTTACAGTAAAAATTTTCAAACCTTAAAGGCATTGGATGGTATCAAATTACTTTCCAGTCTTGAAAGCTTTAGCTTTGCAGAAGATAAAGCTTACACAACATTAAACTAAACGTAATTGAGACTTTTTATAAGCGCAGATGGAATTAAACATGATATATATTTTAATGAGAATCACTTTCATTAGAGAAATGTATTGACCTCAGCATTGGAAAATATCAGAAGTATCCTCTAATTTGTATTCTTTAGCATGGTCAATCTTTAGGTTTTTTCAAATTCAGTGTACTTACATTAAGCCACTGCTGCCTTCTCATTTTACTAGACTGCAAAGGGATGAGTGAAGCTGCTCTGTCTACAAGGTTCAGACAGACAATATCGGTGAGCCTTAGCATTTGGAAAAAGATTCAACTTGGAATAATTTTAAAAAATGAATCATAATCCAAAATGCAAAGTTAAGAAATGAATTGTAAGACATTAAGGAAACATCAATATGATTGGTTTTTCTGAAAAACTACACATATGATATCAAAACATAAAGATGTGATAATTTAAGTGAATGTGATGAATCATTTACATAGATAATAATACTCTTGTTTTTTCATTGCAAGGAGAAGGAAAGTTCCTTTACAGATCTGTATACAAACTTCCACTGTCACCTATGTAATAGGTTTTCTTATTGTTTTAATTTACAAATATATTCGGAAATGCTTTGTTAACTTTTTTTTCATAAATGTGACTTGCAAGCTCTAATAATCTGATATTCAATGTTATTGCCTCTTCACCAAGAGGAAAAACAAAAACATATATAGAGATAGATAAATAACACTTAAACACACATAGTACTATATAAACATGCACTAAGATGCATATATATACATGTATACAAAACGGTGACGATATTAAGACACGGGCAGTGGAGTCAGACTGCCAATATTGGGATACTGGCTCCCAACTTACTAGATGAAGTGAGGCCTTGGGCAAATTATTTAACCTGCTTACTTCATACATTAAATGGCAAAAGTGTTAGCACCTATTTCTCATTATTGTTCTCAGAATTAATAGTATTAATATATATAAGGCCATAAAAAAGGAAGAACTCAATGAATGATAGCTATTATAATATATAAATAGATGACTGGAAGTAGAGCTTTATTAATGACTTTCAATTTAATTAATCCAAAAAAGCACATATATAGACCATCTTGTTTCTTATCCTAAAGTATTTTAAAATTGGGAAAAGAAAGTAAATGAGTGGATTATACTCATTTCAATATAATTCCTGTTTCAATATTTCCTGTTGTCACTAAGACCTTTGCTGTGTATTCTTAAATGTTAATCCTTCTAGAGAATTCATAGTAGTGATTACGGGGAATTAGCTACTCATTAATTTTCAGACCTCCGTTGTAATATGAGATCATTTCTGAAAATTAGCCTTCTACCTATCATCAACAAACTGTTACATTAAACATGTTCATTCTGTGAGGGAGCTCCGGTCTCTGAATTTCATCACTCCTGAATGCAAGGAGTTATTAGTGAGACCCCTGAGGCCAAGGGCAGTGTCTGCATAGTGACTGTCTTACAGATTCCCTGACACACCAAAGGTGATCACTTCATGTTTGCTAAATGAATTAATGAATGGATAATTAATGGAGCCACTGAATGCATATGGAATTGCTAGGATTTTTAAATATGTTGCAAATGAAAGGACACTGGGCAAGCTTCCAAATGTTAGTTGAACTTCTGTTATGTACCTTTATTCTAAGAGGAGTGAATTCTGCTTAACCGTTTGAATGAATTGATCCAAACATTTTTTTATTCTTCTTCTGGAGAATCAGATGGCATAACTGGAATAGAGATTTCTACCCCACTTGACCTTGATTCTCCATAGGTAACTATTTCTAGAATCCTGTGACCTTCAGTAGGGGCAGTGTCACAAAGGAGAGATTCTGATTAACACTAGCTCTAGGATATAATTATTCTAGGATGATATAATATAATTACTAATCTTTGGGTGCTGTATATGTGTGTGTGTCCAATAAGTATGGTGAGGTACAGCAGGGTCACATCTGTGATTATATAAATTTGTAAAATAATGAATTCAAAAATGTTGCACTGTTATCCCTAAGGGGGTTTCTTAAAAGTAATGATTTCTGATATGCAATATTAATGTCTAAGATTGAGTTAAGAGTATGACATTTCACTAAATATTAGCTGAGAATGCATTTACTGTGAGTCTATTTATTATTTATTTCCAAGCATATCAAGATATTTCTGCTGTTGACATTTGTTGGTTTCCTAGGTATCAATAAATTTATTAAGTCTTTGAAACCTAAGGGAGGTAAACAAAACTGGAAGTTTCTTGTGAATATTAATTTGGGGGCATACATTTGGTTTATTGTTGCATATAAGTAATAACTTACCTGGTTATATTGAAGGTGAAATAGACTTTCTCTAAAAGCAGCTAACAATGCAAATAGATTTTGCATATTTATTTTAGAGAGTTTTCTTTGATTTAATAAGACTCCGGTATTTCTATATAAGTGTAGCCACAAATGTTCTATCCCTTTCCTGCGATATGTGTCCAAAGGAATTTTAGTAGGATGGAAAAAGAAAACCATACGACAGGAATCAGTGCCCACAGCCACTCCTCTGGATCACATTCTTGTATAGTACAGTTCCTTCTCTTTCATCAATCAAAGTTAGTCTACTCTTCTACCCAGTGTCACAAGGACACCATCAATCAAAAAGGCATGTTCTGTTGGGCAGGCGAGTACCACAAATGACTACTTACCTGAGAAAACCTTTTATACTATTAGAGATACAATAGAGCCCACTGCATTTTCCTCTAACACAGGGCTTAAAAGACCAAGACTTCTGATATATCTGAAAGGAGTGAAAGTGATTTTTGTCACAAGATTTTAGTCGAAGAGCCTCATCGACTGTTAAGCTTATGACTTTAGGTTCATGTTTTGAGGCCCATTGAGAGCAACACCAAAGATGATACGTAGAACCAATTTTTCAGCATTTTGGATTAATTTTTTTCCCTAGCATCCCTAACTCCTGATAAATTATGCAACGTCTGTTGTGATTTAGCTAATCCATATTTTGTACTGTCTTTAAGGATATTTTGGGAAACTAACATTATTTCTGAATGTAAGTATACCCTCTGGAATTACACAATGAAAAAGGAAGAAATAACTGGGGACCTTGCTAATACTGCCTGCTTCTTTGTACGGATGTTAACGTTATGACCTGACAGTTATTTGCTACATAATGCATGGACTTCACCTCCTTCGGTTCCACTGAGTCTTTGATATTTTAGATGTTTCTCTGAGGAAAATGTCAAAATCAAACTATGTTAAAGCTGATTTTACCCGGTATTCCTGTGTTGCTGAAGTCCCGGATTATTTTTTTTCATCTAGTGAAGCTTTCCGTGAATAGACGATGCTTTGTTTTATTCTGTTTGGAGTGCTGCTGCTGCTACTGATACTGCTGCTGCTAATGTGTGATGTTCTTTTTCTTTGGGATATTTAATTTCTACCACCTTCTTTCTTCTTCCATTTTACCACTGGTCCTCCTGGTGATCTCTCCTCTTCCAAGATCTTTTCTTCTCCTCATGAAACATTGCCTTCCATGATTACCTCCTCTGGTCCCTCTCATTTTGCCGTCCTTTCCTTTGGGTTGTTTAGTAGACACTGATCTGATCCCCCAGACCTCAGACTAATTCTGGGTCTTTGACATACAGGTTGAGACTCTCTCTTTCTGAGGGTCATCATGTCTGTGTTTTGCTTCTGTTGGGATTCCATACTCTACTCTGCACAGTCTCCCTCTCCGACTGCTCGTTTGACATGAGCTCTCAACCTAGCTCTGCTGATTTCAGGTGTTTTCTTCACTTCTATATACATTGTCATTCTCTACTTACGTGTAAATTAAAGTTTAGTGTTTTCTCTCTTAATTCTGTTAGAGACATAATTGTTTGCATTCCTCATTATATGGTTTTTTTTAAAGATTAAGGCAGTCAGTATTATCTCATGGGAAACTGGAAGTTGAAAGGAATGTATTAAATCACTGCCTTTAGACCCAGGAACTCTAGCCACTCAGGAACTATAGCCCAGTTAATCAACTTCATGAATTATAAACCTTTTCTTCTGTAACTCTCGTCTTCTTTCCCGCTGAAATGCGTAAGTCTGAGGCTAAAGATTATGGATTCATAATCTCTTGACACTTGTCCTCCATATCAAAATAAGCTTAATTGTTGTGTTTGTTGTATTGAATCTGGCTCCAACGCTCCATCAGCGATTCTCAAATTTTGTGATGTATCAAAATCAACTCAGAGGATATTTTAAGTTTTCAGGATCACAGTCTTTGAGATTTTAACTCCATACATCTTGAGAGGAGAATAGAATTTACACATTTAATAACTACTATGGGCTCTTTTTGTGTAAATGTTTCATAGACCATATTTTGAGAACTGGAACAAGAGGGATCATTTTTTTGATTTATCAGATATTGTGTAAGCCATATGGCTATCTGGAGGAAGGAATTATTCTGGGCACTGAGAATGGGCTCTGTGGTTAGAGTATGCTAGTACATTGGAGGCTTGGTGATAAAGCCAATGGAGGCGGAATGGAGTGAGTTTGGAAGAAGATATCAGAAGATGAGATCAGATAGGTAGCCCAGTGGGTGCAAGCTATATAGGGCCTTGTAGGCCATGTAAATCACCTCTGATTTTATTCTAAATGAGAAGGAAAGGCATTGGAAAGTGTGGAGCATGTGGCTGACATCCTATAACTTTAGGAATATCAGTTTCGCTGTCGTACAAAGAAGAGACTCTAACGGTGTCAGAGTAGAAGCTGGGTGAGCATTGGAAAGCTATTAAATTTACACAATGAAACATTATAATAGCACTGACAGGGATGATAGCTTTGGTGGTGGTGAGAAGTGGTTGGATTCTTGATATATTTTGAAAAAATAGGAAGACAGTTTTATTGATGAATTAGATATGGGTTGTAATGGTAAAAGAAGAGTTGAGAAAAAACCCTAGGCATTTGACTGAGCATTTAGAACTATGGTGTTTCCGTTTACTGAAATATGGAAAATATGAGATGAGTCAGATTTAGGTAGGGGTGGTTAAGAGTTTGGTTTTTGATATATTGTCTTGAAGATGTTTACAAGGCATTCAAGTGGAGATGGCATATGAACAGTTGAATATAAAAATCTGGAGTTGTGGAAATGGGCCAAAGTTAAATAAAAATTTGGAAATTATCAGATGATATATAATATGTAAAGTAATAAGTTTAGATAAGCCTACCTACAGAGTCTATTTAGAGAGCAGAGGACTCTGAAGACCAGCTGCTCTAGTGTTTACAGATCAGCATATGGAATAACTGGGCCAAAGAGATTGAGAAGGTATGAATAGAACCAAGAGATGATCACATGCAGCTGAAGAAAGGATGTCATATTTATCAACTACATCAAATTCTGCTTAAGGATCAACTAAAATGTGAAGTGGTGTTGACTAAATGATTTGGAAGCATGGAGATTATTAGTAACACTGACAAGAGCAGCAGTGGAGACAAAAGACTCTAAATGCAGTGGTTTCAAGAGTGAAGGTAAAGAAGAAAAGAAATTTAAATAGAGCAAATTAAAGATACAATGATTTTAATTCGTTAACAAATATTTTACATCCTATAAAAGCACATCAATTAGGATACAAAGTTAAAAAAACTACATTGAAAAGGGACATGATTTGTTTTATTTTTCTGAGGTCATTTTTAAAGAAAAAAACTTTATCTAGGAGAAAGTAGAAGAAATTGTAAACAGTAATGAGATATGACAAAAAAAATCAAGATCCCCTATCTCTGCATGCATTGGCTTCTTTATTAGTCATTCAAATGTGAGGCAAGTAACTTATGTTTTAAATAATTATAAGGCCAGCTTCTTGCAAGAGAAATTTTTGATAGACAGCTCAGAATTAGCCTGTGAGCCATAGACTTTTATTGATACATACGCTCTCTTTTTATGTATTCTACTCTTTAAAGACAGAGAAGACAAATCGTCCCATCACAGCAGCATTGCCAGAGTAACCATAATAAAATCCTTATATTATGTGACCCTTCTCAAAAAGCAATTTGTATTTTTCATACCTTGCCAACCTGGTTCTTGGGGATTTTTAGGTAGCTCCTTTAAGCACAAGACTTTTTAAAGGGTAAAAATAGGAGACTTTACTACTATAATTAATTGAATGTGAATTGCATAGCATTTCAAAAGAAAATACTCCTTAATGCCAGGTTAAACTACTTCAAAGGTGCCAGGATACCAAGATGTTTTAATAGTAGCAAGCATGGTCAGCTCTACTGAACATTTCTCTCTTCCTGCTCCTCTCACCCTATCTGTGACCAGGTACAATTGGATGACTGCTGAAGTATATTTCAGGAAGCGGTGACAATGAAATTCTGCTGTATAGGCATGGTTTACTTTGATCTAAGAAGAGGAACTGTTCTCATAAGACCTTGAACATTTTTGAAAACACTATTCTTTCCTTCATTAGATTGTCCTGGAAGACTTGTGGCAAACTAATTGACCATAAACTCAAGGGTTGATCTCAGGGTCTCAATTCTACTCCACTGATCTATATGTCTACCCTTACGCCAATACCACCCTATCTCCATCACTGTGGGTTTATAGTAAGTTTTGAAATTAGGAAATGTGAGTTCTGCAGCTTTGTTTTCCATTTTCAAGATTGTTTCAAGTGCTCTTTGTCCTTTGCATTTCCATATGAACTTTAGGGATAGCTTGCCAGTTTCCACCAAAAGCCAAAAATGTAAACAAAAGAAAATACTGGTATTTTAATAGGAATTGTGTTGAATTTGAAGATAAATTGGGCAATTATTGCTATTTTTAAAATGCTGTTTTCCAATCCATGAGCACAGAGTGTCTCTCTATTTATATAGATCTTATTTATTTCTTTCAACAATGTCTTGTAGTTTTCAATGTAAAAGTCTTGAATTTTTTTAGTTAAATTTAGTCCTAGGCATTTTATTCCTTTTGATGCTATACAAATGAGATAGTTTTATTAATTCATTTTGTATTGTTTATTGCTAATGCATAGAAATACAATTATTTTGTATATGTATCTTGTATCCTACCATGTTGCCAAACTCATTTGTTAGTCCTAATAGTTTCTTTTAATAGATTCCTTATGATTTTCTGTGTATGATATTGTCATTATCAAATACAGATTATTATAATTCTTCTTTTTCAATATGGATGCCTTTTGCTTCTTTTTATTGTCTTTTATTGTCCTGGCCAGAACCTCCAGTAGAATGCTGAATAGATGTGGCAAGAATAGGCATTCTTGTTTTGTTCCCTACCTTAGGGGGAAAACATTCGGTCTTTTCTGTTAAGTATAATGTTGACTGTAGGTTTTTCATAGATGCCCGTCATCCAGTTGGTTTGCTGAGTGTTTTTATCATGAAAGGTATTGGATTTCATCAAATTGTTTTCTTTTTAGGGGTTCAAGTTACTGTCATTTCAGACTGAAGGACTTTTTTAGTAATTCTTTTAGGTAGTTTCAGTACTGACAAATTCTCTCAGTTTTTATCTAAGTGTCTTAATTTATCCATTTCTGAAGCAGAGTTTAGCTGTATATAGAATTCTTGGTTGATAATTTTTTTTCTTTCAATACTTTAAAGATGACATCTCACTGTCTCCTGACCTCCAAGTTTCCTAATATTCCTGCTGAGGATGAGTCGTATATGGTACATTGTTTTTCTTGCTGCTTTTACAATGTTCTCTTTGTCTTTGATTTTTATCAATTTTACCATGATGTGTCTAGATGTGGATAACTTTGAATTTATCCCTTTTGAAGTTTGTTGAGCTTCTTTAATGTCTCAGTTAACATTTTTCATCAAATTTGGTAAGTTTTTGATAATCATTTCTTCAAATTTTTTTCTGCCTCTTTTTCTTTTTCTCTGGGACTCTCACTATGCATATGTTGGTATACATTATGGTATCTCACAGGTCTATGAGGTTCTGTTCATTTTTCTTCATTAGTTTTCTTCTGCTTCTCAGATTGGATAATCTCTATTGATCTAGCTTCATGTTAACTCATTTTTTTCTTCTGCCAGATAAAATCTGCTGTTGAGTCATGCTAGAGAAAATATCATTTGGTTATTATATTTTCCATTGCAGAATTTGATGTGGTTAATTTTTATAATTTCTATCTCTTTAATGCTATTGTCTGTTTTGTGAGACATTATTGGCATACCTTCTTTAGAAATGATATTCTCTAGTTCTTTGGACATGTTTCTAATGGCTTCTGTAAAGCTTTTTCTACTAAGTTCATAGTCTGTGACTCCTCAGGGATATTTTTTCTTCTCCCTCCCCCCTCCATATGTGACGGACTTTCCTGTTTCTATTCATGTCTCATAATCTTTCTTTCGTAAACACTAGACATTCTAGCTAACATATTATAACAACTCTGGTGTTACATTCCTCAACTGCCCCTCCCCAACCTCCAAGGTTTCTTGTTGTTACTTTTTTCTCTCCATTGTTCCTACTTATTTGTTATCAACTTCCTGAGCTAATTCTGTAGATTCTATACTCCCTGCAGTGTGTGGCCACTGAGTTATTAGTTAGCTGTTGTTTTTAAGTTCTTGTCTCATTTTCAAGACTGGCTTCCTGTGGGGAACATCAGAGTCAATATACTTTGGTGTTGAGCCAATGCTTAGGCAGAAGATTTCTTTAATTGCTTTGCCTATGGGTTTCTACCCTTTGCAAAGGGATCTGTGTGAGAAGAACACTTTCAAGTTTCAAATAATTTACAGGACAGCCTTGATTTTCTCTGCCTGCTTCTACAGTGTCTCAAGGTCTCCCTTCTCCTTTCTCATGTTTTTCCTGGGCATACACACAGCCGTGCACATACACCAAAACTTTTAGGTCCCCAAGTGTATGTTAGACCTCTCCAAAGTTCCCTATAGTCATCTAGTTCTCCAGAATTTCCTTTTAAATTCTTGACCCAACTACGCCAATCGAAATCACAGCTGTAGGTAGCTGAGATGTTTCCAGCAGTTTTATTTTGTTTCAGTAATGCCCTGGAAGTTGGCTCACCCTATCCTGCTGATCTGAGGTCTGTGTCAAATGAAATAGGTACCACATTCTGAGAACAGAGATTTTTCCAGGAATTTGAAAGTCTGGACAAAATATTGACTGAGCTCTTAAGACTGTGCTTTCAATGGGACTCTGAAAGAGGTTAGTTATCTTCCTTGCCTTAAATACTGATGTTTTTTTCTCTGCTACAACACCACTGAGAAGGGAGTGGAAGTGGGTGGAAATAGCCCCAAGTTAAAATATCACAGACCTAATGTCTTACCCAGATTAAGTATTTTCTCCTGGATCAGTGATTTGTAGTTCATTCTGTGGTACTGGTTAGTTTCCAGAGTTCTGAAAAGATTAATTTTTGATATTTTGTCTGTATTTATTTTAGTTTTGAGGAAGAACAAATTTATAAATGCGCTTACCTGGCAATTCTGGAAGTCAATTGTAACCCTGGTCTTTTAATGCCACAGACTCCTTCGGCCAACTTCCCGCCTCCTTTCATTAAGTGTCTCTGTATCTGGCCAGGATCCAGGTTACACAGGCCAGGCTTTCATTTTGGTACCTATGAAGCCTCTCTGCCTCAGCTGAAATCATAGGGTGATTATCATGCTATCTCCTGATGGGTACATTGATGAATTTCCTGAAAGGAATTTACTTTCTTTTTGAGGAAGATTAACCCTGAGCTAACATCTGCTGCTAATCCTCCTCTTTTTGCTGAGGAAGACTGGCCCTGAGCTAACGTCCATGCCCATCTTCCTCTACTTTATATGTGGGACACTTGCCACAGCATGGCTTGCCAAGTGGTGCCACGTCCACACCTGGGATCCCAACCAGTGAACCCCGGGCCGCCGAAGCAGAATGTGCAAACTTAACTGCTGCACCACCAGGCCAACCCCGGGATTTTCTTTCTTAGTCATGCTAATCTCATCTCTTTTATACCAATATCAATCAGGATGAACAAGTTTATGCTGTGGTAACACCTTTAAATTTAATATAACAATAATTGACTTTTCTTTTATACTGTTAGTTCATGTTAGGTTGATATGGAGGCACTCTGCTCCACATAGACACTCAGGCACCAATGGTAACAGAGACTGTCCCATAATGTAGCTGTGCCATCTGGAATTTGCAGCATCCTCCTGTGCTAGAAGAAGAAGCACACAGAGATCTCATCACTGCATCCCCTTGCTTCAGCCTAGATGTGCTTCATGCCAGTTTCTCTCACACAAGTTGGCTAGAATTAGTCACATGGCTTTTCTTAGCTCCAAGGCAACTGAGGGTGCTTTTTGCCTTCTTTATCACTAGAAAAAGAGGAGAACCTACAATCTACTGCACCACTCTTCAGTTGGCTGCTGGTTAAGTTCTGCGAAGTCAGGTGTAAGCCATTTTCTATTAGAGTCCTCTGAGGGTAGTTGATCATTTTACTTTCTATGGGGACAAACTTGTTATCTATTATTTTATTGTTAGTCTACTGGTGCCTAAACTGGAACTAAAGAAGGAAAATCTCATTTTACTTTCCTGCCACACAAAGTAGAATATTTTACAATATCTTTTTAGATGTGTTTTCAAAAATTGTCTTCACAACTGCCAGCAAAAATTGGCAATCTCCCCAGTCCTGGTCCAGGCATGAGAGCAACACCATTTCTTTTTATCGTTTTCTTCCAACTGGTTCAGAGAACGAGAAGTTGCACTGATGCAATCTGACAGTCTGTCTGGCAGCATCCACCTGAACAAGAAATGGTTTTCAAACATTATTAGCAATAACTTTTGCATCACTTTTCTAAAATTAATGTCTAGCCTTAGATCAGCTATTCTTGTCCAATGCAGAAAATTTAATTCAGAAAGACTGTCCTGGCTAAACAAGTTTGCTTGGTCACATTACACATGGGGCTTCTGTCATCTATCATTCAATGATGCAATAAACAGAGAGGTCCCGTGTTTCTATTAAGTGTTAAGGACTGAGTTAAGACCTTAGAATACAGCAAGTGTGTGAAACACACACTTACTGTTCTTATGCAGCTTTTGATTTATTGAAAATAAATATTAGAAAATAATTATAATACAATCACATCATTCATTAAGTAATGCAACGAATATGTATTTAATAAATTGAATATTTATTAGATGACAGGTACTGAAATTCCACAAGCAAATGGGACATATCTCTGTCATTAAAGTTTAAAAATTATGAAAATCTCACTGATTTATTCATTTCCACCCTCAATAACAAACACAATCATATCATGATTTAAATGTGCCATCTAATATTTCTAATGTAATTCTATATAGATTCTGTTAAAGTCTAGAAATATTGCCTTGATATTAATTTCCCCTTGTATAGCCCAGAGGGACAGAGCTTCTGAAATGGAAGAATAAGGAGTTTGATAGAGCCTCTCTCCAACAAAACAACCATTTAACTGAAGGAAATTATAAAAATATCATATAGAGTTTCTAAAAATTTTCCTAAGAGCATATGGAAAATGAAGCAGAATTTTTTCAAAAAAAATCTACTAAATCTTGTAAAGAACAGAAAATCTGTGGCATTTGGCCCTTGCCCACTCTTTCAACATGTGGACAATATGTGACACCCACCATATGAGAATGTGAGATGTAGGATATACGATAGTATGTAAGTAATTATTCTTTAATTAAAAATGGACATTTTCTAATGACTCACATCAATGACATTATTTAGTCCCTCTCATTGTGTCTGATTCACAAAGTTTCAACTCTCAGGAGATTTCCACAAACACTCTATCCCAATGCTCGACTACAGTAGAATGAGATGATGCTTTATTCATTCATTCATTCATTTATTTATTTATTTTAAAGATTGGCCCTGAAACACAAAGGCTCAGGGATACCAGAGTTAGAAAGTTCCCTTCAACCCCTTGCAAATAAGCTGACCCTCAATCAGATATATGAATATTAATAAATAGATGATCTAGCATAAAAATTCTACTATTTCTGAGCCTTATTTTGGGATCTTTTTGGGGCTGATATCATTTCAACACAAAGTCAGTCATAGTAAGCGTGGCATTAATTCGTATGAGCCACTTGAACAATTGACCTTTAAAGGCATATTACTTATCCATGGGTTCCTAGAGTTATTCATTATATAGTCAGTAAGTGCCTATGTTGTATTAAGCTTTGTGTCAACACTAGGGAAAAAATAATTATACTTGGTACCAGCCATTAGAAGATTATATTATTTCATTCCCTGAATGTACAGCTTTCTTCCAATAACAACCCTATACTATGGAGTATTGAGCATGAATTTTGGTAGATTGCTTATTGTGTCTGCTACAGATATTGTTACAGATTCAAGTTCTTTGGAAAGATGTTTATTGATATTTTCAAACTGTTTACACCTTGAATGTCTCATAAAGTAACTTCTCTTTCAGGAGATGTTGGTTGTGTTTAGTTCTTGTTTTAAAACTATATCCCATGTTAGTGGTATAGAATTATGAATTTAACTCCAGTAAAGTCTGACAACTATATTATGATGCTTCATTTTGTGTGTGTGTGAAAGTGATATAATAAAAGAAAAAGATCCATGATTATATTTGGAATGCAGGATACATAATTAGCATTTATATTTGCAAACAACAGCAGAATATTTATTGTACTATTTTTGTTGGCAAAGTTAAGTATTATAAATTGTTTTTATTTCTGGCCCTTAATTAATCTGTCTGGAAAATGGGTGGAAATATATTGGGTGGCAGGTGGAAGACAATCCAGAATTAAATTTTGCACTGTATGAACAAGGAGTATTCTATGTAAATATTTTTATTTGAAAACAAAATGTAATATAAGGAACTGAAAATACGAAGTGTTAAATGAAATGTTTCACAACAATAGTTTTTACAGATTTCTGATTTGAGTGTAAATGATAAAACCACCTTAAAAAACTGTTTTTTAATTTCTTATGTGTTTTAACCTAACTCTACATTTTTACTCCTAAGTATATATCTAAGAAGAAGAATGCTTAAGTCCACAAAACATTTTATACGAGAAATTTTGTACGAGAGAACTGATTATAACAGTTTTATTCTTCATATTCAAACCAAGAAAAATTTCACATGTTTTTCAATGGGAGAATAAAAATTGTGATGTATCAATATAATGCAATACTACATAGAAGCAATGATGAACAGACTTCTGATACAGGTAACACTCCGGATATGTCTCAAAAACAAGTTGAGCAGAATAAGCTAGAAACAAAGTAGTGCAAACTGTGTGAATTCATTAGCATGTAGCTTGAGAATGGTACAAAATAATTTATATTAATCCTAGTATGCATAGGTTACATCTGTGAGGAGGATATTGACTAGGAAAAGGCATGAGGAAACTACTGAGGGCATGAACATGCTCATTATCTTGATTTGGTTACTGGTCACCTAAGTATACCAATATGAGCAAAGTAAAACTACAGAGTTAATTAGGAGTTAAGTCAGCAACATGGTGGAGTGACCTGATCCCTTTGTCTCTCCCCATCTGATTTACAACTAAAAGGAAATTTGTTGACCAACAGAGGATACCTACATATCTACACAGCATAACATGATGCCCAAGAGACCCAAATGGCTATACATCTGAAGATGGATGGACTGGGTCCCGGGGAACCAGTGGAGATAGGTGGGTGTTCCCCTATCCCTCCCAGGCAGCAGGCGGCAGCCAGCCAGGTCGTGGGTCCTATCACAGCAGCTGGTGCTACTGTAAGGAGAGATGGGGACAGCCCAGACTGCAGGCAAAAACTATCCTGGCACTGCTGGTGGGAATGTGCCATGGCACAACTATAAGAAGAGGCAGTGGCAACCCTATGTGCACACGTGAATGATCTCCCACCTGTGGGAATGCACCTTGGTGTGACTGTAAGAAGAGGCAGCAGCATCCCTGCACATGTGCAAATACTTTCCCAGCCTGTGGGAGCACCCACTGTGCTGCTGCGCCCCAACAAATGGCCCCAGTTCAGATCCCATGAAGAAGCCCCTCCCAGCAAGCACAGTGATCAGCACAAGTGTCAGTGGAGGCGGTGGCAGCCCAGTGCACACAAAAATGCTATCCTCACCTGTGGGAGCACTCAGTTTACCCACACAACTTCCAGAAGATGGGGTGGGATAGGAAACACAGCTCCTGTTTCCCCCGAGCAGTAGCAGGTGGAATGTGTGACTGGATACCACCAAAAATGCACCAGCAAAGGATTAATTCATTGAACACCATGAAAAACTACAGTAACAATTCAGAACAGGAGAAAAATGACAAGTCTTCAGGAACCAACCCTGAAGTCACAGAAAGTTACAATCTAAATGACAGAGAATTCAAAATAGCTGCCATTAGAAACTCATTGAGTTACAAGAAAACTCAGAAAGACAGTTCAATGAGCTCAGGAATAAAATTAATGAGCAGAAGGAATACTTCACCAAAGAGATTGAAACTCTTTAAAAAAAGAACAGAAATTCTGGAGATGAAGAACACAATTAATGAGATGAAAAAAAATCTAGAATCCTTAAAAAATAGAGCTGATGATATGGAGGACAGAATTAGTGATTTAGAATGTAGAAATGCTTCAGATGGAGGAGGAAAGAGAAGTAATATTTTTTTTTAAATGAAGGAATTCTTCAAGAAATATCTGATTCAATTAGGAAAAGCAACATAAGGATTGTAGGTAGTCCAGAGGGAGAAGTGAGGGAGAAAAAGTGCAGAGAGCTTATTCAAAGAGATTATAACTGAGAACTTCCCAAACCTGGGGAAGAAACTGGACTTACAAATACATGAAGCCAATAGAACTCCTAATTATGTCAACACAAAAAGACCTTCTCCAAGGCATATAATAGTAAAACTGGCAAAAGTCAATAACAGAGAAAAAATATTAAGGGCAGCAAGACAGAACAAAATAACCTACAAAGGAACAACCATCCTGCTTTCAGCAGATTTCTCTTCAGAAACCTTACAGGCCAGGAGAGAATGGAATGATCCATTCAAAATAGTGAAAGGCAAAATCTTTCAGCCAAGAATGCTCTATCCAGTGAAACTATTGTTCAGATATGATGGAGAAAGAAAACTTTCCAAGATAAACAAAAGCTGAGGTAGTTTGCTGCCACTAGAGCTCCCTACAAGAAATGATAAAGGATGCTGTAATACCTGAAACTAAAAGGCAAAGGTCTACAAAGCTTTGAGCAAGGAGATAAATAGACAAAATCAGAAAACTGCAGCTCTCTATCAAAAGAGGTTAGGAAAACATTTAATTAAAGCATAAAAGATAAAGGGAAGGAAAGCATCAAAAATACTATAAACACTTCGATTAGTCACAAACTCACAATACAAAACAGAATAATTTATCACAAGAATAACTCAGAAGCAGGGAGGAAAGGAATGGAACCTGCTTATGCTAATGGAGATAAGAGGCTATCAAAAAATAGATATCTCATCTATGAGATCTCTTATACAAACCTCATGGTAAACACTAGACAAAAAAATCAGAGCAAAGCCACAATTCACAAATAAAGAGAAAACTGAGAAAACCACTACAGAAAATAATCAAGCTGAAATGGCCATCAGAAATACAAGGGAAGACAAACAATGGAAATATAGAACAACTGGCAAAAAGAGATAAAATGGCAGTACTAAGCCCTCATATATCAATAATCACTCTAAATGTAAATGGGTTGAATTCTCCAATCAAATGACACAGAGTAGCTGGATGGATTAAAAAACAAGACTCAGCAACATATTGCCTGCAGGGAACACATCTCAGCTCTAAAGATAAACATAGGCTCAGAGTGAAATGATGGAAGATGATGCTCCAAGCAAATGGCAAAGACAAGAAAGCAGGTGTTGTCATACTTCTCTCAGACAAAGCAGACTTCAAGATACAAAAGACAATGAGAAACAAAAACGGGCAGTATATAATGATAAAAGGGACTTTCCATGAACAGGACATAATATTTATGAATATATATGCACCTAACACAGGAGCACCAAAGTATATAAAGTCGCTATTAACAGACCTAAAGGAGAAATTAACAGCAACGAATAATAGTAGGGGACCTCAACACAACATTCATATCAATGGATAGATCATTCAGACAGAAAGTCAACAAGGAAATAGTGAATTTAAATGAAACACTTGATCAGATGGACTTAGATAAATATAGAGTGATCATTCCATCTAAAAACAGCAGAATATATATTCTCCTCAAGTGCACATGGAACATTCTCAAAGACACCATATGTCTGGAAACAAAGCAAGCATCAATAAATTTAAGAAGATTGAAATCATATCAAGCATCTTTTCCAACCACAATGCTATGAAACTAGGAATTAACTACAAGAAAAAAGCTGGGAAAGTCACAAATATGTGGAGACTAAGCAACAAGCTACTGAACAACAATTGGATCAATGAAGAAATCAAAAGAGAAATTAAAAAATACCTAGAAGAAATTGAAAATAAAAATACAACATACAAAGTCTTATGGGATGCAGCAAAAGTGGTTATAAGAGGGAAATTCATAGCAATACAAGCCCACTCAACAAAGAAGAAAAATCTCAAATAAGTAATCTTAAACTACACCTGACAGAACTAGAAAAGGATGACCAAACAAAACCCAAAGTCAGCACAAGGAGGGAAATAATAGAAATTAGAGCAGAAATAAATGAAATAGAGACTAAAAAAAACAATGGAAAGGATGAATGAAACTAAGAGCTGGTTCTTTGAGAAGATAAACATAATTGACAAACTCTTTGCCAGATTTACTGAGATAAAAAGAGAGAAGACTCAAATAAATAAAATTAGAAATGAAAGTGGGGAAATTACAATGGATATCACAGAAATACAAGGATCATAAGAGAATACGATGAAAAACTATATGCCCACAAATTGGATAACCTAGAAGAAACGGGTAAATTCTTAGACTTGTACAACCTCCAAACACTGAATCAAAAGAAATAGAGAATCTGAATAGATCAATCACAAGTAATGAGTTTGAAATAGTAGTCAAAAATGTCCCCAAAAACAAAAGTCCAGGACCAGATGCATTCTCTGGAGAATTCTACCAAACATTCAAAGAAGATCTAATACTTATCCTTCTCAACCTATTCCAAAAAATTGAAGAAGACACAATGCTTCCTTACTCATTCTATAAGGCCAACATTTCCCTAATATCAAAACCAGGCAAGGACAACACAAAGAAGGAAAATTATAGGCTGATATTGCTGATGAACATAAATGTAAAAATCCTTGACAAAATATTGGCAAACAGAATACAGCAATACATTAAAAAGATCATACACCATGATCAAGTGGGATTTACACCAGGGACACAAGGATGATTCAACATCTGTAAATAAATCAATATGATACACCACACTAACAAAGTGAGGAATAAAAATCAAATGAACATCTCAATAAATGCAGAGAAAGCATTTGACAAGATCCAACATCCATTTATGACAAACACTCTCAATAAAATGGGAAAGTACCTCAACACAATAAAGGCCATATACAACAAACCCAAAGCCAACATCATACTCAATAATGAAAAACTAAAATCCATCCCTCTTAGGACAGAAACAAGACAAGGGTCTCCACTCTTACCCCTGGTATTCGACATAGTACTGGAGGTTTTGGCCAGAGCAATTAGATAAGAAAAAGAAATAACAGGTTCAAATTGGAAAGAAAGAATAGAAACTCTTGCTGTTTGTGGATGACATTATTCTACATGTAGAAAACCTTAAATAATCCATCCGAAAACTACTAGAAATAACAAATACAGCAAAGTTGCAGGATACAAAATCAACTTAGAAAAATCAGTTCCATTTCTATACATTAATAATGAAATAGCAGAAAGAGAAGTCAAGAATACAATCCCATTTACAGTTGCATCAAAAAGAATAAAACATCTAGGAATAAATTTAAGCAAAGAGGTGAGAGACCTATACACTGAAAACTATAAGACACCATTGAAGAAAATTGAAGAAGATATAAAGAAATCAAAAGATATTCCATGCTCATGGATTGGAAAACTAAACACAGTTAAAATGTCCATATTACCTACAGCAATCTACAGATTAAATGCAATCTCAATCGGAATCCCAGTGACATTCTTCGTGGAAATAGAACAAAGAATTCTAAAATTTACATGGAACAACAAAAGACCCTGAATGGCCAAAGAAATCCTGGGAAAAAAGATCAAAGTTGGATGCATCACAATCCCTGAGTTCAAAATATACTACAAAGCTATACTAATCAAAACAACATGGTACTGGTACAAAAACAGACACACAGATCAATGGAACATAAGTGAAAGCCTAGAAATAAAACCACACATCTATAGATAGCTAATCTTTGACAAAGGAGCCAAGAACATGCAGTGGAGAAAGGAAAGTCTCTTCAACAAATGGTGTTGGGAAAATTGGACAGCCACATGCAGAAGAATGAAAGTAGACTGTTATCTTCTGTTATATACAAAAATTAACTCAAAATGGCTTAAAGACTTGTATGTAAGACCTGAAAACATAAAACTCCTGGAAGAAAATATAGGCAGTACACTCTTTGACATCGGTCTTAGCAGCATCATTTTTTTTTGTTTTAAGGAAGATTAGCTCTGAGCTAACTGCTGCCAATCCTCCTCTTTTTGCTGAGGAAGACTGGCCCTGAGCTAACATCCATGCCCATCTTCCTCTACTTTATATGTGGGACGCCTACCACAGCATGGCGTGCCAAGCGGTGCCATGTCCACACACAGCATCAGAACTGGCGAACCCCAGGATGCCAAAGCGGAATGTGTGCACTTAACTGCTTTGCCACCAGGTGGGACCCAGCATCATTTTAAATACAACATCTCTCAGGAAAGGGAAACAAAAGAAAAAACAAACAAATGGGACTACATCAGACTAAAAAGCTTCCACGAGGCAAAGGAAACCATGAACAAAATGGAAAGACAATCCACAAACTGGGAGAAAATATTTGCAAATCACTTATCTGACGTGGGTTAATTTCCAAAATATGTGAAGAACTATACAACTCAACAACAAAAAACAAACAACCTAGGGCTGGTCCGGTGGCCTAGCAGTTAAGTTTGTGTGCTTTGCTTCAGCAGCCAGGGGTTCACTGGTCAAAGCCCAGGTGCGGACCCATGCACCACTTATCAAGCCATGCTGTGGCAGGAGGCCCACGTATAAAGTAGAGGAAGATGGGCATGGAGGTTAGCTCAGGGCCAATCTTCCTCAGCAAAAATGAGGAGAATTGGTGGCAGATGTTGTCTCAGGGCTAATCTTCCTCAAAAAACCCCAAAAAACAAATAACCCAATCAAAAAATGGGCAGACATGAACAAATATTTTTCCAAAGAAGATATACAGATGGCCAACAGGCACATGAAAAGATGTTCAACATCACTAATTATTAGGGAAATCCAAATCAAAACTGTAATGAGATATCACCTTATATTTGTCAGAATGGCTATAATTAACAAGACAAAAAATAATAAATGCCAGAGAGGATGTGGAGAAAAAAGAGACCTCATACACTGCAGTTGGGAATACAAACTGGTGTAGCCACTATGGAAAACAGTATAGAGATTTCTCAAAGAATTAAAAATAGGACTACCATATCGTCCAGCTATCCCACTACTGGGTGTTTATCCAAAGAACTTGAAATCAACAATTCAAAGAAATTTATGCACTCCTATGTTCATTTCAGCATTATTCACGATAGCCAAGATGTGGAAGCAACCCAAGTGCCCATCAACTGATGAATGGATAAAGTAGATGTGGTATATATATACAATGGAATACTACTCAGCCATTAAAAAAGACAAAATTGTCCCATTTGCAACAACATGGATGGACCTGGAGGATGTGATGTTAAGCAAAATAAGCCAGAGAGAGAAAGACAAACACTGCATGATTTCACTCATATGTGGAAGATAAACAAATACATAGATAAAGAAAACAAATTAGGGGCTGACCCCATGGCCAAGTGGTTAAGTTCACCTGCTCCACTGCAGGCGGCCCAGTGTTTCGTTGGTTCGAATCCTGGGTGCGGACATGGCGCTGCTCATCAAACCATGCTGAGGCAGTGTCCCATATGCCACAACTATGAAGGACCCACAACGAAGAATATGCAACTATGTACCGGGGGCTTTGGGGAGAAAAAGGAAAAAATAAAATCTTAAAAAAAAAAAACAGAAAACAAATTAGTAGTTACCAGAAGGGAAGGGGGTTGAGGTGTGGGCAAACAGGTCAAAGGGGCACATATGTATGGTGACACATAACAATTAAACTATTGGTGATTATCATGATGCAGTCTATACAGAAACTGGTAAATCATAATGTACACCTGAAATTACACAATGTTATAACGTTATGACCTCAATAAACTAATTGAAAAAATACAGAGTTAATTAAATAATAATAATTAAAATATTTTGAATACATCGTAACACATCTTCAGTTGAAATCCCTGGGTCTCAGATTCTTCATTTCTCATTCATTCATTCTCTCAATACACAGTAAATACTTATTAAGGTTTTACTATGTACTAACAACTTGGCTCAATGGTGGGAATTTGAAGTGAATAAGGTATTGATTCTGCCTTCAAAAATCTCCCATTCTAGTAAAAAAAATGAACAGAAGAATCCATAATATATGATCACGTCCTTTCTATATTAATAGTATTTAACTGCATGTGGTACATCGAATATGAGATGTATGATTATGAAGGGAACACAATGGAAAAAGCAAAAACGTATGTAAAAGATTCCATCTTCAGTCTTAGATTAATGTACTTAATTACCACTACCTAAAATAGCCCCCGACGAAGCACAAATAGGAAAATGCTCTGTTGCTAACCAATCATGTGCATATTAGTTCTGTTCCCTTAGTTATAACCAGCAGACTCAAAATCAACCCCATTTATTTCTAATGCCAGTTACCAGGAAAAGATGGTTTGCTAGCGAATGGCAATTAATAAAATTGCTTTTTTAGACCCTCAATTCAAAATTCTTTATTGGAAATATTAAAATGACATATAGGAAAAATATCCCAAACCAAAATTAGAACCTGAAAATTTAAGAGAATCTTGCCCAGAAAGTATCTGAAAATATGACATAACTTTTACACCTGGAGAAGATTTTCCATCCTGGCCTCTGAAGGTAGAAGTTTCTTTCTTGTCCTTGTATTCCTTCTTTCCAGTCTGGGGTATAAGGCA
Organism: Equus caballus; assembly: GCF_041296265.1. NCBI lineage: Eukaryota > Metazoa > Chordata > Mammalia > Perissodactyla > Equidae > Equus > Equus caballus. Next base: position 61,151,525 of record NC_091706.1, on the reverse strand, counting down.
CCCATCTAGAAATTCTCCTTGTCCTTACCCTCCACTAAAAGTACCCAGATTGTCTATTGCTCTCTTCCTTCAGTGGACTTCTCCCACAACCCTGCTTTCACTTCAGCTGTTTTCCATTCCAGTGGTAGCTCCTTTGTCTCTGCAGATTGACTTGCAGTGAAGGCTGGCTGGGTATAAGGACTGAAATCTTCCGGGTCCTTTCCAGGCCACCCATGGTTAATGTGTCATATTTTAAATTTGTTTTTCAAAGAGTAGTTTTAGTGTTATAGTATTCTGAAATAAAATGAGGGCATGTCATTTATGCAAGCTGTAAGCTCCCTCTCCTTAATTGCAACACCAATAACTTCAATGAAAAATTAATAATTGAGCCAAGGGTTCTGGCAGAGCAAGGGTTAGATTTCATTTTGAAATTTCTTTCTTCAAAGTCCAAAACATTAAGCTGCATGGTTATAAACTCACAGCTCAAATAAAAAATCCAGTCATGCAAGGCAAATACTATTCCCGTAAAAAAGTCACATAAATAGAGAAAAGCTGAAAAGCGGAAAGCTTGGCTAAGATGTAAATATGTGAACAAAAGCTATTTTCTCAGCAAAGCCAGATTGATGATCCCCATACTTTAAAAACAAACTATATCACTAGCTGGAAATGGCAAGCTTTATAGAAATGTATGGATAAAGGGAGAATGATCTAGGCAAATGTACATCATTTAATGTATGCTGAATTTTACCCAGTAACAAAAATTGAAAAATATAAAACCAAACAGCAGTGGATTTGAAAGAGTTTTTAGAAACAACGCTGAGTAGGTAGATTCTGCTGAGTACTAGTACTCCCAGGTGAACCAAGGACATCAGAGTCTACACAAACCCTCCCTCATTCTCCCACCAGGAACACTCAGAGGCTTACGCATCTGCTTTTGGGGAGGAAACAATGTAAAGGCATCGATGAGTGAGGGAGCTGTGGGCTGCACCCCAGAAAGAACTGTTACTTAATCTGTCATGTGGTTCTTTCAGAAGAAGATGTATTTAGCACATCACCATGTGGGCAGGTCTGGGGAACTTGATCATAATAGTAAGCAGCTGGATTGTGTCTTCAGTTCCTCATTGTGGGTATATTCTTCGCTGTGGGTCCTTCTAATTGTGGCATGTGGGACGCTGCCTCAGCGTGGCTCGATGAGCAGTGCCATGTCGGCGCCCAGGATTCGAACCGACAAAATACTGGGCCCCTGCAGCGGAGCGTGCGAACTTAACCATTCAGCCACAGGGCCCAGCACCTCTCAGCTTTCACCCACCATCCACAGACGCTGGCTGATCTCCTGGCTGTGGGCGTGAGGGTGGGGGTAATTTTAATAGGCGTGGGTGCATAAGGGTTTGCTTGAGATGTTTTTGTTGTTCCATGTGTAGCCCGCTTCTCTGGAAGTAAAAAAGTCATTCCAATGATTTTGTAGTATATTTTCCTTAACACTAAAGAAAAAGCAGATAATGTTTCACTGAGGTGGGAATTGACACTAGACATTGGAATGCTTTCCTTCAAATTAAACACTTTCTTATCTTAGGAGGAGTTTCTCTGATTTGACAGCATCGAATAAAATGATAGACTGTGTGATGGAAGCGAGGTCTCTGGGAAATCTAAGGTCTTTTCTTTTCCAACCTTGTCTAGCCAAACTGCCACGGTTTATTCTAGCAGTCTCAGAGAAAGAATGGAAGTGCTCATTCAGCCTCTTTCAAATAAACATACAACGTAATATAATTCATAAATATAGAAAGCAAAGTTTGCATCCTTGCCAATAACCTTCTCATTGCAGTTCAAATTAACATGAAGCAAAAGCTTTCACTGAGTTATCAAATCTATTCAATTTATTCGCTTGTCTCTGGAGCCTTTCTTTTTTCTCTTCCTTCAACTCTCTGACAAAAGATCTCACTTCTGAAGAAAACGTTAATTTCTATTGCAGAACTGAAACACTACCATGTTGCAGGCTGTCATTTTGCGGTCGTAGACCGAGGTTCTCAAAATATAGTAGTAAAACAGAACATCAAATGCTTGCTTTTCCTAAATGCAGTTTAGTGGAAATGATAAACTCTTTCACTTACTGTTACTGTCAGGACTACCTGTATTTCTCCAGTATCGCGTCCAAGATCATTTATTTTTTCATTATTTTGATATTTTCTCTCCATAGTTTTAGATGTTTTTGCCTTGAAAGCAGGAGCTTCCTGATACACTGCAGATTCATCCATATTTGTTTTCTCTTGTACTTGATAAATACGTAATTTAAAGTACATTATATAGTTTTAAAATTAAGCATGAATAGTGATCACTCTGAGTTATAAGGATGCATGCTGATGTTCTAAATCTATTCTTGTTTTTTCTCATTTAACTATTCCAAATAGAAAGGTTATTTTCATGGAAGGTAGCCAGCAATTTCATTGGCTTCCACATACTGAATTCTGATATATTAGGACAATATATTTAGTGGTAGTTCCAAATTGATGGGACATAGCTATCATACATTAAGTAGGGACAGTACCACACTCATAGGCTTGGTTAGTATTCTTTTTTATAAGAAATTTCATCATTGGGGGAAAAGTCGTTATATAACAGTTAATTCATGATGAAACTCCAGTAAACACTCAAATCTATAACTTAAATCATTGATCTCATTAAAACCCTTATATCTTCCCCAATTTAAGTGTAAATTTTAGCATGAATTGATGGATATACTGTCTTTTTCTAGATGAGCAGAAAGTTCATTACTGCTAAATTTATAAATCCTGGCTTTATATACTGCAGTTCATTCTCAGCAACAATTATTTTTTATTGACCCTACAAGCCCAGTTTCTATCCGTAAGTAAATTTCCCCTTGCATTTCTTCTCCTCTTTAACCCATAACGTAGTTAGTAGTCCATCATTATAAACAATCTTTCCCAGAAACTTCTAGCTCCCTTCTCTCTATCCTTCCAGCTTCCTAATTTAGCAACACAGCCATCTGTTTTCTCTGTGTCTTCAAACAAGCAGCTGAGTATCAATGTCAAAAATTCCACAACCCCAGAAATTGCTGTTTGGCGTCAGAGCCAGAAAAGCACATGCAATCAGACAGGTGAGTAAAACAGCCGGCCCACCCTGCTATTAGTGATGCGAGTCCCCGATTTCAAAGAAGATTGCTTTGCATCTTCTTTCACATCTAAATCTCATATTTTATCTTTACTTTCAGCCAGTTCTAGCCTTGCAGTTTTACTTATCATGTAGAAGTCACCAGGGTCAGACTCCCAGATCTTTCCATCAGCAGTCTCAGGCTTTCCAGCAGGAATTCCATGCAAGCCTGACTAAAACACAAGTGCTTTCATTGCTTGAGCACCTCCTCATCTGACACGTTTCCCTTCGCGCCCTGTGCATTTGGAGGCCTGCAGTTTTATAGGCATCTTGAATTCAAAGACAAAACACAATAATTGACAAGCTGCTAGTGTCACAATTGTACTATAAGCTCTGCAGCAGAAGAGACAATAGAACACTTGAATGAATGAGTGAATGAATGAATGACTCCCATGATTAATGAAGGCAGACATAGTGAACATTTGCAAGGCTGTTGCAGAAATATGATTGTGCTGAAATATGATTGTGCTGCTTTAATATGAAATATTAGTTAAGTAATCTAACAGATTACTTATTAGCCTTTATTCATTTGCAACAGAAACAGGAAAGACTTTAGTTGGTGATATAGTTGATGAAAATTTTTTTGGTATATTTTTGGCTCATGAGGAGCTGTATAAACAATAAAACTGAGATCATTCATTTTCTTTCTCTCTTTCTCTCTCTCTCTCTCTTTCTTTCTCTCTTTCTTTCTTGAGGAAGATTGGCCCTGAGCTAACATCTGGGCCAATCTTCCTCTACTTAAGTGGGATGCAGCCACAATGAGGCTTGATGAGCAGTGCCAGGTCTGCGCCTGGGATCCACACCTGCAAACTCTGGGCCGCAGAAGCAGAGCACACAAACCCAAACGCTACAGCACAGTGCTGGCCCCAAGATCTTTCTTGTTTTTATCATTTAAGTATTTACTTTATGCTAGTCACTATGCTAAGAGTTTTAGAAGTATTATATCATTAAATCTTTACTCCTTCTTGAGGTAACCCCTCTCATTACAATTAACCAACGCAAAACCATTTTAGAGATGAAATAGTTGACACTTAGAGGCAGTATGCAAATTACCCAGGATCATTCACCTGGTAAGAATACATCCAGGACCTTTGAATCCAGAGTCCAAATTATTAACAGTCACCTCTTCTTCCCTAATAATAGCATTTGAAAAGGCCACTTCAATCTCATGGATAAACAACTTTACATTCTTATGTAACTTTGAAAAGCCCTACTTTCAGATTAGATGGTAACGACCACTATCTAACAATTGCTCTTTTTTTGTGTCTGCAACTGCTATGTTCTTTCTTAATATATCCAGTGAAAGTTAGTGTCTTAAACACTATTTTATTATAAATAATATACTGACCTCAAAGTGTCCTGAATATAAATATCCACTTTCAGTCTTGTCACATTGGCTAGGTTTCATTTTAATGTTTCACTTATCTGTTAAATACCTAGGGATCTACCCCTCAGTCACTACTCTGATCTGTTTGAATTAAATTATCCTCCTTTGGGGAGATAGCCTGATAAAAATGATTTAAGTAGCTTAAACTGTTTGGGTTCATTTCCCTTTCCTAGTTTGAATCCTATTAAAATAAGCACCTTTTTTATTCTTAAATTGAATTACTGATGTCTGTAGACGTTTGTGTAAAGGACTAAGGACTAAAATTAGAAAAATAGACTCTAGATATTTAGGTAGTTACCTTTTTTTTAACCTAATATTCGTTTCTAAAGGCGGCTAGTGAGTCCTTATCCTTTCTTTATTGTTTTGCTGGCATTGCTTTACAGCGCGTAAAACCATGTCTATGAACATATTGTAAAGAAAACATTGCAAATTAAATATTATTTTAAGTTTCCCAAATTTTGTTTGATGTTTGGAGTTGTCTTGAGATGAATTCTCTTCCAAAGTGGAAAAAATCTCATAATAGAAATAATCATTGCTAAATATAGGTGGCAAACTGAGACATCCTGGTTTAGTTGGTTGTGACTATGTCCGATGGATTTTGACTGGCCTTAAATAATAGATTTACTAGCCAGCAGTTTCTGTCACATATACTTAATAAAGAGGGCACGTTCATATTTTTAAGAGGACTACTTCCCGGAGTGAACTTCAGATATTACAATACGGTAAAAGGAGACAATTTAATTGATTTAAGTCAAGTGGTAAAATGGTAACAGATGTAGATTTTTCTCTTTAACCATAATTTTTAGGAAATTTAATTTTTTTAACTTTAAAAATATTAAATGGGTAATATTGAAACCATATTTGTCATGAGATAGGATGTAGTTAAAGGGAAATAATTTCTACTCAGGTAGGGCTTGCTAACGGCTTTCCTGTTGTGTGTCTTATTTCTGTTGTTTAATTCTGGCAGTCAAGGAAAGAATTATCCGTTAATTTGAAATAAAAGCACAAAGGTATGCAGAAAATGTACGCATGCATAAATAAAACCTAACAATTGTACGTAAAGGCTTAAGTCAAATATGTTAAAGATTAAATTAGCTTTGTTCAATTTCTCACATATTTTTCCTTTATACAAATATAGATAGATAATTTGATTTAATTAGAACTTGCAAAGCTATGTTCATTTACTAATTCATTTCCCAAGAAAGGAATTCTCCAATGGACAATTGAACTCTGAATGTATTGACTCATATGTCCCAAACTCTTTCTTATTCCAAAAAATAACCATAAATGAACATCAGTGCAAATTCTAATATTCTTTCATATTAAATCTCGAAGGATATACTTTGGAGCAAACACAAATCCTGACCAAATCATACTGGGATAAATTAAGTTGGTAAGACTAACAGCTTGTCTTCAAATATAGCACTATTTTTGAATCTTTAAACTATCTGAGGATATGACTGACGGTAAACTCACACATCTAATATAAATACATAATGAACATAAATAGATAAGATTTGGAATTATATGTTCTGTACTGAATTGACTTAAGTCTCTCACTTGAATTTTTTCAGTTGGTTTAGAAATCTTTTTTAAAATAAGCTATTTCAGGAGCAATAAATTTTATTTTCAAGATACCTTTATTTACCTTCCTTTATATGTTCTATGAGATCTCTAAGTAAGATGTGGCTTTTAGCTTTTTTGGAGGCCAAAATTCTGAATGCTTGAATCTATTCATTTTTTTCTCTTCTGTATAATCCAGCAAATGGGCAACACAAATAGCAATAGCTCTGTCCCTACGCAAAAAGAGAGATGTTCTTTATCCGTTCATTTGGTGGTTGATTGGCTTAATCTAAATCCTTAATAATTCTTGAATGAATTTGTAAACTGGCGTTTTCTAAGGAAAGCAAAATAAATAATTGAGCAAAACCCAATGCATCTAGAAATAAGTGTTATAGTGTTTATTAAATACTCACATACCTTGGACACATTGCAGGCTCAGATCCAGACCCCCGCAATAAAGGGGGTCAAAGGAATTTTTTGGTTTCCCAGTGCATATAAAAGTTCCGTTTACACTATACTGTAGTCTATGAAGTGTGCAATAGCATTATGTCTAAAATGAATCTACATATCTTCATTAAAAAAAATCCTTCGTTGCTAAAAAACGCTAACCATCATCTGAGCCTTCAGCAAGTCATAATATTGTTGCTGGTGAAGGATCTTGTAAAAAACAAAATGTCTGCAAAGCACAATAAAGCCAAGTGCTATAAAACAAGGTATGCCTGTAATTATTTTTACCAAAAAATTAATCACGTGCATCGCTCCTTCCCTACTTGTATCACCTCGTCCTATTGATTTTGCTTTCTAACATCTACTGACTCTCTCTCTTCCTCCTGTTCCTACTGTTATTACTGTAGTTTATGATGCGACCACAAACGTCCCTGTCCCTTGTGTTTTGTCCTGACTTCTTTCTCTAAATTTAGAATCTTCAGTCCTCTATTCCACTCTATTGCATTCTCCATTTCATTATCAGAGCAACCCTTTTAAGACATAGCTCTTCATTTATCTTCTTGAGAGAAAACAGAATCAGAAGCTTGTCCTGGCGTACAAGTCTTTTATGTTTGGCTTCTGGCTAACCTGTCTTTAAATGCAGCAGTCCCCCATCCAAGACCCCACACAGGCAGCACTCAATTATTTGCTATTCCCCAAATATACACTCACATGTTTTAATGCGTTTCCATATCCTGCCCCTTTTCCAGAAAAGTCAGTCCCCATTGTGTGCTTAGCAAACACTCTTTTAGACACTGCTTACCTTGCAATTCTCTGGAAACCTCTGGTGACCACCCTCCTGAAGGAAACCTTCTCTGAGCTCCCGCAACCCTTGAACACACCTTGACTGTATTGATTATAGTGCGAAAAGAGGATCTTTGTCTAGTGTCTTCACTGCTGTATCTCCGACAAATGACATGGCGCCTGGCAGGTCGTTAGTATTCAAATATATTTTTAGAATGAAAGATTTTAATAAAACTGCGTGTTTACATGTCTATCTGCTTTATTAGAATGAGTTCACTGAGAATGAGCACTGTCTAATTCACCATTATCAATAATAAAATTTAAAATAAATATCTGGTGTTTCTCCAGTTTAAGCGATATATAATTATATGAGTTAGAAATAAAAATATTCCATCTCTGCAATCCAGCTTTGCTCACCTTCCCTCTCTCTCACCCAATCACCACCAAAAATAATCTCTATTAGCAGTGGGCAAATCTTTCTGATGTTTCCTCTGCCTGTTCAAACAAGCATTTATATGCATACACAAATGATAAGACATTTGTTTTATTTAAAAGTGAATTGTATTATATACATATGTGTGTATAGATAGATTTGGATATATGTATGTGTGATTATATATCTATATATCTGAAACTTGCCTTATCGTTTTTATTATTTTGTTTCATAACACCAGACACACTTTTCCATGCCACTCTATAGAAATCTACCTCATATTTTTAGTGGCTTCTTGGTACTATATTATTTGGATATGCCATATGGCATTTGTCCTGAGTGAGAGTAGGGATCAAATAGCTTTTTCAATCATTTTTTTTAAGATGGTTGGAGTCAGAATGTTTTTTGAAAGTTATTTTTAAATATTTATTTCAACATTAAGTAGTACGTCTGGCTCCCTGAAAGATTAAATTATGATTCTTTCATATTTTCCCATATTTTTCTCTCCATTCTCTGTTTATCATGCTGTGCAGTATTTATGTTTCATTTGCAACCATAATTGCTCTATTTAGTTATTTTTTTATTACTTGATATTTGACCAACACTTCTTTATTCCTTCACTTTAAAAAATTTACCTATGGATTTAATTTCATCATTAAGTACATTAGAAAAGATCATTCTGTGAGTATATTCAGGTTTGGAAATGTCTCCCCATTATAACAACCCTCTCCAGGCTTGTTATAATATTTGTAAGTCATGCTTTCATCCTCTGGAACTTAGAGACATGGCTTAATTGTGTTGGGCTTTGAATGATATTTAAGAGAAGTCTGAGGTCAACCTCATAGTTAAGTTGTTTGACAACCTGTATGACTGAAAAGCCTTTTCTTTCTTTGGATGTGTCTTCACAAGAAGCACATATATTATGATGGTAATAAAAATTAAGCTTCAAGGTCACTCACTACCAAGATATTCACATAGGTCTTATGTTTATGGAAAAATAAAATACTTCCCTCTGTTAAGATTTGTGTATTATTCAATTTTGACTTTCCCTTTGTCATGTAAACGGAGATTAGTGTGGCCTGAGGCATTTTGGAAGTTGGGTTAACTGAAAATGGAATTCACTTTGGTTTTAGCGATATATTTATGTGTTTCACAGTCAATTTTGTGTGTAGTTAACTGACAGCTGTCCAGATATTGAAATCACTTCCAGGAAGAATCCTGCCTCTCACGGGGCTGACTGAGCTGACATCAGCACGTTAAGATACAGATGCAGTAATGATGGTACAATAGGAATACCTTCTATGGCGCCCAGCACCCGAATTATGTAGATAGGAAAGTGGCTCGGAAAGTATGGAGCTAGAAGGAAGACTGTGGAACACTCTTCCAAATGTTGTGGGGAGGACTACAAACTTTGACAGAAGTTTTCCTAAAGCTGCCAAAAGTCCTAAAAATTATATGGCGTTATTAATAACATGTTGAGAAGCTGTAATAAGTTATTCTAAGTTCTTAATATTAAATAGTAACCTATTACTAAAGGATATAGTTACCTTTATGTCCTTTTTGAGGAAAAAGTAGTGCAATACAGTTATCCTTTGAAAGAAAATAAAAATTAATGCTACCAATAAATGTAGGGGAGAAAAGTATTATAACGGTGTATCAGGGGTTTAATTAACGGAAATACCATTTTGTTTATGGATTTTGTGGAATTAGTAAAAAAATTTTAAATATGTAATTTGTGTTTTCCTTGTTCTAAATATTTACTTTCATACCTAATCTTGTATGTAAATATTGTCTTCCTTTTCTTAAGAGAGTCACTAAATTGGATAAGCTTTCAGCTAACTCCCCTCTATGTCTTTAAACCTCTCCTGCCGAATAGAAATTTCCTGTTTTAAGGTTTGGCTTTTCAATATGAAGATACACTTTGTCTTTCATTTCGTGGAAATTTCTCTTCCTTAAATCTCCCCAGCACTTGTTGATGATAGTTTTCTTTACTGGGTGTTCTATTTGGGGATTATTTTTACAGTCTTTGCTCTTCATATATTTTATTTTTTCCTATAAATGCTTTAAAGTATTTGTTTATATTATGCGAGTTTATTATGATCTCTCTAGTCTTTACTCTGTGCCATATATTGAGTTTTCAGCCATATCTATTGTGTCTCTGGCCATTACTGACAAATCAGCCACTCTAGGAAGTTCGAAAAAATGGCCAACATTACTAGGTCTCTTGCCTCACCTGAGGTTTTGTTGCTGTTGTTGTTTTCTCTTCCTCAGACTGTAAATAATCGACTCCTAGTTAAAGTGTATCAGTAAGAAATCTCAGAATTTGACTGTCTTACTTTCTTTTTTAGGAACTCCCGTGTGGTGTACAGGAAGAGGTTAGAAACTTGTCAGGCCAAAATTTCCCGTATTTTATTTTTGTTTCTCCATATGGCCACTCATATTCCAATTGTTTAAAATACATTGCTTACTTTTTTTGTGTGTGTTTTTAGGTTATTAAGAACCAGAAAGTATTTGATAAAACTTAATTCCAGCAAAATTATTTGGATTTTTTAGTATATTTATTATTTTATTTTTCGTATGTTTGTGTTTACCCATATAGACTATATTTTGTGTGTGGATTTGTGTATTGGAAAATTCAGAGATTAGACTTTTAGAGATAGACTAATTGTCCAATTTGTAAACTTTAACATTACTTTTAATAATTTTCTAGTATAGATCTAGAAAATCACATGAAGCATATTGCACATTCTGTTCCCATTTTTCCAATAGTTGTACACGTACTTTCTTCTTTTATCATATATATTACATAGGTTAGAAGAGTGACTTTTGAAAGTATGTTCTGTGAAACCCAGAGGCAAGAAGGTGATGGGGCTCCGGGTTCATGCTCTAGTTAAATCCGCTGCAATCTCACTCCTGTGAGATTCACACATAACATTTCTGCAAACAATTTAATTTGACCAAAGTATTCAGCTACTGAACTGTTCACTTTTCATAAATAAATTCAATTACAAAATGGTCTGAACAGTAGGCTCACAGCAAGCATTCTGTTCTTTTCCATCTATGTAATTAAGATACATGTTAGGTATTTTCACACATTTTTAAACATCTTGCTCTTGATTTATTTTCCTTCTTAAGATAATTTTATTATATTATTATGCTTACTCTGTTTCATGAGCTCTTTTAAACGGCCTCAACTCCATTTTAGTACAAGAAGAGTACTAAATATTTATATTACATACTTATTAATATTAAGTGTTAGTCAAATACATATAAAATAAGCAATTAAGGATTTGCAACTGTCTTCCTTTACGGACACATCCCTTCTATTCCTTCCAAATTCAAATTCCAAATTCTTCCTGCTGCTCAGTTAGAAAATTTTTCTAATATTTCCTGCTTGGAAAATTACATTTTCTGAACTGATTATTCACAGAAATTTCCATTTCTGTAAAATAGGCCTTTTCTTGTCTCCTTTTCCCATCATTCAATGAACTCTCCCCCTAGCCCAGATGAAGAGTTTTACTGAAATTTTTTCTTATGCCATAGGTCTGAATTATAACCAGCAGTTTATCGTTGACTAATATGGAATAGTGGCTAACCCATGGATATGTTGAGGAAGCTTTATAAAAGTTATATTGGGTTACTCTTTTACTTGATTATTATTATGATTTTCTATTTGGCTATCATAAAGTAAGACTAGTACAATTTCACACAAAAACAACTTCCATATTATTGGACATGGCTGTCAGAATGTGTGGAAGCAACTTGGTACACAGTGCTGTACACATCTTGAGTTGGTCAAACAATCATTATGAGAATATGTTTAGTCATTTAGTTTTAATATTTCAACTCTGAAGTGAGTTAGTTTTCAACAGTAGATGCAATGCAATATTGGTACTTTTTTTTGACCTAGGTTTTTTGTATGCTTGCTTTGGTAGAATGTTTTCAACATTCTGATTGTCTTCACTTATCCTCTGTAATTTTAGAGCAATAAATTGCCTCAGTGAGTTTTATGAGATAGTTTCAGTCTCTGCATTATTTGAAAGACTTAATGGTTCACAAAAAATCAGAGATAAATTTTATGTTTCTGCCTTTAAAATACCCACTTCATTGGAAATGAAGCCAAAGAGAAACTGGGATCTTATTATATTAGTGACAACAGTAACTGTGGTAGTATAATTTAGATTCATTAATGCATTCAGTTATTCAAGACATGTTTATAGAGAGCCGACCATTTTGCCAGGCACTTGAGATGGAGCTGTGAACAAGTGGATGATCCCATGCACCCTGGTATAATGGAGATCATATTTTAGAGAGTGAATACAAACAAACAGTGTGTGTGTGTGCATGTGTTTGAGTGTGTACACTGTGTATGTATACTGTGTTAGGAAATGGTAAGTGCTGTATAAAGAAAAATGAAGCAGAAAAGTAAAGAGTGAGTATTTGCAGAGGGCAGTTCATTTTTAAATAAGTTGTTTAGGGAGAACTCACTGAAAAATCTATGATGGAATAAAAATAAACAAGATGAGTGAGTGAGCAGAGAAGATATGTGGTAGAAATTCCAGCCAAAGCTAGGAGCTGGTTCAGACAATGATGTTGTAGTATGTTGGGAAAATGCCATAGAGGTCACCACAAATGCAACTAAGAAAGTGAGGGAATGAAAAGTAGGTGAATTCAAAGAGGTGATGGGGACCAGATTCTGTGGATCTTGCAAAAGAGCAGTAGCATAATAGGACTCATGGTTTAAAAGGATAATTTAGCTGCCTGCTATGGTAAAAATGCAGTGATAAAGACAAGGGCAGAATTAAGAAGATGAGTTAGAAGATTGTCATAATAATCCAGATAAGAATGATAATGATTAGATCAGCTCTGTGGTAGTCATTGAGAGGTCATTGGATTCCACATACATTTTTTAAAGTTAGAGATTACAGAATTTTCTGAGAGATTAGAGGTGGGATTCATGAGAGAGGGATCAAAGATGACTCCAACAATATTCTGACAAGAGCAACCAAGATCTGTAAGAACTTGAAGAGGAGAAGGTTGTTTTTGGTGGGGCGAGGGGGTGGTAAATGATTGGGAACTAAGTTTGAATACGTTAAATTTAAGAAAATCAGGAAACTTCTAAATGGAGATGTTAGGTAGGCCATGGATAAGAACCTAGAGCTCATACATAGAGGTCTGAGATGGAGATATACTTTTGGTATTCATCAGCATACACATGGTATTACTACCCATGAGACTGAATAAGATCACCAAGAGGCTGGACGTCAATAGAGAAGAAAAGAAATCCAGGGGCTGGCCCCGTGGCCGAGTGGTTAAGTTCGCGCGCTTCGCTGCAGGTGGCCCAGTGTTTCGCTGGTTCGAATCCTGGGCACAGACATGGCACTGCTCATCAAACCACGCTGAGGCAGCGTCCCATATGCCACAACTAGAAGTACCCACAACGAAGAATATACAACTATGTACTGGGGGGCTTTGGGGAGAAAAAGGAAAAAAAGATAAAATCTTTAAAAAAAAAGAAAAGAAATCCAGGGACTGTATCCTGGTGCATGTCCAATTTAAGAGGTTGTTGGGATGAAGGTGTGGAGAAAGAAGAGCTGGAAAAAGAGCAAGAAAATTAAGCAAGTGTGGTGTTTTGGAAGTCAAGTGTATAAAATGAGAAAAAGCGTATAACATATTTCAAAGAAGGATGAAAATTTATGCCAAATGTTGCTGATAGATCAATAAATTGAGAGCAGAAAATAACCATTGGATTTTTCAAAATGGAGATTGCTATTCCATTTGATTATGGCTTTTCAATCTTATGTTTGTGCCCATTTCCAAATGGCAAGTTGCCCAAAGCAAGTCATATAAGCCCAGATCCAAAGGGTAAAGAAATAGACTGCACCCATGGGTGGAAAGATATTCAAATTCATATTTCAAAAGAATAGGCGTGCAAGAGTGGGAAGGATTATTGTGGCCATTTTTACAAAAAATCGAAGATGACTTGAAATTATATAGGCATTAAAAAGTTCATAAAATGATATTTTGGACAGTATGCTCAACATCAGTTGCTAGATATGAAAATGAAAACCATAATGAGATACCACTAGTATTTACTGGAATGGTTAAAATTAAAAACACAACAGCAAGTGTTGACATGGGTGTGAACCATCTGGAACTGTCATCCATTCTAGTGGGAATGCAAAATAGTTCAGCTACTTCGACAAGCAGGTTGTCAGTTTCTTATGAAATTAAACGTATACTTACTATATGACTCAGAAAATAAATTCATAGGTATTTTGACAAGAATAATTAAATTACTTCTATATAAAAGTTTCTATGTGAGTTTTCATAGTAGCTGTCTTCATAATGGCCAAAACTGTAAACAACCCAAATATTCCTCACCATGGAAATCAATAAACAAACTGTGGCATATCCTTGCAATGGAATGCGACTCAGCTGTAAAAAGATCTATTAATGCATGCATCATCATGGCAGAGTCAAAAGTATTCTGAGAGTGAAAGGAGCCAGATGCAAAAGATTACATATTATATGATTCTATTTTTTCGAAATTCTAGAAAAGGCAAAACTATAGTGAAAGAAAGTAGATTAGTGGTTTCATGTAGCCTGGGCATGGAGCAAGGAAATTGCCTGCAAAAAGGTGGGAGGCCACTATTTGGGGCAATGGAAATATTCTTTATCTTGATTGTGGTTTTGACCATATTACTGGATATATTTGAAAAGACACATCAGTAGATGTTATCAAACTATCTATTTCTCATACGAATTACCCTTGGTCAGAAGTGCAGTGCACTGTACATTTAAAATGGGTAAAATTTATTATAGGAAAATTAATCATTAATATAACTGGTTAAAATTAAAATAAAAGGCAATAAAGGATTACATCATAATTGGATTGGCAATTTGTATAAAATGGACAAAATCCATTAAAAACACAACTTACCGAAATTAAATCAGGAAGAAATAGAAAAATCTAAATAACTGTATACCTATTGAGAAAATTGAATCACAAAGAAAACTTTTCAACAGAAGGAACTCAGATCTCAGAGACTTCACAAGTGAATTTGTACAAATTACTAAAGTAGAAATATTACTAACCTTACACAAATTAAGAAAGAACATACAAAGAGGAACACTTGTTAACTCATTTTATTAGGCCAGCATAATCTTAATACCCAGACTTGGCAAGAACACTACAGAAAAAAAGAAAAATTACAAGACACTTACTGAATGGACAATCTCATGAATAGAATAAAAATATCCCAATCAAGTTATTAGCCATTTAAATCCAGTGACATATAAAAACTATAACTCATCATGTATAGGTAAAACGATCTGTGAGGATATTAAATAGATATAAAATGGAACACATTTGAAAATCAATTAATGATTCAAAATACAATATATATTACAATATAAAAAAATATATACACTATAAAAATATACAATATAACAAAAAAATATGTTCCTCTTAATGGATGCAGAAAAAGTATTTGATAAAATTCAACACACACGATAAAAATTAAATTTCAGCAAATTGAGCATAGATGAGAACATTCTTAATCTGATAAATCCTATCTACCATTAAAATTTGATACTTACTACTACAGTATTTAATGCTTTCCCCCTGAAATTGGGAAGAAGTGCGTCCAGTATTAACATTTCTATTCATCGTAAAATCAGAGGACCTATCTAAACAATAGGACAAAAAGAAGAAGAATTAAAATAAGAAAGGAAGTTATATACTGACCTTTACACACAGATAACATGGTGTGTTATGGAAAATCTAAAAGAACATACAAACTATTAGTAAATTAATTTACCCTATACGTAATGAGCATAGAAAAATAATTTTGTTCTAACCATTTTGTTCTTATCTAGAGATATTTATACTAACAAATTCAATTCCAACCTGGATTAAAAGTGATGGAGTTGTTGGTGTGTAATATATCCATGGGTCTCCCATATGTTTGTGAGTTGGAAAGAAGTCCGAAGCATTGGAGGAGTGCATGCTGTCGGTGCCTTCTCTATATCAGAGGGAGGAGACGAATGGACAAAGAAAGGAAAGGCTTACCAGAAGGAGCAACAAAGAGCCATGGGGAGCACTGTACTGAGTTACCTCTCGTGGCAACAGAATTTGGGAAGAATAAAGAAAAATCATCTCCAGGGCTATTGGATTTCAGAATTACCTTGAATTTGTGACTGCTGTTGGCCAGCTTTTCTTTCTCTTCCTGAATGCACATGTTCACTGAGGTTATTCCTCCTTGCTGCACTAATGTGCATTGGGTGTGTACAGAAAAATAACATCTTTTTAGTCCATATGTCTCCATATAGAGTAAGCCGCTTTTGGAACTTGTACATAGATTCAATCCTTGAATTTGAATCTGAAACTTTGATCTCAAAAATTTGATAATTCATTCTTTGTGTGAGCTAGGGATAACATTTCACGTATAGAAAGGATGAAAATGAACATTCGTCATTAAGAATGTGGAAAATGTTCTATTGCATTATTGACAACAATCATTGGCTCCCTCCTTCTCAGTAATAGAATTATACATTACTACTCATTGCCATGTGACTTGTTTGTCTTCATAACCTTGGGCTTGGACACATGACTTGCTTTGCTCATGGAATGTGAAGAAAAGTGACGTACGACACATTTGGGCAGAAACTTTAAGTATGATTTTATGATTGAGCTCAGCCCTGCTTTCTTCCCTTTTGTCTTGCTAATTGGCATGTCTCACAGGATGGCTTCTTCCTTCTTTCCAGACAGAAAAGACACATGGAGCCGTGCCAAACACCATCCAAAAACGCTTCTGGGTGGAAGTTACAGTTGAACCACAAATCACCATCTAAATTTCACAGGAAATAATCCTAATTGTAACTAGCTTAAATTTGGAGGTTATTTATTACTAAGCAAAGCTGACAAATACAGAAATCTTTTTTACTTATTGAACCATTAAGTATCCTCCATTCTAAACTAAGTGAGATACTCTGAGAAAGAGTCAAGTAACAACAGAAAAAAAATCAGCTTTGGGATTTCCAAATTCATATAATTCAACAAATATCCATAGTGTTCTTATTTTAAGAAGTTGTACTGGGATATACAAAGAAAATCGAGATTTGTTTCTTGTTTTCAAGCAATTTAGAATCTAGTGTGGAGAAAATTCACAAATATAATGACTGTAAGATAGGATTTTGGAGTTACTCCAGTTGAAGCATAATTATGGTTCCAGAGGAGTATTGAGAAGGGAAGAGAGGATACCTCAAACGGACCATCAAGGGGGATCTCATGAAGTAAAGAGGGTTTATGGAGGCTGAGAAAGGAGAGAAGGGAAAGCTGAAAGGGTCACACTTCCTTTCTTTGGTGACCGATCTGCTTCCTTTGCTTTCTGCGTTAGTGTAAGCATAGCTTCCCTGCTCTTTTTGCCTTAGTGAGTAAATGTGACTAGTAACAGTCCACAATCAGGTGGAAAAAAATACTGAAAGTAGAGATGGAATTTAAATCCAAGTCTTTTGTTGCCATTAGAAAACTATATGACACACGCCTTAAAATGCCAGAGCAACCCAAATCCTAGAGAAGCAACTCAGGACTATTCATATTACATGGAAACATTTTTTCAATGTAATATTCAACGGGAAAAAGCCAGCATGCAGACAAAAGCTAAAATCTGATTCAGAGAAAAGGTCTTTTCTTCTCAAGTTACAAAAGCATGTTAACTTGAAATTCCCCAATTTTTTCAAGAATTAATGAAACATGAGAAAAGTGACATATTTGCATAATTTACTAGTATAATACTGACCATATCTAATATTGTCCAACTGTGCCCATTTCAAACAACAGGTAAATGTACAATGCAACTCTGAACATCTCAGCTAAGTGCAGGCATCAATTTTTTTTGCTGAGGAAGATTAGCCCTGAGCTAACATTGGTACTCACCTTCCTCTGTTTTGTATCTGGGATGCCACCACAGCACGGCTTGATAAGTGGCATATAGGTCTGTGCCTGGGATCTGGAACTGCCAACCCCAGGCCACAGAAGCGGAAGATGTGAACTTAACCACTACACTGCTGGGCCGGCCCCCATGTATCAATTTTAAAGTCATGAAATTCAGAGCATGATTGCTTGTTTGAGGTAAATGAATACCTGATATAAAATTATGTTCAGTATGATAACATCTTCAGCATTATTCAGATATGTCAGGGACTTGAGAAACTAATTTATAGATTTGAAGAGTTGGCGAGTTTACTATAGACAATCTTTTACAACCACATCTCATTAGAGGTTAGGAAATTGAGGACTAGGGTAATCAGATTACTTTGTGAGATACAGAGATAATTAGTAATACAGCCAGCCTGATAGCTTCCAATATCATTGTCTTATCATTATACCTCAGGTTTAGATGTATACACAGGCTAACTACTGTTCTCTCTGTTTCATAATAATCCTAGTTGGTTACAGGACAACTCAAGCAGGTGGACCCTGACCAGGTGTGCCACTGGACTGGCCCCAACCCAGAATACTTCTTTAACTCTCTCTTAAAAGGAGAAAACAGTCTCAGAGGTTATCAAACCAACTTGGATTGAAATATTTTCTGCCTGTTTATTTCAAAGAAACACAATCAATCTGGGCCAGCCCAGGGGCGTAGTGGTTAAGTTCACGCACTCCGCTTCAGCAGGCCAGGGTTTGTGGGTTCGGATCCCAGCTGCAGACCTACATGCTGCTCATCAAGCCACACTGTGGTGGAGTCCCATACACAAAGTACAGGAAGATTGGCACAGATGTTAGCTCAGCGACAATCTTCCTCAAGCAAAAGAGGAAGATTGGCAACAGATGATAGCTCAGGGTCAATCTTCCTCACCAAAAAACAACAAAGAAAAGAAGCACAATCATAGTTTGTACTTCCTCAAGAATATGTTTGTAATTTTATATATGACTCATTGATGTAGAAAATGCTAACATGTAATGACCTCCTTTTCTGAGGTGAAATACAATTTTGGACTTTCAACGAGTAAGCAAGACTTGGCACACAAGGGCATGGACGTGTGACTACCACATTCAGTGCCACACACAGACTGCCTCTTGGTTACTGGGAGACAGAGGAAATAATGTATGTTAGTTTGGCTCATTAGTGTGTTAAGAAACAGAAACTTCTTTCCTTCAGGTGATAAGAGCCTACCTGGAAGAATATAAAATTCTGTGACCTGGCAGAGAAGTGGAATATAATTGATTTATATTCGGGATTAAATAATAGATATGGTGGCTTAACAGGATCCCTGGCTACTTTCACCTCTTGTCATCTCCTCTAAAACATTTCTACTCTCCTTCCGACTCTCCTCAGTCCTCTCCTGCGTGCCGCAGCTTCCCTGGCTCTGCTTTTCTGGCTGCTGCTGTGAGTCTAACGTTGCTCCCTTCCCCATGTCAGTTTCACTCTCAAAACCCTTTGGACACTGAGACTGATTAGAGTGTCACCACGTATCTGGGAAGATTTCCTTTGCTAGACACCTTAGTAACACAAGGGTATTATTACTCCAATCTATCTATGGTGATCTTCCGATAATATGCTTGTTTCTGGTTTCCAATTCCATGTTCAAGTATAACAAGGCCATATGACTAATTCAATTGGCAAAATAAGCATAATTATGGTGATAATAATGAAACTAACTAAAGTTTATCACGTGCTTTCTGTGTGTCTGCCACGTTTCCAAGCACTTTGCACATACTGTTCCGTGGAATCTTAATGACAAATCTATGAATTTGAATCCATTACTATGCCCAATTTATGAGGGAGACTGTGTAGATTTAAGTAATTTATATATGACATGATGCTAAAGATTTACTTTTGACTTATGTTATTTTTTAGTTTCAGACAGGAACTCTGAACACACCAGGTATTTAGCACTTCCTGTATTCTCAAGTGCATAAGACCAATACATCACTGACATTACTAAGTGATATTGAGATGTGCATTTTTAGTATTAGTATAGTACTATATTGCTTATATCTGCTTTCCTAAACTGTGTAATATCCATGTCCACAGAGCTGCAAGTGTTTAGGACTTCTAATAGAGAAAAACAAGAACAAAATTTGGAGACATAGCATCTATCCTTTGCTGCATTTTCTTAATATCTCTGCTCTTTTCTATATGGGACAGCACCGCATCCTGTATGGAATAATCCATCTACCACCTGTGGGGTCTTGTTACACTGGGGCTTACATAGCCATAGTAATTGACTTGAGAGCCAGTCCTTGGCAATCAAGCTGTTATTTCATTGTTTTCAATACTACAATACAAAATGCAAACTTACAGAGAAAAGAATCATTTGTTCCTTCATCCAGCCTTTCATTCAGGCAACGTCTGATGCAGCAGTGAACAACCACAAAACGCCTAAACAGATGAGCTCTAAAAGAAACAATTGTAAAGAAAGTGCAAATGATATACCCCAATCAGCTAATGAATAATACATGAAAAACCAAGAAAATGTACGTGCACCTGTATACCTGTATTAGTTCCTCACTCGGGGATTTGTGAAGCATGAGTACAAGATAATGCAAAGTATAATATCCCTTTCTGGTCCTCAATGAAACATTTCAAGCATTATTTTTCCCCTCCAGCTATTGTTTTACCACAACGAAAACTTTTATCTAATTAGTTGTCATTTACTATCTGAAAGTCAATAACTATCCCTGGAACTGGGATTAAAGGAAGCCCTAGATTCATGTCCAGAGTACATGATCAATGAATGCAAAGATGGGAATTTGAGAATTCCTCTTTCCGGCAAACGAAACTTGATCACCTGTATCTCATCCACCACAAGCTTGTATCCCTAAGCCCTTGACATATTCAATGTTTATCTTCTAAAATTGATTGGATTTGCTTTGAAAATTTGATCTAAATCATCTTCTAATTTGATTTTAGAAATACTGGGTTTTGTTATATTTTTCTTAGTTTCAGGCTATGGGATATAGTTCCCAATAGTATTTTTCGGAGACGTCAATAACTACCTTAGAATATCCTGAAATATACTAGGCCTGGTCCTTTAAATTAAAATAAATGTTCTCTTTTCCATTTTTATTATGTTAACCCTTTGATAGTATTAAGGAAATGGATTTTATTGAAAATCAGGCTCACAAATTCTGTCAGAATCTGAACTCAGTAAATTGAAATTGATAATTTTGATCCCAGACTTGTTATACTAACTCACTTGTGAAAATCTAGAGATAAACCATTGATTAACAAGATCAGTGGCCTTATTATTCAAATGAGACAGTGAAAAAAATTACGCAGCCTTCATTTACACAGAGCTTTATGTCAATCAAACCATTCACTAATGTGTTTGCTTTGAAATGAGTTTCACATTTACTCCTATGCCCAAGGGTTTGTCGTAAATCCATTTTCCTGCATGCTAATTTAGACTACTATTCTTTCTGCTTTCTTGGCATCAGTATCAATCAATACTGCCAACTCTTGATTGTCCATTTAATGAAGTATAATATTAATGCAGATAATCCAAAACAGTGACAAAATATCACTCAGAGTGCTTTCAAAGTCTGTTCTCATACGATTTCTCTCATGGATCCTATTTTACTTAGGTGACTATATAAATTAAGCCACATTCCCTCGACATAGAGCAATAGTGTGCAATACTAGAATAGAAATGTTCTGTGTGATTAGGACGTCCAGTATGAAATTAAACTGTTTGCATATACACTCCTTTAAAAAATAAAACATTGAAATGTGCCACTTCTATATGACAAAATTAGGCACAAAGCATAAACTTTTTTGAAAGATATAGCATAAAGGAAAGAGGAAGTCCTTTGGAAAGCTGGCCTTCTTGTCCTCTTTAATAGGTCTCTGTTGTGCCTGAGATCTTCTAGGGCTAAAGAAAAGCCACATTCTAAGCATTTACTCCGTGTGAACTTTCCTCGCCCAGCAACTTAGATTTCGTTAAAAACCACCAGGACACACATATTTCCCTGCTACAAAAGCATGATTTTTAATTTATTAAAACTTGCCATTCTCAACAATTCTGCAATTAGGAACAAATACAGAAGTGATGTTCGTGTGAGTGTCTCTGATTGTATATCTACTTTTTTATGAAGGAGAATGTTCTTTCGATCTACTGGTTGTCTACACAAGAATAGTTGCAATCTACCCCTGAGATATGGATTGGCTCCTGATGTCCTGTCAGAATAAGATTTTTGAAACTACTGAGTCTGAAACTTTGGCAAAATTATCAAGTTAATTCAACCCTGAGGGTAGCTCAGGAGCTGGTTGTCCTTTCCCGATTAGCATCCCTCTAATTTATTACATATCTTGTTGAACTGCATAGTCTAAATAACTGTTTGAAATATTATACAAATCAATCATGCTATTATGCATTTTCTTTTTTACTGAGAAGGGATATAAAATATCAAGAAGTTTAAAAATTAATTTTCCTCAAGGTGATACTATATATAATGGGATTAGTCTTTCTTTGCATTTGATCAACCTTCTACAGTCAGCTCAGACTCATGATTTAAATGATTTTCAATTTGAGGATTTAAATGATTCAAAACTATACTACAATCTATTTATTACAGGATAAATTAGTATCGTCATAATGGACAGCTTAAAAATACCTACGCTCTTTGACTCATTTAATCTTTACATAGTGGTTTTTAGGGGGAAAATCCCAAATACATGCAAAAAGATTTACCTAAAAGAATACTCAATACAGTACTATTTAATATAACAAAATTTTAGAGGAGAAAGTTAATGTGCAACTAAAAGGGCTGGGTTAAATAATTTATTGTTCAATGGAATATTTTTCAATTATAAAAAGAAGGAAATTATATATTGCTAAGAAATTTTGATATATGGAAATATATTTTGATATTTAATATTTGATAGCAATTTTTCAAGAGTAATTTTGGAAATAATATATGTACTATGAACTGGTGCTCTATAAAAAATGTGATTATGCACTGAAAATGGTCAGAAATGATAAACATATGCAGTAATGAGTGATAACTTCTAGGTGACACTTCCTTTTGGTTATCTAGTGTTTGTGTAATACAGATTTATGATTTGTTCACAATGGAATCACACCATATCTACATTTCACTAAAACACATTTTCTGTACTTAGCTTCTACCCCAAACATGGTCCACTTTCCATTTCTGGAATGTGCCTATGACTGTGTGAGCATCTTACCAATGTTGACCTGCTGAATCTCCCACCCCGGACACCTTTTATCATTATAATACTAGTTACATGCAGTAATTCATATTCTGAGACCTGGAGGGTGAGATGCAATTATCTGAGGAAAGAACAGTATGGGTGTTGTGAACAAGGGAATATTATGTGTGAGGCCAATTAGGTGGTAAGGAGCATGGCTCTTTCAGTAGTTGGAAGAATATCATACAATCAAAGCACATGAAATAAAGCAAGTTGTGAGGGAATCCTCACAAAGTGACAGATTATACAAGACTACAGAGACAATGTTAATGAATTGGGATTTTACTCCAGAAGGAATCTAAAACCTCTAAAGGGTTATTTATTTATTTATTTTTCATGAGGAAGATTAGCCCTGAGCTAACGTCTGTGCCAATCTTCCTCTACTTTATATATGAGTCACCGCCACAACACAGCTGACAAGTGGTGTAGGTCTATGCCCAGGATCTGAACCTGTGAACCCGGGCTGTGGAAGAGGCATGTGCTGAACTTAACTGCTACACATCTAAAGGGTTTTTAAAAAGGGAATACAAAAGCAAGTTGCATTAATTGAATATTTTTTAACTCACTTCTCTGTAGAGAACAAATTTGGAAATCAAGACATTATACACAGTAGACATTTCTTGTAGTACAGGCAGGAAATGATGCTAAGGCAGAGAAATAGGGAATAGGGGTGGTTTGGATATATGACTAGATTTGAGGTATATACAGAAATAAGAATAAAATTATAGATAGCTTTGTTGTATTATTTTAATAACATCCAGAAGTTCAACTCATCAAAATCATATATTCAACCAAAAGCATAGTTCAAATAAATGCCCAAAACTGTGTTCATTGTTTTTCAGGATCCTTGAGTTCACAATGAGTTAGGATTGAAGATAGATATTAGTTTGTAATTCATTTATTAAGAATTTACTAATAAATAGGCATAGGGATATAGATTCAATAATGTAGTAAATTCAAAGCTTTATTTCATTACAGTAATAATTTGCGTGTTTTAATTCCTTATCTCTCTCTATTGGTATGTGAGATTCCTCCTTTAATCCAGGTGATTTCTGCTTTATAATAGAGGCATCAGCATTCATTTTACTTTTCCACTTCAAAAGATAGATTGATGGGTGTTTTCAATGTGACTGTCATTTAAGACTTGTCTTCTACCTGTGTGAATAAATTTAATTGGATTTCAATGCATAGAATGTTGCGTAGTAGTATTTTCTGAATTTTGCTTAGATTATGACATAGAGTAAATACAATATCTAAGACACAAACATTTTCTAAATTAGACTTCAATTTGTTATTGTATCAAATAGTATAGCTAGATATATTGTAACTGACTGTGAACGTGATGAGAAGGTGGACTGGCTTACGTGGTGAGCTGACTCTAAAGACGGCCACCATTATCCCAACTCCTGATGTTCATACTCTTGTATGATCTTCTCCCTCAGGGTGTGGGAGTCCTGTGATTTGCTTCTAACCGGTAGAATATAACAGAGGTGACGTTGTACCTGGCTGTGTCTACGTGATTATGGGATTATGTTATAGAAGATTCTAACACTCATCTTTCTGGAGTCTCTCATTCTCCTTTGGTTGCTTTGAGGAAGCAAGTGGCTGTGTTGAGAAATTCAACATGGAAAGAAGCTGTGTAGGTGGTCTCTTGGAATTGAAAGTAGCCTCCATCTAAAATTCAGCAAAAAAAAAGGGAAGTCTTCAATACCTATGAGGAAATAAATTTTGCCAACAGCCTGTGTGAACTTGGAGGCAGGTCTCTCATCAGTTGAGTTTCAGATGAGACCACATCCTGGCCAATACCTTGATCGCAGCTTTGAACAGGACTCAGCTAGGCTGTGCTCAGACTCCTGACCCACAGAAATTATGAGAAAAGAATATGTGTTGTTTTAAGCAGGGAAGTTTGGGACAGTGTTCTTGTACAGCAATAGAAATTGGTAGAGTTGGCTTGTGAACATCCTCAAGGACAACTGAAATGATGCACAGTTATCCTCTAGCCTAGCGACTCTACCTTACAACAAGCTTTCCTTGGACTGCCAGTCTGGAGAACATGTCAAACATGCTAACTTAGTGTCAAGAGAGAAAACAAGCAGTGATTTCAGGCATGCTCTTTCCATTTTCTGTTGCAATGGTGAGCACTCCAAATTGCAGGCTTGTTTGTGACTAAGATGTTCCTTGTAGAGACAACTCTTTATTTAGCATTATCCTAACTGAGTGGCAGGAGGGATTTATTTATTTAAAGATGGGTAACAAATCAATTGGGTGCACTTACGGCAAACCATAGTTCCACACAAAATGTCGTTTGTGTTTTATTATAATTGTTTAAAGAAAAAAAAAACATAAGCAGATGAGAATACTCTTTTTCTGGTAAAATTTCAGCCTGCACTGAGAAGAAAAGTAAATGTAGAATATAAAAGCAGTAGGGGATCATTTGCCATATGTTATTTGAAGCTTGTTAATATGCCCGTGTCCAAAAATATCTTCTAACTTGCCTTGATTTATGTTTTTTCTCTTAAATTACTGAAAACTTAGATAATCTGGATGCCTCCCATGCTTCTTGGGGTCAGCATCCAGTTCCTCTCTTGATTGCACTGAAATGGAGCCCTTTATCTGATCACTGACACCTGAAGCGGGCGATGAGCATAGGACTGGTGTCATTACGTAGTCAAGGCAGGGGGCAAGTCTGTGCTAATCCTGCAATGCAGAAGACAGCATGAGATTACAGGGAGGGAGGGCAGGGGTGAGCCCAGCGGCGTTGATAGATAAAGCACCATGAGAGAGGTGGGCTGTGTGGAAAGGATACGTTGTGTATGGTACAAGGTTTGCACACACCTCTGTTCTTTCTAGCCTGCTATTTCTGCATCCTGAATTCCTTCTGCTCAGTATTTCATCTGATAAACATCTATAGAAATAAAAGAAGCTTTTCCTACTTTATTCAGGCATAGTTGATATGTGCTGTCCTGTGCGTCCACAGAACTTTATCCCTAAACTCATTCTAGGGTTTGTAACAAAATTGTAACTGTCATTTCTCGTCAGTGTAGGGAATATGAAGCTTCATGTTTTTAAATCTCTGCTTTTAGCCTGCTACCTGGCACTTGGTAAATATTGAATAGATATTTGTTTTAAAAGTTATTATTATTACTGATTGGAAACCTGCTGTGCAGGAAGCAAGAGTTCATACTGGATCGGACTTGGCCACATCATATTATACATCCTTGGAAAAAGATTTTTAATATTTAAAATGCATACACACACACCTGGCACATTTCAATATATATTCAAAATTGTACTTTAAAAAATCAGTTTTGGGGGCCGGTCCTGGGACCAAGTGGTTAAGTTTGCATGCTCCACTTTGGCGGCCCAGGGTTTCGTTGGTTCGAATCCTGGGCGCAGACATGGCACCGCTCATCAAGCCAAGCTGAGGCGGCATCCCACATGCCACAACTAGAAGGACCCACAACTCAAAAATATACAACTGTGTACCCGGGGGCTGTGGGGAGACAAAGGAAAAATAAAATCTTAAAAAAAAAATCAGTTTTGGAAGCCAAATAGTCACATGAGGTTTTGTTTTTATTTTTTGAGGAAGATTAGCCCTGAGCTAACATCTGCCTCCAATCCTCCTCTTTTTGCTGAGGAAGACTGGCCCTGAGCTAACATCCCTGCCCATCTTCCTCTATTTTATATGTGGGACGCCTGCCACAGCATGGCTTGATGAGTGGTGCATAGCTCCACGCCTGGGATCCAAACTAGTGAGCCCCAGTATGCCAAAGCAGAGTGCATGAGATTAACTGCTGTGCCACCAGGCTGGCCCCTCTATTTGATTTTTAATTAAAATAATGCTTCATTTTCTTATTATAGGTTTGATGTATACTCAACGTCAAAAATTTAAAAATATATAGAAAGATTTTACAAATCAAAAGGAAAATTCAGTAACCCATGGAGACTTCACCTGGAGGTAAGCATTGTTCTCATTCTCATGTACTTATGTTCATATATCATGTAAGCAAATACCTTTAAATAATAGAGATAATATTGGAAAACATTGCTTTCTATATGACATTATAACATAACATGAACAGTTCTCTATCACTGAGTTAAAGTAGTGTATTTACTTATCAAGTGTTTTCTGGGTATTATTTGTATAAAAATAAATTTGAGTTACTTTTTGTTTGTTTGGGGGAATTGTCTTTTTAATACCTCAATATATTTTCATAATTTTTAAGAATGAATACATGCATAAAGACATTGAAATGATATAAAATGACTAGCTTTGTGGGAAAATATGCTTATGTATTTTGTTAATTGTGATCATTTTATGTAAGTTATGTATGTATGTATGTTAAAAAGTGATAATCAATATATACAAAATCATAAAGTATATAGCCCAATTTTCATAGGTTTCAAGAATTTTTCTTTTTTTCTGATCATATAAATTCCCAGTTTGTGTATAGTTTATTTCACAATGAAAAATATGAAGGATTATTTCCCTTTAATAACTCATTTTTAGATTACTCTGCCTATGACAAAATTGTTTCAAACTGAAACATTAATTAAGCCACTTTTTTCTTAATATTTTAAAATACATTAGTATTCTATCTTTGTTGATAAATTGTCCTGGTTTGCCTGGAGACCAAGGAAGTTTTCAGGACAAGGAAAATCAGTGTCAAATCAGGACAATCTGGGGCCAGCCCCATGGCATAGTGGTTAAGTTCTGCACACTCTGCTTCAGTGGCTTGGGTTCCTGGGTTCAGATCCTGGGTGTGAATCTACACCACTTGTCAGCCAGGCTGTGGTGGTGACCCACATACAAAATAGAGGAAGACTGGCAGTGATGTTAGCTCAGGGCTAATCTTCCTCAAGCAAAAAAAGAAGATTTGTAACAGACGTTAGCTCAGGAAAAATCTTCCTCAGCAAAAAAATAAAAAAAAAAAAAAAAACAGAAGAAAAGAAAGAAAGAAAAAATCAGGACAATCCCAGGCAAACTGGAGCAGTTGAGCAACTTATTCCTAAGAATACTTTATTCTTCCCAGTGTTTTGTAGCAGAGGTTGTTTGCTGTTCTGCAACTTCCTCTTTCCTCTTCTTCCTGGTCTCAGCACTAGACTATACTAGATATATTTTTTCACTCCTCACACAGTTACATGCAGCCATGTAGGTAATATAAATGGAAGTAGTTTGCCTTGTGTTCCGACCTGGCCCATTGAAATCTCTCATACACGCTCCTCTTTCCTTCTTGGCTGCCTGGGGTGAGGAAGGTCACGGCAGCCTTGGAGGTCCCACGTTGAGTAGCACCTTGACCAGCCTGGGTTCCTGGATGACCACACGGAGCAGAGATCCCCTCTGAGAGGAACACCTACTTTGAACTGTTGCACAGGAGGAATAAACTTCTATTGGGTTTGAACTGCTATCTGTTCTGGGTCAATATGTTACAGTAGCTGGAGTTAAAATACCCAGCCCAGCGTTTCACTATTTAACTATTTACTCAGTTACAAAGAATATGGCTGAGCTGTTTATGAGGTTTACATCTGGGGAAGGATGATCTGACATCGGCATAGAGACTTTTAGAGTTTTATATTTTTTAAAGAATTCACAGTAGACTGAAAAAGTAGGTAAGTAGAATTGAAAAGAAGCTAGCTAAGTAATCGGAATTAGGCGAGATTGCCAAGGTTAAAAGGTCTTTTCTTCTATGTGAGAGAGAAAAAATTACAGTGAGATTTTTATTAGTTCTAAGAATAAGAACAATTTAATAGCCAGGAATCATTGGTATCTCAATTTGATATATTTATTTTAAGATCACCCTTCACAATTCCATCTGTACATTTTATACCTTGCCATAAAATTAGATTTAAAATTCAGTCATTCAAAAAAGAAATTTAGTTCTTTAGTCCATTGCTAAAAGTAAAAGCTTGTTCTCAAAGTGCGCTGTTGAAAGACAGAGCCATATTATAGCCATGGAAATATGTGGTTTTGAGGAAAAAAATCGCTTTCAGACAGAATATCCAGAAAGGATGGATCAGAAAGTTTATTTTCACATTAGTTGAGGAGAATATTTTCTTCAGGGAAACTAATAGAATATAAATTAATAAAAAGATGAACAATCCAGATGTAACTAATTTATTCCAAATGAAATGAAAGTTGTGTGGGGGCGCTAGCTATTTTATATCAACCTTCCGTCTTCAATTTTCATGAGAAACAAGATACCAAACATTGAGGAATATAACCCTTCAAAATTAAACAAAATTGACTGTATTTACAAAGGATAATTTCAAAAGTAGTTCAATTAATTAACCTGATTTTTTACACTGTGTACAGTAGTGACACCTTTCTAATCAGTCTTTAATTTGATGATTATTTTTTATAATTGGAAAAGAGATATAAATTCAACTTTGACGTTACTATCCTCGGAAAGTACAGCATTTGCTATGATGTAGTTCTGAGCCGTCCAGTGGCTCCTTGGTTTCAGAAGCCTTCTTCTATGCTGTATTCTTCTCATTCCTAGTGGCTTCCCCTTTTCCTGCGTGGTTCATCACCAAATCTTCATTCCAACATCCTGTGAAAAATAAGTAAGGGGGAAAGGATCATTAAAAAACAAACAAACAAAAATGCAACTTTGATATTTGGAAAATAAGTATTTTAATATTTTTATTTACATATGAATGAGCCACTCTAAGACAATATGAAGGAAAGGAGAATATACTGCAGCACAGTGAACGGCGTGGTGGGCAGAATCACTGGCAGGAAAAATTAAAGAAAATAATACCTCTGAATAAGAACTGAGATGGAAAATAGAAGAGAAAGTCTTAGAGGTCTAGTTTGATTTCACAATAAGTACAAGGCGATGTTTCTTCTATAAAAATAAAACAATGTAACATAAGAAGAGAGCCAGCAGAAATGCAAAGACATAAATCTGAGAGGCAGGTTGCAAAAAGAAAAGAACTTGCTCAATTAAGAAAACAATGACGGCAAATTGGAAATGCAATAATGATTATAATTCTCTTTGGAGGCTATAAAATCTCAAATGGAAATTGAAAAAACAGGAATAGAAATTTTTGAAAGTAAACTTTATTAATTCCCTTAGAATGATTGCAGTAAAATAAAAAAGATAAATATGAAAAGGGAAGCTAACCTAAACCAAGGATTAGTAAGAAAAGATCTTAACTACAAATAAAATAGCCCAATAAATTCAAAAATAAAAAGGAGATTAAATAAATAAAAGCTAAAATAAGACAAAAATAACACTATTCAAAAATAACCTGAAGTTGTAGGCCAAACCTAGTCATCGTATTCTTGGCAAAATTAATGCAAAAATCAATGGACTCTGGCAAGATGCTTGGATTTTGAAGATTTAAGAAATAGTCCCAAATGATCACTCATGCAGATACAGAGATTTAAGAAGCAAAGTAACAGAAATAAAACAGAATTAATTTCCCTTTATCCATGAAATATCAAAGGTCAGCCAGCAACATCCACAAAAGTTGCTTTTAATATTGTAAACATGATAGGAATGCTCTAACAAAGGTGCTACCTAGCTGCTCCTCCTACCTTATCTCAGACTGTTCTCCAGAAGCTCCCTCAAGTGTAACAAGACTGGCTTCCTTGTACCTTGACCATGTCAAGCATCTCTTGCGTCATTATCTTCATACTCATGTGTTTCTCAGCTGAATTACTCTTCCTACAAATAGACATACGGTTCCTTCAGGCCAACCCTTTAGATCTCAGCTCAAATATCTCCTTTTACTGAGTCTTTCATGAGCATCAATCTCAACAGCACCCCCATTTGCTCATCATTCATTAACTCTGCTTTGTTTTTCTTCTTAGGACTTATCCGTAGCTAATATCTTTTTTAATATAATGCTTATTTTCTGTCTTTCACAGAGACAAACTTTGAATGTTCACAATTATATCACCAGCACGTAAAACGGGCCCTGGGAAATAGTAGGGCTCAAAAAATCTTTGCTGAATAAATGAATGAACAGGAAGTTTGTGGATGGGGGAAGCAAGCAAATGAATTTAAATACAGACTGGCTCAGAAGATTTCTGTTTTTATATAAAAAGTAAACAGAGGACTTGAAGTTATGCCAGCCTGCAGAGTAGCTACCACAAAGACCCTCCTGTAAAAATAAGTGGAATTGGGAACACAAGTAGTTTACAGGTGAGCTAGCGCTGTAAATGATGAACCAAGATGAATGCAGTGAAGGAGGAGGAAAGCTAGGGGTGAAATGATCATTAAAGAAAGGTCGAACTCTGCAGACCTTGAAGTTCTACTGTAATGACATGTTAGCTTTAACAGGTTTAAACGTTCGTGTTCATGCAGACAACACTTTCTGAGCAAAGGCAATTAATGAGTCATTTTAAAACAAATAAAATATGCATATTTGAGACTGAAAAATGCAACTTTGACGACAAATAAGAAACCATAATAGAGACTAAGTAGTAAGAAATGAATAGCAATGAAAGCGTTATGCATCAGAATGTCTGATAGGTAGCTAAAGTTGTATTCCAAAGGAAATACAATAGCTTTCCTCTGAGAAACAAGAAACACTATAAAATATCCAGCTAAGAGCTCAAAATAAGATATTGATTACAGGAAAGTGCAATAAGTCAAAGGCAGTAGAAAGAAGGAAATATCAATGATGGGATACATAATTAATGAAATTGAAAGCAAACGAAGTCAACAAAACCAAAAGTTGGTTTTCTGAAATGCATAATAACATGAACATATGCTTCTTAAGAGTCATCAAAATCAGACGAGAAAGCAAAGAAAGATAAACAATAAAATAAATGAAAAAGGAGATAGAACCACAGAATGAAGAAAAAATAAAAAGTATATATTATGAATAAATTTAGGCCAATAAACTTGAATTTTTCAAAAAAAAATAAGTACTTTGAAAAATACTTCCTGAAAATGACTCAAGAAG
This sequence comes from Equus caballus, assembly GCF_041296265.1. Classification (NCBI taxonomy): domain Eukaryota; kingdom Metazoa; phylum Chordata; class Mammalia; order Perissodactyla; family Equidae; genus Equus; species Equus caballus. The sequence goes on along the minus strand of NC_091706.1, from coordinate 61,119,628 downwards.
ATACTAAAATCATGAAATGCTTTATAGCCATTAAAAACAACTTATGAACAGTTAAAAGTCTTCCTATAACAAAAATACTAGGTTCATCTTTTTCACAGGCAATTCAATCAAATATTTGTGGGATAGTTATCTATTACATAAAATTTTATTTAATAAAATAAAAGAGAGAACATCTTTAAACTAAAAAAAGAGGATTTATAATAAATCTACACATGTATCACACTTACTGTTCAAATAATACAGTCTTTGCCTTTCCCCTATAGTCAAACAATTTTCAAAGTTGTCCATGATCCAACATTTCTATGCGGCATTGTCACTAAACAAGAAATAAAAGGTACAAAATCTGGAAAGGACCAACAAAAATTCCACAATTTTTCAAATGATGGGAGCATCTATGTAGAAAGTTTAAAACTATTTAAAACATATTATTAGTTTATTTTCACTTTTCCAATTTTCATACATTTTATTGCCTTATCTTGCCAGAACTTCCAATAAAATGTTGACTAGAAATGCCACTAGTGGCTATTGCTGTTTCATTGTTGATCTCATAGGGAAGGCTTGCAGCATTCTGTCTTCAAGTACAATGTTTATTTTAGTTTTTGTTAAGGATATCTTTTATCAGATAATATGGTTTCTTTCTTTTTTTAATATGGTAGTTTTATTGCTTTATAATAAACAGGTATTATCTTTCATCAAATGATTTTTCCTGCATCTATTCAGATGCTTATGTGATTTTTTCTTTATATTGTTAATATTGTGCATTAAATGTCTTTATTTTCTATTTTAAAACTGTTTTTCATTATGCCGTATAGTCGACCATGTGATTCGGCAGTAAAACTCTTAAATGTATCCTGGAAAAATGATTGTGCATTTGTCCCAGGAGGCATGTGCAGAAATGCTCACTCAAGTATTGTCCATAATTGCCACAAAAATCAAAATTGGGAAACAATTCATCATCTGTCAAAAACGCAATGAAAAAGCAATATTGTTATATAATTGTCCGCTAAAACATATGAACTTTGGCTACATATGTCGAAATCTTAAGAAACTGGAAAACAAATCACTGAACAATATACTATGATTTCATTTTTATAATTTTTAATGGTAGTGATCTTATCTAAGTAGATATTAAAATTATGAAGAGATGCAATTGAATTAGCAAAATATTTGTGATAGTGGTTACCTTTGGATACATAAGGGTCAAGACATGGGCTGATAATACGCTATTTCTTAACCTGGGTATAGGAGGGTTAATTTTATTATAAGACTTTGAATTGTTACAATACATTATATATTTTTCTAAATTAATGATATATATCACAATAAAATAAAATAATAAATTGATGAATGTATAGCTGATCAAACTGTAGTAAAATTTTGTTTTCATTGGAAAAAGAAAGGAAAAAGCAGATACTATAGAAAGCAAATATTTTAAAAATAGAGATAGCTTCTCTGAAATAATCCACTCTTACTTTCTCTTGAACATTTTACCACAGATTTTCATTATATATTATTTACTTTTAACTTGCTTTTGTCAGTCTTGCTCACTAATTTTAAGCTTCGTGATGTAATGATCCCATGTACTTTGTTCAGTAACATGCACCCCATCTTTAACGTATTGTCTGGCAGACAGTATTTGCTCAATATAAATTTATAAATTAGTGAATGGGCTAATGCATTAAAAAATAGCAGAATGCAAGTGGAGAAGTTACTGAATATCAACAACATGCTCTCCTTATATTGAGCCTTACACCTCATTGTTTAGGGACAGTTAATTTTTCTCTAATCAAGGACACAAGTGATACAAACAAATGGTGCTGCATCCCGTGGCCACAAAATGAGCAACAGTAGCAAAAATCAAAAATATTGTAGGAACAAACAAGAAAGTATAAGCTAACTTATTTGGCTGACTTTTTGCAGTTGCATTTCATAGTTCTCTTTGAATTATAGCCCAATTTAAAGGAGACATTAGCTTTCTGCTATGTCTGCAAAAATGTCTTTCTGCCATAAAACATTAAAACATCCCACATTTTCCTGGGGGAAATATTATTTCTCAATTTGTTATTGCAATAATGGAGACCATAGCTGTGAGTGATAATCTCAGAATGGGGAATAAAATTACTGATACTTTTTTCCTGTAATGATAAATGCCTCACCAGTAGAGTGGTTTTATCCCATTCTAACAGAAGCATCAACTCCTTTCACTGCTTATCTTTGTCAGAAATATTCAAAGGGCCTCTGCGCATCTACTATAATTTCAGTGTAGAACCTCAATGAACAACTCACAGCTTTATTTGGTTCTGACAATGATTAAACAGCAATGACACAGTTTCAGAAAGGTCATCTCGTGATGCATTCTTTAGTTTTGCAATAGGGGTTCCTCATTCTCTCTCACTGATTCTATAAAGGAGAAGCCACTGCCTGGGGTAACTTCCACCCTCTTTCTCCTCCTTACAGCAAATAATGAATTTAGGTGCTATGACATTGAGTGGCCCAAAATTTTCAAGCTGCTTGCAACCACCATGTTAATGGCAATATTGGTAGGAATGAAAACTTCGGCATAACTAAACCTGACCATATTACGCTAATTATGTATTTCCCAAATATACTAAAGAGTTGGCCTTTTGTTAGTACTTATGTATCACTAGGCACTGCCTTCAAATTGCATCCCATCTTCAGGAATGGCTCCCTGAATTATAAAACGCAGGTAGAGACATGGCCACAGTTCATAGTATTAGGCATGGAGTGGTAAGCCAGTTGAGCCTATCCCAAGAGGTCGATGAGAATAGCTGATGAACTGGTCGTGTTCCCAAAAGTTCTGTCTCTGAACACAAATAACAAGAACAGAGTCTTGAGTGAAAAGGAAAGGCTTACTCTCTTTGCCAGGCAGAGGAAGCAAATCAAGGGCTAGTGCCTCCAGACTTGCCAGCTCCCTGGCAAGAAACAGCTAGGGGTTTTTATTTGGGGTTTTAGGTAGAGAGGGGAGCCGTGGCCTTATTGGTCAGGGTTTTCCCATCGGCCTGTGTCTAGAGCTGCTTCCAGCAGAGGAGAGAAAGGATGTCTCAGATGAGTGTCCTTGGCTGTTTATCTCCATGGTCGAAAGTAGACTCTGGTGTCAGGAAGCCGAGGAGTTGGCCCTGGGAAGCTTCGGTTTCTTGATATTCTCTGGACATTAGTTTCTCTGCAAAAGAACTTCAAGGTCCTGAGATTAGTCACAACTTTATTGGGAGCCCAGCATGAGGCCATCAGGGTTTTAGCAATTTGTAACTTCTGTTTTATTGTAAAGCTCTGGGAGTTGGAGGTTAAAGAAACAAAATTTACATAATTTACATAGGGGTGTAACTAAAGAAGCAGAGAACAGGGAATGTGTGCTTTGGTTTTGACTTCCTATATGCTGGGTTCACTCTAGGGGAACTGGTATCAGGGCTGGTATTAATTAAGAGCCAGTAGCAGTGGGGCACTCTCTCTCCTCCCACTAGTCATCCTCTTGCTTGAGTTGATACATTATGGAACTTTTCAAGTATTTATTTAGGGGAAAACTAAGGAGGACATGGTGGGATCCGTTTCTGAGCAACCCCCCCCAAACAGGTCTGACTCTTTGTAGGGAAACTTTAAGCAAAGGCTGAGAAAGCTGTTTTTATAGAAAGTGTTTTAAGACTCCAGAGCTGTTTCAGAGTCCAACAGAAGAATGAAGGGAATTCAATGACAACTCAGCATTTTGAGGGTTTGTAATTCTTGGCCCTTCTAAGCAAATGTTCTCCTAATTGCCTTGAAGGTATCTGACAACGAAAAGAAGGCCAGAGGACAGTATGTGGAAAAGAAGCAATGTGACCTTGAGAGCTTCAATGACACCAACCTAGAAGAAACAGCTAATGGAGCAGAGGTAAGATCTACCTGGTTAGAACCGGGATCTTACAGAAATGCACATGGGAGTTATTTGTTCCCCCAGATAGCTGTGGTCTACAGAAATTTGTGTTGTACTTATTTATGACCATATTCATATTCAAATGTTATAAATTCAGGGTACAGTAATTTGAATTGTAGAGTAATTGATTAGTGTTAAGTTTTTCTATACTAATATAGTGTTTCTCTGTAAAAAATGCAAATTGATGATGCAATTCAAATATTGGTGATTGGTAGAATTTAAACAAATTTTCTTCGTCTCATTTAAGCATTTTGTTTTATTTTATACATTTTGAAAATTCTGGAATATTTCAAACATATAAAAAAAGGACAAAATATTTTAAAAACACCTATGCACACACTGACACAATTTTGCAGAGTTTTGTGCGTGTATGTATATAATTAAGAGCTATGTTTTAAAACAGTAAAAAATAGAGATTCAATGAAAACAAATACAACCTTTTTCTCCATCATTTCTCCCCAGAGGTAACTACTGTGTTAAAGTTAGTCAGTTTCTTTGTGGTATTTTTTTATGCTACACATAGTCCAATGTTTCCACAAATAATGTAAAGTATTGACACATATATTTAAAAATTTCGCTGAGATGATACGTTGACTTTCTTGCTTTTTTGTCTGAAGGCATTTTCTGTCTGTGGGAAAACAATCAGATCATCTGTAGTGGGAGAGAAATGCTAAAGAGTTGACACCTCTGGAGCAACCCTCCACAAATGAGAGACTGGGGGAATATATGAGGTTACCGCATCCAACCATGATTTCGTGGTTATTATTGATCAGAAGGAAAGTAAGTAGTGAATTGATTTAAAGAAAAATGTTAAGTAAACAATGTACCAGAGGGTCACAGATGTGGCAAAACTCACCAAGGAGGTTTGTGTGCAAAGTCTAGGAGCCCAAGGAAGAGTGTGAGGTATGGAGGCGAAACCTGTCCCAAGAATCAGCGGTCTGAATTAGGCCAAGTTCCATCTTTAATCGCTGTCTCTCCCCATCTTATGGATACACCAATTTCATAAGCATGTGTTGATTCTGAGTTATATTCCACAAAATCCCTAAGGGTTCCTGGAGGAAATGAGCAAGAGTTGGCTACAGCAGTGATACACTCATTTAACACACCTTGTGATGGTTTTCTTTCCTTTCTTCCTTTCTCATTTCCCCCTGTCTCTTCATTCTTTGCTTATCTTCCAAACAAATTGCTTACCCCAAAAGCTTTGACGGTCTGCCGTTGGGTTACCCCAGACTAAGACAGGTGGTCTAAAATACCTGTATATACTTATTTCCTTTTTATTTGTAGACATTCTTTCATCCTAGGCACAGAAACAGCAGCCACACTGAGTCCACTGATATTCTGGAACAGGTGATGCTAACTGACATCTCTCTGCTTTTGCCTGATCTTGCACACAGTCTCTGGAGCCTTACCACACGACATGCACATGGCAGGCTCTCACCCGCAGGCCTGTGCCCGAGCTGCTCCTGTTACCCTTTGCCTGGAATGCCCTTTCCTACTGCTTTTGAAGCCCTACTCGTCTGTCAAGATTCCACTTCACCTTATTCTCAAAGCCGAATTATTGTCTCCTCAAAATTTCCATATTCTACCAGGTTTAGGACTTATCAGTGTTTTGCTCAACATACTATCATTCAGTTACACATCTGTGCTCCTCAGTAAGTTGTGAATTCCTTGATAGCACGAGCTGTGTGTCTCGGTGCTATTATTCTGTATAGTTTTTGTAAATGTTGGATCAATATCTGTGTAATAAGCCAGTAATAATCTAACCAGACTAAACACCTATTCTAAAGATTTTTAAAATAATTTTCTAAGCTAGATTTAACTTATTAAGTAGACAATAAATAAATTTTAATTAAAGTTTCTAAATTTAATATTGTTACTTTTCTTGATTATTCTGAAAAAATTGACCCAGTAAAATGTAATAGCGGGCAAGTGTGGTAGATTAGAGAATTGTCTATAATTGCTCATCTTTACCAATATCCACAGCCTTGTTTTCACTTCATCACATAGAGAGCATTCTCTCCTATCTTTACATTGTGGATTTAGATATATTATTTGTTTTGGACAAAGGTATGTGTATGAAAATGACCATGAACCAGTAGTGAACCAAGGCCATAAGGGGACTCATATGATTCTGTTTTGTTTGTGTGTGTTCCTCTAACATTACCACGGGAACAGCTTCCTGAGAATGACATAAATGGAGAAGACTGAATCGTCTAGAACTGTATTCTCAAGAAGGGAAGCTCCGGCTGAGAGAAGGATGTCAGACTTCACCTTCAATAGCAATTCTACCAGTAGGTTCTATCATGTAAAAATTGTGAGTCTCAAAACATAGCATGATAAACGAATAAGTTTATTTTCAATGACACTTTCCCTAATTTTATTACTTTTGCCACTGTGGCTCCATTAATTAAATTATCTGTAGGTTCAAATAAGTGCCAGCCAGGTCTTGTTTTCACTACGTTTTCACATACACTTCAAAAAAAAATGAATGGTCAGCTTTAATGATTGCATCTTGTAATTAAAATCAACAACAACAATAATATGAAAAAACTCAAGATATTAGAAAAGAAAAGAAGTACCAATTATTTTCCGTTGACTCACAGTTACAGGTTTATCACATAACCAGCTGTATTCTACTCAAATGATTCAGACATGCCTCTGGCACTGGAAAACTAATTACACTACTTTTTAACACTTAGTAACTCCCATTAATCATAGTGTTTAATTTTGCACCACGACATTTCATCTTATACATGAAAAAAAAATGTAGCTTTCCTTAGTTGGAAAATAATGTAACAGAACTATTAGTAAATAAAAAGTCACTAGCCTATACCTTCACATTATTAGATTATTTCACTGTTTTGGTCACTTGAGGTTCATGTTTAAAACCTTGTATCTTTCTTTTCAGGTACACATCTTTATTAAAACTAGGATGTAACCATAATTCAAAAGTGGAGCCACAGCAATACTTAAGGCAGGTGCACCCGTTTCAAACCAAACAATTCTGTTCAAGTTGATCTCTGTAAGCTCATTCTTGCGTTTCGAAATGAGACAACCCGAGGCCTTTGAAACATTGTTTGCGAGAGACTGGCAGCCAAGCTTTTAAAATCTCGGTGAAGGAGACTGAGTATATAGTTTGCTGCTATTTGAGTTTCCTATAGATTTAAAAGATAGAACCATATAAAGTTATTGAAGAGTTTCAGAATATTTTTAGTGAAAATTTAGGATTTTTTTGTATCTTTATTATTTTCCATATTCACTACTTCAGAATATATTTATCAATATACTAACTACAAATTTTTATTGCTGAAAGAGACATTATTTAGGATCATAGTGTCTCAGGATTGGAGAATAGATAAAAGGTTATATTATAAGCCTTTCCTTCATTCTTCTACTCCAGTCATCAGCAAACTACCCAGCCAGAAAACCAAATCCAGCATGCCACCTTTTTAGTACAGTTTATGGGAACACAGCCACACATATTTATTTGTGTATTGTCTCTGGCTGCTTTTGCACTAAAATGGCAGAGGTGGGTAGTTGCATCAGAGACTAAAGTCCTGCGAAGCCTAAAATATTTACTATCTTTCCTTTTACAGAATGTGTTTACTGAACCCAGCTACACTCCATCATATTTAGTATGCATGCTTACTGTGTAGTGGAATTGTACACAGTGCAGTGTATAAAATGAGAAAATTGGATTTTTAGAGAATTTAAGTGGTTGCTTAAACTCATATAGTTAACTAGATACAATTCTGGTATTCAGCTGATATTGCATAGTTCTGAATGCAGTGTTTTTCCTCTGCTACGAGAATATTACACCTGCCTCATTAAGCTATGCAAACTAGACATCAGTTAAAAATAGAACACATGAAAAAAGTAGTCATTAGCTATTTTATAAGATTAAGATTTTCATATGTATATAGGTCGTTGTATGTATTTCATGTAATGAAGTAATTTTCGAGATTGAATCATTTTGGCTTCATGATAATCCTTAGCATGTTTTTAGTTGAAAGAAGCAGCCAGAGGACATCTCATGCAACACCCTAATGTCTAAGCTTCTTGACTACCACCTCTGTTCTTGACCACTTATTGTCAGTAGCTAAACAATCTGTCATCACTCATCGATGCTCACTTGCAAAATGCAAAATCATAAATTTGTCTCTGAGCTCTTATTTTTCCACTACTCCAGATATATTCCCTAAAAACTGATCTGTGTGTATCAAAAAAATACATATTCCTTTTGATTCAGAAATTCACTTCAATGCATTTATACCATAACTTATTCTGGCACTTGTCCACACAAATTGATTTTATTTTGTAGTAGGAAAAAAGATCTGCCAAGTATCTAAATGCCAATAGAAAAATTAATTATATCTTGGTATGTCCAGCTATTAAATTAATGAATTAGCTCTTTATAAAGTTTTATCTATAATGTGTACTATGAAATGAAGAGAGCAAGATGCACAAGTGTGAGTAGATTCTTCTTCTCAGTCCCCTCAATGTGATTGTCCATTTGTCTTCCTCTATTTGACATAAATGCATTGCTACGTTCCAGGTGCCCAAGACAGAGACTGAGTTCCCTTTGCACCTCTTTCTCCCTTACCTATTATTGTTCAGGAAGCTTGATGCATATTATCTCCAAAATAACTCTCAAGCTCTAGCCCTTCTGCCTCATTCCAGCTGTCACAGCTCTAGGTCCAGCTCTTATTTCTCTTTGCTGAATATCAATCTCCTACAATAAACTCCCAACCCAAATCTTAGGAAGCGGTATTTTCCTCAAGTCTTGCAATAAAATCTTCTAATTGCCCTCAAACAATATTTCTAAAGAGACATTTGATTATGTCAATCTCCTTTTTCAAAGATCTGAATGACCTCACTGCTCATATGATGAAGCCTGACCTCTTGTCACAGAGTAACTTTGCTTTCATGACCTGGCAACAGCTGCCCTCTTTGGTAGGGGTCAGAAATCTCCTACACCTACCGAAGGAGATGTAAATTAACAAAATGAGCCTAGCGGTGTGCATCTATGGGATACAGCAAAAGCGGTTCTAAGAGGGAAGTTTATAGCAATTCAGGCCTACCTCAACAAAGAAGAAAAATCCCAAATAAACAATCTAACAGCGCATCTAAAGGTAGTGCACAAAGAAGAACAAAGAAAGCCCATAATCAGCAGAGGGAAGGAAATAATAAAAATCAGAGCAGAAATAAATGAAATAGAGACTAAAAATACAATAGAAAAAATTAATGAAACCAAGACCTGGTTCTTTGAAAAGATAAACAAAATTGACAAACCCATAGCTAGACTCACTAGGAAAAAAGACAGCAGGCTCAAGTAAATAAAATCCAAAATGAAAGAGGAGAGATTACAACGGGCACCTTAGAAATACAAAAGATAATAAGAGAATACCATGAAAAGCTATATGCCAACAAATTGGATAATCTAGAAGAAATGGATAAATTCTTAGAAACATACAACCTTCCCAAACTGAACTCAGACAAAGTAGAGAATTTGAATTGACCAACCACCGGTAAGGAGATTGCAACAGCAATCAAAAACCTCCCAAAAAATAAAACTCCAGGACCAGATGACTTCCCTGGTGAATTCAACCAAACATTCAAAGAAAACTTAATACCCATCCTTCTCAAACTCTTCCAAAACATTGAAGAGGAGGGGAGGCTTCCTAACTTATTCTATGAAGCCAACATTATCCTGATATTAAAACCAGACAAAGACAGCACAAAAAAAGAAAATTATAGGCCAATAACACTGGTGAACATTGATGCAAAAATCCTCAACAAAATACCAGCAAATCAAATACAACAGCACATTAAAAAGATCATACATCATGATCAAGTGGGTTACATACCAGAGATGCAGGGATGGTTCAACATTCTCAAATCTATCAATGTGATGTACCACATTAACAAAATGAAGAATAAAAATCACATGATCTCAATAGATGCAGAGAAAACCTTTGACAAGATACAGCATCCATTTATGATAAAAACTCTAAATAAAATCGGTATAGAAGGAAAATACCTCAACATAATAAAGGCCATATATGACAAACCCACAGCCAATATCATTCTCAATGGAGAAAAACCGAAAGCTATCCCTCTAAGAACAGGAACCAGACAAGGATGCCCACTGTCACCACTCTTATTTAACATAGTATTGGAATTCCTAGCCAGAGCAATCAGGCAAGAAAAAGAAATACAACGGATCCATATTGGAAAACAAGTAGTGAAATAGTCACTCTTTGCAGGCGACATTATTTTTTATATAGAAAACCCAAAAGAATCCACTGAAAATCTTTTAGAAATAATAAATGAATATGGTCAAGTCATAGGATACAAAATCAACATACAAAAATAGGTTGCGTTTCTATACACTAACAATGAAGTAGCAGAAAGATAAATTAAGAATATGATCCCATTTACAGCATCACAAAAAGAATAAAATACCTAGGAATAAACTTACTCAGAGGTGAAAGATCTGTACACTGAAAACTATAAAACATTGTTGAGAAATTGAAGAAGACACAACAAATGGAAAGATATTCTGTGCTCTAGGATTGGAAGAATTAACATAGTTAAAATGTCCGTACTTCCTAAAGCAATCTACAGATTCAATGCAATCCCTATCAAAGTTCCAACAACATTTTTCACAGAAACAGAACAAAGAATCCTAAAATTTATATGGAACAGCAAAAGACCCCGAATAGCCAAAGAATTCCTGAGAAAAAAGAACAAAGCTAGAGGTATCACATTCCCTGATTTCAAAATATACTACAAAGCCATATTAACCAAAACAGCATGATACTGGCACAAAACGGACACACAGATCAATGGAACAGAATTGAGAGCCCAGAAAGAAACCCACACATTTATGAACAGCTAATATTCGACAAGGGAGCCAAGAGCATACAATGGAGAAAGGACAGTGTCTTGAATAAACGGTGTTGGGAAAACTGGACAGCCACATGCAAAAGAATGAAAGTAGACCATTATCTTACACCATGCACAAAAATCAACTCAAAATGGATTAAAGATTTGAATGTAAGACCCAAAACCATGGAACTTCTAGAAGAAAACATAGGCAATATACTCTTTGACATCAGTCTTAGCAGCATATTTTCAAGTACCATGTCTGACCGGGCAAAGCAAACAAAAGAAAAAATGGACAAATGGGACTACATCAAACTAAAAAGTTTCTACACAGCAAAGGAAGCCATCAACAAAACAAAAAGACAACCTAACAATAGGAAGAAGATATTTGCAAACCATATATCAGACAAGGGATTAATATCCAAAATAAACAAAGAGCTCATACATCTCAACAACAACGAAACCAAGAACCCAATTAAAAAATGGGCAAAAGTTCTGAACAGAGATTTCACCAAAGAAGATATACAGATGACCAACAGGCATATGAAAAGATGCTCAGCATCATTAGCTATCAGGGAAATGCAAATCAAAACTACAATGAGATATCACCTCACTCTGGTCAGAATGGCTATAATTAACAAGATAGGAAACAACAAGTGTTGGAGAGGATGTGGAGAGAAGGGAACCCTCATACACTGCTGGCAGGAGTGCAAACTGGTGCAGCCACTATGGAAAGCAGTATGGAGTTTCCTCAGAAAATTAAGAATAGATATGATCCAGCTATCCCACTGCTGGGTATTTATCCAAAGATCTTGAAAACCAAAATGCATAAAGATACATGCACCGCTATGTTCATTGCAGCATTATTCACAATAGCCAAGACTTGGAAGCAGCCTAGGTGCCCATCAAGGGACGAATGGATAAAGAAGATGTGGTATACATACACAATGGAATACTACTCAGCCACAAGAAATGATGAAATCCAGCCATTTGTGACAACATGGATGGACCTTGTGGGTATTATGCTAAGTGAAATAAGTAAGAGGGAGAAAGTCAAATAGCATATGATCTCACTTCTAAGTAGAAGATAAAAACAACGATAAACAAACACATAGTAACAGAGATTGGATTGGTGGTTACCATGGGAGAAGGAGGGGGGAGGGCGAAAGGGGTGATTAGGCTCACGTGTAGTAATGGACTATAATTAGTTGTTGGGTGAGGAACATGATGTAATCTACGCAGAATTCGAAATATATTACGATGTATATCAGAAAGCTATATAATGTTATAATCCAATGTTACTTCAATAAAAAAAAAAAGAAAAAAGAAATCTCCTATGCCTACAGAAGAAGTAAATTAACAAATGAGCCTAGTAGAGTGCATGCCCATTTCATTTGGACTGTTGCTCCTCAGCTTTAGCTAATATTTGGCATCTAAGCATGTGTTTCCAATGTCTGCCTTTATCATCACCAGGGGTTCCCATTATTAAACATGCAAGGTTACCTCTAATATCACCTTCCTTTCATAGCTATCTCTGGCCAACCCTTCCCTTAACTCCGGCCCCAGTTCAAAGTAAATTAAATGCTCACTGCTCTGTGTCCAGAACACTCCATGTATATTCTTAGGGTGCTCTTTATCGCCATGTATTTTAGTTAGCATTAGAATCATCCGTCTTTCTTCCTAAAATGTGATCTCCATGAGGGTAGGAAGTGTGACATTTATGTTGTTTAATTCTCAGGGCTGAGGTCCTGCATATATGAGAAGTGAATTAACATTTGAAGCATCAAAGAGTAAGAATATGAACGAAGCATTTCAGGGCCTGAAAAGAAAAGCGTACGATTAGTTCACTCTTAACAGGCAGAGAGATGGTAAATGCCTCACTAAGGAGATAATTTTCAAATGAATCTTGAAGAGCAAATAGGAATTTCCAGATAGAAGATGAAGGCGTGAAGGATGGGGTAAACAAGCATTTGCAGACTTGCACGAATGGGGCCTGTGCTGGGAATGAAAGGCTGTCAACAATGGTGAACCGCATGGGATTAGAAAGGAAGGAAATTAGGGACTCAGACTGCAGGACTGTAGACTGAGTTCAAAGTGACAGACACACTCTAAACGTCAATGTAAGGTCTTAGGATTTTATCTTATGGGATGTGGGAAGTCAGGGATATTTTTTAAGTAGAGTATTGACATGATTTATCTTAAATCTGTTAGTTATTAAAAATATAGGTCTTTCAGCTGTGTAGAGAATACCTTACAAGGCAGAAAGCCTGGCTGGAGAGAGGATACACCTGAGGCGGAGGCTGAAACTATACAACGTACAAAGGATGAGCCACTGAGTTTGAAGAGTGAGAGATCGGAGAGCCATAGATGGGCAATATGCAGAGCTCGCAGTTTGTGAATTCTGCTGTCTTGCCAAAGCAGACAAGACTTTGCCAGACTTTTTTTCTGGCTAGAAACTCACTGCTCCACCCACATGCTCACTTCCTACTTATGCTTCAACACAGAGTCGTTTCACTTCTGAGAGGAAACGTTCTTTGACAAACCCCACATCCCCGGCCCTTAGTCTATGTTAGGGACCACCAGTCCTCTATATCCTCCTAGCCCTTCCACAGCACTCTAGTAGCACATGCATCCAAGTATATATCTCTGTGAATCTTTTGTTTTATACCAGGCTGTGAGCATCTTGAGGAAAGCGTTTGTGAGTTATCTCATAGTATCTCTTCTCAATCCCAAGCATGGTAGGCTGCAGTAGAAGTTCACTGAATTAATAAAAGGAGGACTGACAAAGTAATTGCGGTAAATATGAGACTCCAGATAGTTAATATAACTGCAATTATTACTTTCTTTTAAATCTTTCCAGCTTTGAAGGCCTTTCTACTATTTTGCCTCAATAATTTGGGATAATGCTTTCTCTAATGATTAAGTGTACAAAATGGATGGGTAATTTTTATTTAATAAAACACATATTGTATTTTAAGTGCTACATCATCAAAAACCTCATATAGATTCAGCTATGAAAATTTAATTAAATTTTCTCTCATAAAAGCTATCTAAAAATTATTCTGTACAGTGTTGCTGTATTATGAGAGCTCGCACTGAAATAGCGCTAAAGATTTCACTCAATTGAAGTATAACTGAGAACAAAATGAAAATTTAAGAAGATAATTCCTTCCTTTATTACTGAATTAAAATTATAGAAAATTTTCATTTTGCAAACAATTAGCAGATACATCATATTCCACGTATTTCAGCTCATATTCCTTAATGCTTTAAAATATAAAATTATGAAATGATATTCGTTAATTTTCTTCTATAAAAATGGTTAACTTCATGAACTTTATCTATTTAAAGAGGACCAGTTGTGTCAATTATGAATAAATGCTTGCTTGCATTAGCCTATTTTCCATGGATCTTTTACAGTGACAGAAGTGAAATGAGCACCGTTTCTAATATATCACTGTTTGATACATCTCTCACTGTTAACCAGCTAAAGACCATTAAGGTCAATTTAATAATATCTATACTTTTCTAATAATTAAAAAAATGCTTATTGTAGGACATTTATAACTAGAGTAAAGAGTGGAGAATGAATACAAAGTCATCCTCAGTTTTGGAAGGAGGATAAATTGGTAGTGTTTTACAACAAGAAATTTAAAATTTGTTGCTGCTGAGGGGGTGGAGATGAGTAGGCAGAGCACAGAGAATTTTTAAGGCAGTGAAAATACTCTGTATGATGTTATACTGATGGATACACGTCGTTATACATTTCCCCAAACCCATAGAATGTACAACACCAAGAGTGAATCCTGAGGTCAGCTGTGGACTTTGGGAGATTATGATGTGTCACAGTAAATTTATCCTTGGTAAAAAATGTACCATTCTAGTGAGTGATGTTGGTAATGCGGGAGGCAATGCATGTGTGGGTACAGAGGGTATATGAGAAATTTCTGTACCTCCCTCTCCATTTTGTTATAAACCTAAAGCTGCTCTAAAAAATATGATCTTAAAAAAATATTGCTGGAATTCTTTTTCATAATGCCAGAGCTTAGAACATGTGTTTGTCTTCCCATCTACCCAGAATAAGTCAGAAATCACTATAACTTAGAGCTTGTGGTGACATTGAAGAGATAAAAAACAAAAACAAGAAAAACAAAATGTCCTCAGTGGAGGAGAGATGAAGAGTTTTTGAAAGAAAGAGAGCATATGACATCAATTTAACACTTAACCCAAAACTTTAAGTCAAAAATTACACAGAAAAAGGTTTCAAGATAGGACCTGTTTTTCTCCAAGTCTCTATCTATTCCGTTAGAAAGCTTGATGGCTTCACAACAAGATAAAGACACACAGGATGCAATCCCTTCGCCTCACCTCTGCCTCAGCTGCCCTGATCAGAGTCCCCACATCTCTCACTTGGATGATCCCAAGAAGCAGGCTTCTCTGCTGTTCCTGTTGAACCCCAGAATCAACTCTCGTCACGGCCTCATTGTGACACTTTTAAAGGCAGATCATGTTACTTCTGTCCCTGCTTCTCTTGAACTAGGAGCCACATTCGTTGAGTGACCTCTGAGGCCCTAACTGATCAGCACAGCCCCATCTTTCTGACCTTTTCTCCTACAACTCTCCTCTTTGCTTCAGCCCCACTGGCCAGTGGCCTTCTGTGACACTTCACACCTGCTAGGGATGCTCTGACTTCTGTGGTTCGTGAGGACACTTTTGTTGGCCTGCAGTGCTCTTTCCATAGATAGTCATGGGTTTAACATCTTCACTGCCTTCAAGTCTGCGTGAATGTTACCTGCCCAATGGGGTCTACCCCAACTACTGGATTTAATAGAGAGAGCTGCATCCCTCATTTGCCTACCCAAACACCATTACTCTGCTCGACTTCATTTCTTTTCTACTTAGGTATCTTATATTGTTAGTATACTGAATAATGCATTTGTTATATTTATTGTCTTTTGTCTATCTCTCCTCAATGTACTGTAACCTCTGTAACAGTAAGGATATTAGTCTGTTTTATTCAATAGTGAGAACCTCAGAATCTAGAAAATTCTTTAGCATATAGGAAGTATGCTATCAATAATTGTCAACTCAACTAGTGATAAATAACCTGAGTCTTTAGATTAAAACAAATGCTGAGTAGAATGAATTAAAGAAAAAGGAAAAGAGCGAGCCATGGATGGTAGTGAAATTAAATAAATCTAAGGCAAACCAAAAAGTCTAAAAAGCTTCCTGATAGAGAAAATTTTGTATAAAAAGTAAGAATAATTTTATCTCCAGATATCTCTTCAATAATATGGGTTATTAGAAGACAATCAGTCTATGGTCCCAAAGTTCTCAGTCAAATGCATTTGAACCTAGATTTCTATACTTAGCCAGCCAGTAATCATGTATAAACACAGAATAAAGATATTTTTAAGTTTCTTAGACCTAGGTAAGATTTTCTCTCACAAAACCTTTCTGAAATGAATATTAATCAAATGTATTCAATATCAAAATGAAACTGGAATATAAGAATGATTAATAATTGTGATTCAGGAAATAGCAAGTCACAACTAGAATGCAGTGAAAAGAAAACCAACCAACCAAAAACGAGAAAGCGGAGCAGTGGACCAGAAAGCAAGTGGTTCAAATTAGCATGAAAAAGATGAGAACCCCAGCAGATTTTATCATAAAGAGCCTGAAAAAGTTTAAGATTATAATGAAAATAAAGGTAAATTTTGTCAATTGAAAGACAAAAAATTCTCTGAGAAAGAGAAACCATATAGAAAATATTGAAAATAGAGTAAAATTGTAACACAATTTTGAGCTGTCACAGGCGTTTGAGAAAAGCATGCTTGTGTTCGCTCTTCCTGCTTGCTCTGATATCTTTCAAGTCTCACAGATGTAGTTATATGAAATTATACACTATTTCCTGTTGATGTAACCATATTACCATATTCAGCAGACAGATGTATTTAAATTATTATAACGTTGGGGATGCTATTTATTCTGTTTTATATTAGCATTTATAGAAGCACAGTAAACATACTTAGAGATGAGAAAGTCCATTTTCTAAAATAAAACATTATGAAACTGATATATCTGTCTTAAATCTGAGTGGTGGATAGGGAGACAGAGTCTTGGGTAGAGATGATAATTTCTTCCTCCTTTAGAGTAGAGTGGAGTTAATATATTTGTTTAAAGAGAGTGATTCAAGATGAAAATATTTAAATATACGCTTAAGGGGAACCATTAGAACTAAAAAATAGGATAACGCAAAATGGGAAAAGGCGGAGCAGGTTTATCAAGTGATATAATTTCACTAAACAGCTTTCTTTTCCTTTTTTTAAATTAGGATAGCAATTCTTTTTTTTTAAATATTTTAATTTTCCTTTTTCTCCCCAAAGCCCCCCAGTATATAGTTGTATATTTTAGTTGTGGGTCCTTCTAGTTGTGGCATGTGGGATGCCACCTCAGCATGGCTTGATAAGTGGTGCCATGTCCGCGCCCAGGATCCAAACCAGCGAAACCCTGGGCCGCTGAAGCAGAGCGCGAACTTAACCTCTTGGCCATGGGGCGGGCACCCAAGAACAGCTTTCTTTTAATGCAGGATTAATAGAATGCATTTAAGTTTTTTATAAATTGAGAAAAAGAGTCACAAATATAAAATGTAAAGTTGTGATTATACTTACCAGAAAAACTAAAGATAGAAACGGCTAACAGTTAACAGGAAATACATGTACAGCATTCGAAAAACACATTAATATCAATTGTGTTAATTTTTAGTTCGTGGGATTTCAGTGATTTTAAAAAATTTACGTTTCTAGATTTTTGCAGCTTATAGTCAGGAAAAAGTGACAAAATTATTAAGTTTGAATGTATTTAGTCTTACAAAAAATAATGTTTTCAGTTCTCTAAACTTTAAAATTATAGGATTTTCTAAGAAATGACTACATCAAATCTTACAATCTGCTTTTAGTTGTCTAGCCTGATTTGTAGTGGTGATATAAAAAAGAATAAAAAATCATGTGCTGGGGGAAGCACATTTATCAACAATAATTATAATTCAATGTCTCAAGTGTGAAAACCATGGTTTATACACATTTTATAGATAACAAAGAAAGAGAAAACTCTCGCTGAAAAGCAGTTATAGCTGTTACTCTGCAAAAGGAAAGGTCTGCATGCTGCAAGACCAAACCCAATCTGTCAAGAGGTAAGGCAGTGGTAGAGAAAGGACTTTTTTGGGCAATGAGCTAGCATATCAGAAGATGGCAGACTGGCATCCTAAAGAACCATCTTAAGGGGGCATACAGAATCTTGAAGCCATTCTATAGACCTGTGGGTTATAGGGGTAGAGGATTAGGAATGTTGACCCTTTGGTGTTACAGACTAGGATTTGCCACACCAGATCTTTCAGCTGTCATCGATGATGGATACCAGCATAGAATCTCCATCTGGGGGTCATTACATTCCTAGGGAATAATATTTAAGAAATTATTGTCTTATCACAGCTGGGAGGTATACACACACGCAGGGGCTATAAATCTATAAAGCATGGTGGCTTTTTTTGTGTGTGTGTGAGGAAGGCTGGTCCTGAGCTAACTTTTGCTGCCAATCTTCCTCTTTTTGCTTGAGGAAGATTGTCACTGAGCTGACATCTGTGCCAGTACTCCTCTATTTGTATGTAGGATGCCTCCACAGCATGACTTGATGAGTGGTGTGTAGGTCTGCACCTGGGATCCAATGTTGTGAACTCTGGGCCACATAAGTGGAGTGTGCAAACTTAACCACTATGCCACTGGGCCGGCACCCTTTATTTATTTTTTTTAAGGTGGCTATTAATTACCTAGAATCTGTGCAACCTGGAGTATATCTGCCTGGACTAGTTCCCCAGAGGTCACTCACATTTGCAATATGGCCTCTTTGCTACAATATGGCTTCCTTTACGTCAAATTTGTGTCAAGCCTGTATCACAATGACCAGGGGTAATCAAGAAAGGCTTCATAAAGATTGTGAGAATTCCCTTGTGTTTTAAAAGGAAGAAGGAATTTCATTAACTGAGGAAAGGAAGAATATTCACAAGGCATACTACATAAATAAATGTTTAAAAGCATAATTCACAGCAGGGGAGGATGGATATCAGTTAATTAATTGCTACGTTGCGAAGGCAATGTTTTCCCCTGATACTGAAAATAAAGTATTATTCACTGGAATTTAGGTTTAATTGCCTGCTGGAAAAGAAATCTAGACAATATGCCCTAGCCAAAAATATGTGAGGACCACATTGAGTTTCTTCTGCATAGCTAAAGGAATATGCTAAAGGCTAAAATAGTATACATATCAGCCAAATTTTAAGAAAATCTGTCCTTACTAGCTGTTGATGTAGAGGAAGCGGACCCTCATACTCTGCTGGTGGAAGTGTAAAACAATACAACCACTTTAGAAAATGACTTCAAAAATAAATATTTGGGGGCCAGCCTGGTGGCGCAGCGGTTAAGTTCGCGTGTTCCGCTTCTCAGCTGCCCGGGCTTCACCGGTTCAGATCCCGGGTGTGGACATGGCACCGCTTGGCTAGAGCCATTCTGTGGTAGGCATCTCATATATAAAAACAGTAGAGGAAGGTGGGCATGGATGTTAGCTCAGCGCCAGTCTTCCTCTGCAAAAAGAGGAGATTGGCAGCAGTTAGCTCAGGGCTAATCTTCTTCTTCTTCAAAAATGAATAAATAAATAAATAAATATTTGTTTCATGAAAATTCATGCAATTTGCTCTTCCCTAATAATCATGAATGGGGAATTGTTGTATTCTGTGTTGTTTATATTATCCTTATATTTTAATTATACATGAGTCATTTATGCTTCTACATATTAAAATTTATAAATAAATGGTTACCCATTCCACACTACAACTTGTGTAAAAGGTCTCCTACGTATGGTGATGTTCACTTAAAAGCTTCAATATTCTTAAAATATTATTTGAATAATGCACTTTATCAAGAATTAAAATATTCTAGCATCTGGCCAAATGTGAATAATGAGCAGTCTCAGATTTCAAAGCTAACAATTATTGAGTGATCTTAAAATCAGTTAGCCTTGAGCTAGTGAATTAAGGATTACATAGCAAAGTGCCTTCTTTAGTCTCAAAAGAATGGAAAGGGTACTGCCCTCAATGTACCAGAGAACCCTACTCTAGAGAGACAAAAATCAGCATCCAGTCCAGCTGTGACAACATCTGTTTGCCTGTTCTCTGGGAAAGAATGAATGGTGAAGAAAAAATGGCAATTAATAGAAAGAAAATTGTGCAAGATAAATACATGGCGGCGCCAAGAGAGAGAAATCTTCTTCTGCTGGGAGTTGCAATAATTTTGTAGATTGGTATTATTTACTGATTTAGACTTTTCTCCTCTGTTTAAAAATATATGAATGTATTACATTTTCTTCCTGATTTTATGACACAAATCAAACTGTAAAATTTTTGCTTAACTCAAATTCAATCTTAGTGATAACTTATATAGCGTTAGTAATGTTTGTAAAAGTAACATGAATATTATGCACAAGTAAGATAAATTTTGTGTTCTGAATAATAGACTTCTTATTCATAAATAAGGAAACAAATTTAGTAGCAAAAATAATATAATATGTCGGCAATTATATTCATTCCAAATAATGTTGAATCGAAGTTAATAGTGTCAAGTCAAAAGATAAATTGATTTTTTTAATATGCGTAGTCACGTGTGAACAATACACATGATCACTTATATAAAAGAAAAAGAAAAGGAAAAAAATTTTGCTTCTGGAGCCTGGTGATCGGGGATTTC
The DNA here is from genome assembly GCF_041296265.1 of Equus caballus. NCBI lineage: Eukaryota > Metazoa > Chordata > Mammalia > Perissodactyla > Equidae > Equus > Equus caballus. The sequence continues at coordinate 61,099,021 of NC_091706.1, read as the reverse complement.
ATTCTTGAATTAGCATTAACCTACAGAATAATTTTTATCTCCTTTTCTTTATACCTGCAGGTTTCTGATAACCTTATATTGCTTGTCTTCAAGGTCAGATATTATGAATTACTCTTTAAACATATATTGAAACTCAATGTAATATTTAACATATACTTAGCAACATATAGTTTAGAAAGTTGCTTATCATTAAATCAATTATTACACTACATAATCAACCTAAAACTTGTCTTTATGCTGAGGACCTATGCAGCGTGCTGGCTTAAACATTATTCTGCAATTTTAAACGTAGGAGAGAGAAGAACAATTCTTATCAGTTTGAAAAGCATCATTGTGTCACTGTATCCAACTTGGCCCATTTATACTTTTCAATACATCAGACAATGCCCTATCCATGGACACTCTATAAAGCCAATTCAAGGGTCTGAATTCATTCTATTGGCCTAAAATCACTATACCTTTAGTTTACTACTTTTCAGCAATAAAGATAAGACTAACAGTAAAGCAAGCTCTGCAAATTTTTATTTTTCTGTGACTTCCTGGGCCGTTACTGTGATCTATGCATAGATAAAATAATGGGCCAAGTCTCTCTGATCAATGGCAAAGACCTCAGCATGTTACATAATAAAAAGCAGTTCGTAGCTCTCTTAGAGCATATTTATTTTAAATTAATATTCATTAGCTTCTGAATCCTTGGCAACCAGAAAAAGTAAATGCAAAAGTCAGTTGCAAATAAATGCTATTATGTCCTTATTAGCATACTCACTTTCACTAACGCATAAAAAAAGATGATAAGAAATATGCCAGGTTCTAACCTTTCTCAGCAGGCTATTAGGCAGATAAACAGCCTGGATTTTATCCTGAGAAATAAGTTAGTTTGTGCAAACAAGGTACAGCTTCTAACCATAAATAGGTAATAAAATATCCTAAGAAATAAAATGTAAATGCGTAATCATTCTTGTTCAGTCTAGCGAAACCTCACCAACCCGTGCCTTCTGAAGGGATTGCTAATCAATAACGGTGAAGAAAAAAGTTATTATATGAATGGTAAGTGCATTAGTGTGACCATACCCTGATATTCACCTTTATTTAGGACATCTGAATAAATGAAATAAATTTTAATTAACATATTAAATACTATATTTTTACTTAGATGCATATATGTATGTGTATATAATTTTTATATATAGCACATATATATTTTCTAAGCAAATTGTTCCAACATGTGCATTAAAAACTCCTACATGAGCACAGTTATAAAGTATGAGAAATTTTAAGTAAACAAAATAAAAATTCACAAGATTTCAAATTTTCTATAAAATGGCAAATCAGAAAGATACTTAGCGATGAAAATATAGCATTATGAAATCTCTATGTATCTCAGTTGAGAAAGAGGGGCATTTTACAAAGTAAACTATATGATTCTCAGTAATTGTTGAGGCTTAAGGCTCTTAAAATTATGGTCTCTAAATAACCTTTCTGGTCCTCATCTCCCTCAAATATGGGAATAATGATATTAGCTTTTTGTTAAGTTTGTGACAATTAAAGAATATTTAAGTGTTTAGCATATTGCCTGGCACATAAGAGACCCTAGCCATCCCACAATAAACATCATTACTGTTGCTAATATAATAATTATTACTGTAAGTAGCAGTAACAGTAGTACACTCATAGTTATGTTGTCTGAGATTTGGAATGTTATAATAAAGAGTCTGACTCCATTTTTGATGTTTGACCACTGGCTTCTTTTAGTCTCTCCTTCCCTTTTCCTAGGGCCTCGCATTTTGAGAGGCTGGTAAGAAAGTTCTTGCAGGGTCCGGACCCATGGCCGAGTGGTCAAGTTCACGCCCTCCGCTTTGGTGGCCCAGGGTTTGGCTGGTTCGGATCTTGGGCACGGATATGGAACCGCTCGTTAGGTTCCACGCTGAGGCAGCACCCCACATGCCACAACCAGAGGCACTCATAACTAGAATAGACAACTATGTACTGGGGGGCTTTGGGGAGAAGAAGAATAAAAAAAGAAGACTGGCTACAGTTGTTAGCTCAGGTGCCAATCTTTAAGAAAAGAAAAGAAAGTCCTTGCATACGTGTGTCTGCTCCTTTCGCTCTGATGGGAAATTTAAATCTCCCCAGCATGGGAACTTGTCCCCAGTCCAACCTCCTTGTCACTGTAAAGACCTAACTCATTCCCTCTAGTTTGCCCAAGGAGCCCAAACCTGTTTATACCTGACATGCTCTCCCCAGGCATCCTTTGTGTGAGTAATAAACTTTCTTTCAAATTCTCTTGGCACATGGAATATCATCAGCCTTGACATCTGAACCAAATTTCAGGTATTGGTCCATTCAGATATCAGTCCATTCAGCTTCCATGGAGTAGCCAAAAGGTGATTGGCATATGCAATAGTATGCTCTAAGCTATGACCCCACCCCTAGATCTCTCTTCTCTGGTTCTTGGCTTACTCTGCACAATGTCTGGGATGGCTCAGCTGCTTGCTGGCAAGCGTGCACTTTGAGTTGTGCTGGACTGTGCTGCATTTGTCGAGTCCCATTGAGCCTCTGACACTATATTCATGGTGTGTTCCTGCACGTAGATTCACCAAACTCTCTCACAAGGACATGCAAACACGCATCATTGCACTTACCAAGAAGGAGTGGGCTATTGCCCCACATACAGTTCAGACCAGCCACCTCGGTACAATTCTTAGGTATCATGTGGTCCACTGAGGGCTGCTCCATTCCTTCTGTAGTTAAAAGGCAACTCCTAACATCGTCAGCACCTACCACTATCATTTACGCCCAACACCTATTAGGTCTCCTTGGCTTCTGGAGGCAACATATTCCTCATTTACATATACTACTGAGGGCTATTTATGTAGTTACTCACTAATCAATCCTCTTGGAACAAGACTCTTTATAACAGAAAGCCCATGAATCAGTAGAGATGGCCGTCCTGCAGGCACATCCTTTATTACCTTCTGGAGGCTCCTTTATGGAGGAAGCTCTTGAGACTAACTACCTCGTGTATTTCTTAGAATCTCAGCACAACTCTTGATGGCTATAAGTTGCTCCTCAGCAGAAGCCTGCTTGCTTCAGGCCTGAGTTGCATGATATTGGAGCAACAACTGCTAGCTACATATTGAACCCTTTTAGAAACTGAGGTTCTCACAGGTCTTGAACTTGTGATGCTCTTCCACCAGCTGTTCACTATGTCGTGGGTTATAACAGCACCCCACAAGCTCAGCACAGCCACAGAGGCCTCCTTGCTGAGATGGAGATTACACCTACAAAATAGAGCCAAATCTGGGCTCTCCAGCATATTCTACCTACAGGAGGGTATGGTCTCTCCTGCCCACAGTCCCTTGCCAGTTGCCATAGTGCAAGAGGAGGTCACCTCTCTCCTAGACTCCTTGGTTACCTGGGAAGCCCTTTGTGATCAACTGAATGAACAGTAAATAGGTGCATAACCTTTAAGGGCAGAAGTACCACAATCACATGTGATAGAGCTCACTAGGGAATTGCTACTTTTCATTCCTGAGCGGAAACATCCTTGATAAAGAATGAAACCCAAGACTGAGCACAATAGACCAAACTCCAGGCAGTCATATTGGCATTGGAGGATGTCCTGGCCAAAAACTGATCCAAATTACACATCTTCACAGGCTCCTGGGCCATCGTTAATGGTCTAGTTATGTGGTTTGGGCAATGGCAACAAAAAGAATTCCTCATTCAAGGCTGCCTCTTTTGGGATAAAGAACCTTGGGGATTCCTTGACACTCAGGTAGCAAAGATTCAAAATTAAGATCACACCTGTCTCTGCCCACATGAAAGCTCAATTTAAAGCTGGCACAGCAACATAGAAATTCTTAGTTCAATAATTTATCCCCCATGAGTTATTCGTTTCATTGCCCTTCTGAACTCATTTATTACTTTGCCACAGATTTCTCCCCTTATTTTGATTCGGACTATCTGCCTTTGAGGCTAAATATATCCTCTTGAGCTCCTGCCCCTAAACAAACCACACCAAGCTTGTTCCCAAGTGCGTTATATTTTTACCAGTTGCCCTATTCTGCTAACCACACTGTGGGACACTGGTGTTGCCCTAGGAATCCACAATATTATGCAACATTGTTTTAAAACAATTGATGCCACTCAAGAACTGTCCAAAATAGTATCCAAATATATGATTTAAATCACCACCACCCTAGAAGCCCTAAATAAGGGGCATTAATCTCTGGTAGCTATGGTTGCTGGTAATAGTCCAGCATTAGTCTATCTACTGGCCAGCTAACCCTTGGAAATGAAAATACTAAAATTAAGTTTCTATTGATTGGGTACATGGAATTTTGGTGCATTAAATTTCTTGCTGCATATGGATAAACAACACAGGCAAAAGTGCTCAGATGTCTTAACAAATGAGACAAGTTAAAGTCAATAGTGTCCCTCAGATATTTGAGAAAATGGCCTGAGTGTTCATAGACATCTTCTCCTGGCTCCCCCCAGCTATCTAGGGTGACTGAATGCATATGCTCTTCCAAGGGCCTCTCACTTTTGTTATACGTCTATAATAAAATCATGATTGCATAGGCATATGGCACTAAAATTTATACAAAATTCAGCTTCTATTAAAGAAGGCATGGCACATTTCAGTTATCATTCACACATCAGGAGTGAAATGTAATAAGCAGTATGACTTCATTATTAATATTTGACTGCTAAATTCTTTTTATGCCTCACTCTCCTTTTCTCCTTTGGCCCCAAATCTGAACAGACTCATAGTAAAGCCCCAGGACAAGAACCTCCTCGTTTGGAGCAGGTAGAGAATTTAAATCTCCCACACTTTGGAACTTCTCCCCAATCCCACCCCCTCATCATTCTAAAGGGCCAATCTATAACCTCTGCTTTGCCCAAGTCAGCCCACACTTGCCAGCTCCTGCCAAGGTCTGGCCACAAGTCCCTCATGTGAGTAATAAACTTTCCCGCAAATTTTTTATCTTGGTGTCTGGAGAGTCATCAACCTTGACATCTGAACTAAATTTCAAGTGAGGTCCATCCCAATTCTACTGACTGGCTACAAAACGTAGGTCCACTGAGGCTGAGAAAAACATTACCATCTAACGGAAACACAATTCTAGATTAGTAATTCCCAAAGAAAATGTCATAGAGCATAGATTTTTAAAAATGTTTTTCAGTCAACTCAAATACCTTTAGGAAACACTGAGGTAAATGTAATTAAACATGTTCCATAAATGCAGGTCTTCTGGGAGCCTTTACTATTCGAATGTTCCTTATAAATCGCTATGATAGGCATCTTTAATGCAAGATGTCACAAATGGATTTCTTCATAAAATTGGAATTTGTATTCAACTAAGATCTTCTATTATCACCTTAAGGTTGTTACAGCAATGTGTGTTTTGTTTGCTAGTGGCAATGCTATACCAAATGTGTGTGTGTGTGTATTCATGTATGTATATTTGTATAAGCTTTCATATTACATATAATATAGTCATGCACATATAGCATATAATAAAGTCATATACATGTATATATGTATAATTCATATTTGCAATATGCATAATACATAAGTGTATACCATTTGTAATATATAACCATACACGTTATGCTATCATGAAACTATGTTCAATGGAGCATGGGCTAAGCTAAGTCTTCACCAAACATTTTAAGAAATACTATTTTTGATGATTATCCATCCTATGTATTAATATTTTTCTCAAACACTAAAGAGTCTAGTTTTCAGAAGATGATATTTGCTATGAACTGAAATTGCCCATTTGATAACTTCTAGCCACTTTCACTTTTTATTTAGTGTTGCATGATAAAGGTCTTTTCCGTTTAATGTGTCTGTAGCTGGGACTCTACACCAGCCTAAAGGGCACATAGTCCTAGATGGTCACAATGTTCCAGATGATAATGACTGGTCTCTTTTAATGAATTAAAACACTCCACTACATGAGAGATCTTGAGAGATTTCAAAACACACAGCTTTCCACAGAAGCTCACATCCTATAACCTCCTTTTTACTTCTCTATAATCCCATAGCATCTTGGCCAAATACACATTAACATGTAGAAATACTACAGATTGATAAATAATGTTTGCTACACATCCTTTCTCCATCACAACTCTGTTTGTTTATCTTAACTTTCCTCCTAGTGAGTAATAGGGTGCCAGGAGAGGTAGGTGTCTGTTGTGCACGTTACTTAGTATTTTGAAAATCTGAGAGTTCAGTGCACCAAAATGGCATTTACCCAGTCAATAGAAGACTTCATTTTAGTATTTTTATCTCCATGGCTTAAGATTATACTGTTGTTTATTTTTAAGAGACATTATATGTATGCATGTGTTTTACATCACCTGGCAGTTTTAAGACATTAGAAAGTCCACAAATTTGTTAGTGCCTTTTTTGTCACACTTCATATTTATGATTTTTTTAGATTTTAGAGGTAGAACAAAGGCTGGGGAAAATTCATCATCCAATGTCAGTATCATTCTAAATTAGCAATGCCAAAGGATTGTCCCAAATAAACTAATTTTCTATTAATTTTATAGGAAAAAATATGAGTTCCTTGTTAGAATTTATCAATTGAAATTTCCATTTCTATTGTACTTTTCCTATCTTTCCCATTTACCTTTTCTATCAAGCATTAATCTATCAATTGTTCTCATTATATTTTGCCCTTTTAACTTTTCCCATCACCTGGATCTTATAATTCTGTCTCTGTTTCTCCACCCTAAAATCACTGTACTGAACTGCCTCTGTCAACTCCGCGCCATTGTCCCCTTTAGCATCCTCCTGTACATTTGGGGGAGAGCCTGAAGTGACGTTTCCCAGAATCTTGGCCCTTAGATTCAGCCAGTGAGAGGCATTTAATCAAACACTGGAAAGTGGAAGAGAAATAAAAGCCAATATTCTGTGATGGCAAATTCTGACAGATGGTTTAGATCACTTGTGACAACTTGCCTTGACTTTGGACTCACTGAGAACCTGTTTCATTGGCAATTGAAATGACATTTACTGTGAACGGACAGGTCCGATCAGCAGCAGCAAGTTCTCTTGGACTCTGGAAGTTTTCTTGAGAATCTTTCACTTTGATGCTATAGGCAGCTGGGCTCATTGGCTGCAGAAATTTGAGATATTCACACTCTGATGTTTCCTGAAAGCAGATTACTGTCCTTTTCTCTTTCAATTCTTCCATAGTTTGAAGGAACTCTAATTTTGTATATTAAATCATTCTCTACTTAAAATGATTATATTTTTTGTGATGAAACTTTGATAAAGTTATCAGTCATCTCCTAATTGTGAGATAAAATTGACTTCCCAGGCTGAATCTTTTCTTTACCTATCTTCCCAGAATTTAATATCCTTGACAAGATTATTCCTCTTGAAGCCACTTTTCTGTCTCCCTTTTTATTCCAGGACCATGTACTCCTGTGATCGCCTACCTCTCTTTTAAGCATTCTCTCTGACACTCTTGTTAACTTCTCAAGGAGCGGGTCAGTGAAATATCTATGTATTCCATATATGTGTGGTTTCTTAAAACAATACTGTGCTCTTTGCTCCTCTCCTTTTTCTCCATCATGAAGTTGTTTCACTAGCAATTTATGCTAAACCCTCTTTTCAAATGTCTCAGTTGGATGATCTCACACATGGTTTAAAGAAAACACCATGGGCTTTAGGCAGAAATGAGTATAGATTCTGCCTATGACTTTCATAATTGTATGACCTTACATAAAGTGAACTATATTTTCATGGAAAGAAGGATGAGGATAATACAACTCAACTCACAATCTTGTTGTATGCTTATAAAAATAATATCTGTTACATTACTAGTGAATTTTTTGGCATGTAATGTTTTTAATAAAATGTGTCTTTTCTTACTTATATTTAACAGCGTTAAAATAACCTTCTTCTTAGTGTTTTATAGATATTTACATTTGAATTGAGGAACAACAAAATACTTTTCTGACTAATCTCATCTTATAAATATCTTTCTTTTCCATGGTTGAAATCTTTTACGTCTTTCCACACCTATTGATTTACCATCTGTAGGATGTGACATACGTAAGTAGTGATGGCTCTATTGTTGTATCCTTGAAGTCAAGGTTGAAAAGGCATTTGCAATATACTTTAATTAGCTGTTTGTGGTTTATTATGAAATTTCCAAAAATATAATATCAAAGAATGAATGTCATATTTTTCACTCTAACAATTTATGCATTTAACAAAAGACATTAAAAGCAGTTGCTGCTTTTTTCTGAATCTCATAAATCAAAATAAATTTTCTATTAAAATCAGAGAACTTCTAAATTGGGCTTGGTACTTTCTTAACTAGTGATATTTTTGAAATCTATGTTATTGATATGAAGAATAATTTTTACCAATACAATTATATTTATTCTTTACAAAGTTTCAACTCTCAAAAATTATGCTAAATGAGTAACCACCAACCCAATTTGGATTAAAAGTATATCTCAAATATTTCCAATTATGTATCATAGTCATGACACAGGAAAGTCGTTTTTAAACATAAAAAGCAATTTTACGATTTTATTGATGCTTTTAATTCATTATTTTATAGCAAGCTCATTTCAAAAGATAAATGCATCCAAATAGTATTATTCTTAAGGTGAACAATATTACAACAATAAGCCTTTATAATTAGTAGCTTTGTCACTTATGCAATGGTCTATTAAATTTGAAAGCTAATGTTACAATGAACTCAGATAATGACACAGCAGATGCATAAATGAAACCTGAGATGAATAGCTAATGAAATTATGGAAAATTGCTATTGAATCAACATTTGTTGGATAATTTTTTTAGTGTACATCTGTGCTAGCAGGGTTTCAAAATGAAGATTAATTAAGCCTAGTTAAGAGTCTTGAGCCTGTTCATTAGCCAAATATTGACAGATAAAAGGAATATTTTATAGGAAATGAGGATCCATGAGAGTCTAGTCTGTAGTATGCTGCGGCAGACAGTGCTCACCAAAGATTCCATCTTTTCCCATTTATGCCCCAGCCTCCTTACCATTTAAATTGGGGCCATGTGTGACTCCTTTTATCAGTGGATGGAGAGCAGAAATCATATGCATCACCTCTGGTTTGAGGCACTTAAAAGCAGTTATTTCCTCCTCCACCATCCTCTTTATTTGCTACAGCAAATGTGGATTCCTCAAGCTTAGATGACAACATAAAAGATGAAGGGAGCCTGGATCTTGCATCACTGGGTAGAGGATAGTCCCTGCTGGCTCACAGTGGAATCTGAGGAAATATGAAATTAATTTTGATTGTTTTAGGTCACTGGTGTAGAGTTGTGCATTTTGTGGCAATTAGTGCATATTTTCCTGAACACAGATCATTAAAATGAAGTAAAATATATGGGAAAAATCTAGGCTAGACCCAGGAAATACGTGTCGACTTTTATTACTGACTCTATGGTCTTAAGGAGCTGAAGCCAGTCAGAAGCAAAAGTAACCATACTATGAACATTCAGCAGCACTGGTTAGCCAAATACAGTGTGCGGCTTGTGTTACAGCTAACCCTAGTTTGTTTGTCTGTGTGTTTGTTAAGATAGAAAGAATGGAAAATTCTCTCAACTCAAAGTCTTCACAGAAACTTGGAAGTACAGCTTCTCAGAAGCCCATTGAGCTATAAATGTCTTTTTTGAAGCATTCCTGGAAAACAAAGGAAGAGGACAGCGTCTATGATGTGGCATCTCATATGATCACAGAAGCAGATCAACTTTGTTCGAACTGTAGGATTTTAATGACAGAAAAGTACATAATGTGGTTTGATCTAGTGTAGCACAATTTTATACATTAATACTCAAATTTAAAAAAGAAAAAGCACAGTACAGTGTGAATAGAGTCCCCTGAAGTTGTGCAATGTGATGACTCTGACGACTGATCCCCTATTTTTAATTCCAACAAGTTTCTATGCTGTTGAAGAAAACCTATCCACTGGTAGAAAACCAACGATTTAATTGGTCCAATTCTCTCATCACGACAGTATTAACGTCCTCTGAGTTCATTAACTTCTTTCTTCTTTTATCTTACTATCTGTGTGAACACATCTGCATTGATAACCTCAGCTACCATGTTAATGACTTTGTAGCCAGTATTTCAAACTAGATCTGACCGTAGAACTCTAGACTCGTTTTCCAACTGCCTTCTGAATATTTCCACTGGATTGAACCGTTGATAGAAAACCCAGACTCAACTATATCTACACCATTAGCATAAAATTCTTACAAGTGGGATAGATTATTAGCTTATGTTGGTCCATTGGCTATGGAATATTTCCAATAGAATTCTCATATACCTCTTAGATATTTAGCCAAGTTCTCCTTCTCTGTCATCCTGTAATATATAGACTTTTTTCTAAGTGTTTCTAGGCTTCCAGCAAGCCTCAGCAGAGGGCTTATGAATGAAATCTAATTTCCAAGGATGACTTCTCCAAAAAACTATCACTGTAACAGTGATTGAAATTTCCATTTCACTGCTAAAAAAAAGTAAAAGACTCTTGTATTGGAAAGAGACACAGGGTTTAAATTAAAAATCAAGCTAAGCAAAATAATGCTTGCAAGTATGGCCTTGTTCTAATAACTATGTTTGTTGTTAAATTATGAAACAATAGGGTTATGATGACACATAAAAAACAATCATTTATTCTATGAATAAATGGGTGCACAATAAAGCTAGTGGTTTTTGGGACCGACCCGTGGCTGAGTGGTTAAGTTTGCGGGCTCCACTTCTGAGGCCCAGGGTTTCACCAGTTCGGATCCTGGGACATGGCACAGCTCATCAAGCCATGCTGAGGCAGTATCCCACATACCACAACTAGAAGGACCCACAACTAAAAATACACAACTATGTACTGGGGGTCTTTGGGGAGAAAAAGGAAAAATAAAATATTTTTTAAAAAAAGCTAGTGGTTTTCGTAAAATGGAGATAAAAAAGGAAAAAATATATTTTCTATTTCAAAATTATTACCTTAAATTTGTTCATTCACCAAATATTTGTTTCATCCTGCACCCAAATACCTGATTTTCATTGCTATGTTTATTATGGGAAATTTTCTATTGCTGATTCATATTATCAAAAGATATTAGGCCTCCTTTGCTAAAATATCTTTAAAATTCTTTATAAAATCCTTATATGTACAAATCCTTTTGCTGTCTATAACATTGATGGCTTTGTCTTAGATTTTCTTTGAATTTTTATAGAATACATAATTATAGAATATCTAAGAATTTTGTGTATTAAATTATATTATTCTAGTGTTAAATTGCAATGGACTGCCCGTTTATATTCCAATTGCATATATTTTAGAAAACTGAATAGTAAGCAGTTACATAAATGTAACCCTCATTAGGAAAGGACTGTGTCAGTCTTTTTTCACTGTTATATTCCCAGCACCTAGAAAAGCATCTGCCATTTAGTTTATGTGTTTAACAAATAATTTGTAAACACATGAATGAAAAACAAATAACTGCTATCACTGTAAGAAGTTCAGCCCTCATTTTAAAAGAAAATTGTATTATACTTTAAAAAAATATAAACTACTCAAATAGGACTGATTTTGCATACATTTCTGAAATAAAAAGTTATCTCTTATATTGCTCTCTGTAAATAAAATGAAAGCAAAAACACACTTATTTCCCTCATCATATGAGAAAAATCAACGATGAAAAACACAATGAGGAGATCATCTGAGGCTGCAGTTCATTCGGAGGGAAAGTTTCCCCTTCCAGCATATTCATTTATTTTTGGCTTACTCAGGTTGCTCTTTGGTGACAGATGTTTGTGAGTAGACTCACACAGCGTCCATCTCAACCCCTTTGTCATTTACCTTCCGTTACCAGAAACTGGAAAGGGAAGACTCACATTTCAGCCTCCCTGCGGCTGGGTTGGCCATATGACATTACTGGGACGAATAAATGAAGGCATTCGTACATTCCCCTTCTTGCTCCCCGGAACATCAATACAATATATATATACACATATTGCGTACAAACACCGCATGCTGATAGCAATAGAGCAGAAAGGTAGAACAGTGTTATTTTTATGACTTTCTTTGGCAGCAAGATCGTCCTTAGGATCCTGCCTTCAGAATTTTTATTGCATGACAACAATAAAATCTACATGTGTCTGATCACTTTTTGTCAGATTTTCCATAATTTGCAACTTAATTTAATCCTAATTTATTCACCTTTCCACAAAAATGTATCAATGTTTGTTTTTAATATTTACTTTTATAAGAATATAAGTATATACTTACAGTATACTTACAGTAAGTATACTCATATAGCAGATTATATATTGCATTCCCCATAATATCTTTGTGTCAAAGTCTCATGACATATTTGTTTACTCTCTGATCTGATGGTAGAGAGCTAAATTTATAAAATATTTGAATAAAGATGGCATTCTTAACCCACGTGTGACATTTCTCTCTCTCAATTTTCTTTTTCTTTTCAGTCTTATTGAGGTATAATTGACAAACAAAACTGTGATATGTTTAAACTGCACAAGAGCAATGATTTGATATACATTTAAAGGATTCCCAATCAAGTTAATCTACACATCTATCACCTCACATATTTACCTTTCTGTAAATTTTTCGTGAGGACATTTAAGTTCTACTCTCCTTGTAAGTTTCAATTATACAATATAGTATCATCAACTGTAGTCACCGTGTTATACGTTAGCTCCTCAGATAATTCTTTTTCTTTTTTTTATTGCAGTAACGTTGGGTTATAGCATTATATAGCTTTCAGATGTACATCGTAATATATTTCGAATTCTGTGTAGATTACATCATGTTCACCACCCAAAAACTAATTATAGTCCATCACCACACATGTGAGCCTAATTTCCCCTTTTGCCCTCCCCCCTACCTCCTTCCCCTATGGTAACCATCAAACCAATCTCTGCTGCTATGTGTTTGTTTGTTATTTTTATTTCTACTTATGAGTGAGATCATATGGTATTTGACTTTCTCCCTCTGACTTATTTCACTCAGCATAATATCCTCAAGATCCATCTATGTTGTCACAAATGGCCGGATTTCATCATTTCTTATGGCTGAGTAGTATTCCATTGTGTATATGTACCACATCTTCTTTATCCATTCATCCCTTGCTGGGCACCTAGGTTGCTTCCAAGTCTTGGCTATTGTGAATAATGCTGCGGTGAACATAGGGGTGCACGTATCTTTACGCATTTGTGTTTTCAAGTTCTTTGGATAAATACTCAGCAATGGGATAGCTGGATCATATGGTAGATCTATTCTTAATTTTCTAAGGATATTCCATACTGCTTTCCACAGTGGCTGCACCAGTTTGCACTCCCACCAGCAGTGTACGAGGGTTCCATTCTTTCCACGCACTCTCCAACACTTGTTTCCCCTCTTGTTAATTATACCCATTCTGACAGGAGTGAGGGGATATCTGATTGTAGATTGGATTTGCATTTCCCTGATAGTTAATGATGTCGAAGATCTTTTCATATGCCTGTTGGCCATCTGTATATCATCTTTGGTGAAATCTCTGTCCAGATCTTTAGCTCATTTTTTAATTGAGTCATTTTTTTTTCTTGAAGAGATGTATGAGTTCTTTGTAAATTTTAGATATTAACCCATTATTTGCTATATGCTTTGTAAATATCTTCTTCTACTTGTTACGTTGTCTTTTCGTTTTGTTGATGGTTTCCTTTGCTGTGCAGAAGCTTTTTAGTTTGATGTAGCCCCATTTGTACATTTTTTCTTTTGTTTCCCTTGCCCGATCAGACATGGTGCTTGAAAATATGCTGCTCGGACCAATGTCAAAGAGTGTACTGCCTATGTTTTCTCCTAGAAGTTTCATGGTTTCGGGTCTTACATTCAAGTCTTTAATCCATTTTGAGTTGATTTTTGTGCATGGTGTAAGGGAATGGTCTGCTTTCATTCTTTTGCATGTGGCTGTTCAGTTTTCCCAACACATTTATTGAAGAGACTCTCCTTTCTCCATAGTATGTTCTTTGCTTTCTTGTCGAATATTAGCTGTCCATAAATGTGTGGGTTTATTTCTGGGCTCTCAATTTTGTTCCGTTGATCTGTGTGTCTGTTTTTGTGCCAGTACCATGCTGTTTTGGTTGCTAAGGTTTTGTACTATATTTTGAAATCAGGGAGTCTGATAGCTCCAGCTTTGTTCTTTTTTCTCAGGAATCCTTTGGCTATTTGGGATCTTTTGTTGTTCCACATAAATTTTAGGATTCTTTGTTCTATTTTGGTGAAAAATTGTTGTTGGAACTTTGATAGGGATTGTGTTTAATCTATAGATTGCTTTAGGAAGTATGGACATTTTAACTAGGTTAATTCTTCCAGTCCAAGAGGACAGAACATCTTTACATTTCTTTGTGTCTTTTTCGGTTTCTTTCAACAATGTTTTATAGTTTTCAGTGGACAGATCTTTCACCTCATTGGTTAAGTTTATTCCTACGTATTTTATTTGTTTTGTTTCAATTTTAAATGGGATTGTATTCTTCTCTTTATTCTGCTTTGTTGTTAGTATATACAAATGCGACCAATTTTTGTATGTTGATTTTATATCCTGTGACTTGACTGTATTCATTTATTATTTCTAAAAGTTTTTTAGTGGATTCTTTAGGGTTTTCTATATATAAAATCATGTCATCTGCAAAGAGTGACAGTTTCACTTCTTCTTTTCTAATATGCATCCTTTTTATTTCTTTTTATTGCCTGATTGCACTGGCTAGCACTTCCAATACTATGTTAAATAAGAGTGGAGACCATGGGCATCCTTATCTGGTTCCTGTTCTGAGAGGGATAGCTTTCAGTTTTTCTCCATTGAGAATGATATTTGCTATGGGTTTGTCATATATGGCCTTTATTATGTTGAGGTGTTTTCCTTCTCTACCCATTATATTTAGAGTTTTTATCATAAATGGATGCTGTATCTTGTCAAATGCTTTCTCTTCGTCTGTTGAGATGATCATGTGATTTTTATTCTTCATTTTGTTAATGTGGTGCATCACATTGATAGATTTGCGGATGTTGAACTATCCCTGCATCCCTGGAATGAAAGCCACGTGATTGTGATGTATGATCTTTTTAATGTGCTGTTGTATTTGATTTGCGAGAATTTTGTTGAGGATGTTTGCATCAATATTCATCAGTGATATTGGCCTGTAATTTTCTTTTTTTGTGTTGTCCTTGTCTGGTTTTGGTATCAGGATAATGTTGGCTTTGTAGAATGAGTTAAGAAGCCTCCCTTCCTTTTCACATTTTTGGAAGAGTTTGAGAAGCATAGGTGTTAAGTCTTCTTTGAATGTTTGGTTGAATTCACCAGGGAAGTCATCTGGTCCTGGAGTTTTATTTTTTGGGAGGTTTTTGATTGCTGTTGCAATCTCCTTACCGGTGGTTGGTCTATTCAAATTATCGACGTCTTGGTCCAGTCTTGGAGGGTTGTATGTTTCTAAGAATTTATCCATTTCTTCTAGATTATCCAATTTGTTGGCATATAGCTTTTCACAGTATTCTCTTATTATCTTTTGTGTTTCTGAGGTATCCATTGTAATTTCTGCTCTTTCGTTTCTGATTTATTTGAGCCTTCTCTATCTTTTTCTTGGTAAGTCTAGCTAAGGGTTTGTCAATTTTGTTTATCTTTTCAAAGAACCAGCTCTTGGTTTCATTAATTTTTTCTATTGTATTTTTAGTCTCTATTTCATTTATTGCTGCTGTGATTTTTATTATTTCCTTCATTCTGCTGATTTTGGGCTTTGTTTGTTCTTCTTTTTCCAGTACCTTTAGAGTCCTCTTAGATTGTTTATTTGGGATTTTTCTTCTTTGTTGAGGTAGGCCTGAATTGCTATAAACTTCCCTCTTAGAACCGCTTTTGCTGCATCCTATAGATTTTGGCATGTTGTATTTTCACTTTCATTTGTCTCCAGGAATTTTTTGATTTCTCCTTTGACCCGATCGTTGTTCAGTAGCATTTTGTTTAATCTCCACACTTTTGTGGCTTTTCTGGTTTTCTTCCTGTAGTTGATTTCTAGTTTCATAACTTGTGGTCAGAAAAGATGCATGGTATTATTTCGATCTTCTTAAATTTATTGAGACTTGTTTTGTGGCCTAATATGTGATCAATCCTGGAAAATGTTCTATGTACATTTGAAAAGAATGTGTATTCTGTGGTTTTTGGATGGAATGTTCTATATATGTCTACTAAGTCCATCTGGTCAAATGTGTTGTTTAAGGCCAGTGTTTCCTTCTTGATCTTCTGTTTGGGTGATCTATCCACTGGTGTAAGTGGAGTGTTAAAGTCCCCTACTATTGTTCTGTTACTATGTATTTCTCCTTTGATTTCTGTTAATAATTGCTTTACATATTTAGGTGATCCTATCTTGGGTGCATAGATATTCACAAATGTTATATCTTCTTGTTGGATTGTTACTTTTATCATTATGCAATGCCCTTCTTTGTCTCTTGTTGCAGTTTTTGTTTTAAAGTCTATTTTGTCTGATATAAGTATTGCTTCCCCTGCTTTCTTTTCTTTGCCATTTGCATGGAGTATCTTTTTCCATCCTTTCACTTTCATTTTGTGAGTTTCTTTAGGTCTGAAGTGTGTCTCCTGTGTGCAGCATATATATTGGTCTCGTTTTTGTATGCAATTGGCTACCCTATGCCTTTTGATTGGAGCATTTAGACCATTGACATTTAAAGTAGCTATTGATAAATATGTATTTATTGCCATTTTGTTACTTTTTTTTCTGGGTGTTTTAGTAGTTCTTCTGTATTCCTTTCTTTTTCTCTTGCTCTCTCCCTGGTGGTTTGATGGCTTTCTTTTGTACTATGTTTGATTTCTTTTTTCTTACTTATTTGCTTACTTATTATAGGTTTCTGATTTGCAATTACTGTGAGGATCCTATATAATATTCTATGTATATGACAGTCTATATTGAGTTAATACACTCTTTAGCTTGACCTCTTTCTAAAAGCTCTAGTTTTTAGGCCCCTCCTCCCACATTTTATGTTTTTGAAATCATATCTAATCTCTTGCTTTATGTATGTATATCCATGACCCTCTTATCCTTTAAACAGGTAATTTTAGTACTGTCATATTTTAACCTTCATATTGTCTTCACAGGTGGTTGATCTGCTACCTTTACTATATTTTTCCCTTTACCAGTGATTTTATTGCCTGGGGCCCTTTGGGTGTTTCTTTTGATAATTTTGTTATCCCTATTTGTGGTCATCGCTTTCCCACTTAAATAAGTCCCTTCAGCCTTTCTTGTTGACCTGGTTTCTTGGTGATAAACTCCTTGAAATTTTGCTTGACTGGAAAGCTCTGTATCTCTCCTTCAATTCTGAATGACAACCTTGATGGATAGACTATTCTTGGCTATAGGTTTTTTCCTTTTAGCACTTTAAATATATCATGCCATTCTCTTCTTGCCTGTAGGGTTTCAGCTGAGAAGTCTGCTGATAGCCTTATAGGATTTCCTTTGTATGTCACTTGTTGCCTTTCTCTTGCTGCTTTTAGGATTCTCTCCTTATCTTTAATTTTGGACATTTTAATTATAATGTGTCTTGCTGTGGGCTTCTTTGGGCTTTTCTTGTTTGGAGCTCTCTATGCTTCCTGTGCTTGGATGTCTATTTCCTTCCTTAACTTAGGAAAATTTTCAGCTATTATTTCTTCAAATAAATTTTCTGCCCCTTTGTCTCTCTTTTCTCCTTCTGGGACACCTATAATATGAATGTTAGTTCACTTGATATTGTTTCAGAGTTCCCTTAGACTGTTCTAATTCTGTCTAATTCTTTTTTCTTTTTTCTGTTCAATTTGTGTGATTTCCTCTAGTCTTTCATCTACCTCATTGGTCTGTTCTTCTGTATCATCTACTCTGCTATTGAGTCCCTCTAGTGAATTTTTCATTTCCAGTATTGTATTCTTCATTTCTGATTGGTTCTTTCTTTCTTTTTTTTTCTTGAGGAAGATTAGCCCTCAGCTAACTGCTGCCTATCCTCTTCATTTTTCTGGGGAAGACTGGCCCTGAGCTAACATCCGTGCCCATCTTCTGCTACTTTATATGTGGGATGCCTACCATAGCATGGCTTGCCAAGCAGTGCCATGTCTGCACCCAGGATCTGAACTGTTGAACCGTGGGCTGCCAAAGCAGGATGTGTGCACCTAACTGTTGTGCCACTGGGCCTGCACCTGATTGGTTCTTTTTTATATTTTCAAGTTCTTTGTTGATGAGCTCACTGTGTTCATCCAGTCTCCTCCCAATATCTGTGAGCATGCTTATGAGTCTTTGTTTGAACTCTTTGTCAGGTAGGTTACTTGTTTCTGTTTCATTTAGCCCTTTTTCTGGGGTTTTGTCCTGTTTCCTTGCTTGGAATGTATTCCTTTGTCTCCTCATTATGCCTCTTTCTCTGTGTTTATATCTATGTATTAGGTGAGTCGGCTATTTCTCCTGATCTTGGAGAAGTAGTCTTATGTAAGAGATGCCTTTTGAGGCCCAGAAGTGTGCTTTCCTCTCATCACCAGTCCAAATGATCCAGGAGTGATCCCTTTGTGGTCTACTTGTGTCCTTCCACTGAGGCAGGCTTGCTCTTAATGCAGGAACCCAGGGAGTCTAGTCTTTCCTTCCCTGGCCTGCTGTTTGTAAATCTGGTTTGGGGAGCCTCAGCACCGTCAGCTATAAGGTCTAACAGCACACTCCTGTTGCAGTTTTCCTCTTAATTAGGTAAGTACCCAGTGTAGCTGGTTGCTAGGCTCAAAGGCTTACAGTTTCTATAGGCCTCTGGTGTTTTCAGTTCTCTTAGGAGTGCAGCTGAGAGGGGCTTGCCCTAGGAATGGGATTACTCCATTGTTTCAGGCTTTGGAAGGTGAACTGGTCCTTTTTATGGTTATTTGTGAAGCACAGTTCTTCTCCTGCTTATTATCCTCATCCTCCCCCCCAGGACCACACAATGTCAACTCAGTTCTGGTCTGTGCACACTTCCCAACCCCCTGGAGTGTACACCAATGCCCCACTGCAGAGGCCCCCAGCTCTCCACCAATGCCCCCCACTGTTCACCTGGTCCTCACACAGGCCCTGTCCCACAGAGGTGGACACACTCGCCTGCCTGTAGAGTATCAAGTCACTCAGTCAATGCAGGCTGACAAGTAACCTGAAGGGCTTGCTGTTGGGCAGTGCCAGTCCCTAGGGCAGGCTGCCTGCCCTCGCTGAACTTGATTAAATCTGTCCTCTAGTGGATGTGGCAGACCAATGGGATAACAGGCCAGGAGATGAATTTCAATGGTGTCTGCCAGGATGTGTGTCAGTATGCCTGGACTAGATCAAAACAATGGCCATCACCAACGTCTGTATCTGGAGAGGTCTCTCCACTCACCAACATGCATCCAGAGACCACCAGGTGAGTCTCTTTTCACCAAAGGATTGTCAGCCTTCTCTTTGGTGATTTTAGGTTGCTGAGATGAGTGAGTTTGTGAATGGGCCCTTTACAACCAGGTCTTTTCGGCTTTCGTCCAGTAGCTTTTCTGGGGGTATTCCCCACTGCAGTTAATAGCCAGCAAAGCCAGATAGTAAGACCCTTGTCTTAGTTTTGCTGAGTCTGAAGGATGCTTATAGTAGTATTGGCCCCCACTCAAGACCTCACTCCTCCAGGGAGGGCTGCGTACTTTAGGGTGGCTCCCGCCTGGCTGGCTGAGAAGCTCCGCTGCTCCTGAAGGTAGCTTTTTTCTCTCCAGAAGTAATTTCTGCCTCTTCTGCCTTAGTCAGGAC
The DNA here is from genome assembly GCF_041296265.1 of Equus caballus. NCBI lineage: Eukaryota > Metazoa > Chordata > Mammalia > Perissodactyla > Equidae > Equus > Equus caballus. The sequence continues at coordinate 61,079,213 of NC_091706.1, read as the reverse complement.
TGTCTCTTGTTGTGGGGGTTATTTTTATCCAGTTTTCAGTTTTCTATCTGGGGTAATTTTCCAAAAATAGTTGTAACCTGGTTGTGTTCACGGGAGGAGATCAGTTCAAAGTCTGCCTATCCCACAATCTTGATGAGATCTCAATCCTCAGATCTTATTTATCTTATAACTGAAAGTTTGTACACTTTTACCAAGCTTTCCCTATTTCCACCAATTCCCCAGGGTCTGACAACTACCATTCAACTCTCTGTTTCTACGAGTTTGACTTTTTTTTTTTAATATTCCACACATACGTGATACCACTCATTATTTGTATCTCTCTGCTGTATTATTTCACTTAGCATAATGTCCTCCAGGTTCATCTATGTTGTTGTAGGGTCAGAATTTCCTTCTTTTTTAAGTTTGAATAATATTCCATTGTGCATATATATTACATTTTCTTTATACGTTCATCTGTAAATGGATGTTTATGTTGTTTCCATACCTTGGCTATTATGAATAATCCTCAGTGAACACAAGAGTATAGATATCTCTTTAAGATAGTGATTCATTTTCTTTGGATATATATCAGAAGTGGGATTGCTGTATCATATAGTCATATAATTTTTAATTTTTTGAGGAACCTCTGTACTGTTTCCTATAGTGACTGTATCATTTTATATAACCACCAACAGCATGCAAAAGTTCCCTTTTCCCCGCGGCCTCACCAGACGTTGTTATCTTTTGTCTTTTTGATAATAGACATTCTAACAAGTGTGAGGTCATAGCTTATTGTGGTTTTGAATTGCATTTCCTTTATGGTTAGTAAAGTTGAGCACCTTTTTGAGTACCTCTTAACCATTTGTGTGTCTTCTTTGGAAAATGTTTATTCAGGTCCTTTGCCAATATTCTAATATCGTTGTTTGTTTTTTGCTATACTATAGAGTCATAAGAATTCCTTGTATATTTTGGATATTAACCCCTTATCAGATATGTAATTTGCAAATATTTTCTCCTATTCCTGAGGTTGCCTTTTCCCTTTGTTCTTGTGGTTTTCCTGGCTATGCAGAAGCTTTTTAGTTTTACTTAGTCACTTTTGCTTTTGTTACCTTTGCTTTTTTTGTCAAATCCAAAAAACTCATTGGTAAGACTGATGTCAGGGAGCTTACCCTGTGTGTTTTCTTCTAGGAGTTTTATGGTTTGGGTCTTACGTTCACGTCTTTAAACCATTGTAAGTTGATTTTTGTGTGTGTGTAAAATAGGGATCCAGTTTCATTCATTTTCATGTGGATATGTGGCTTTCCCAATACCATTTTTTGAAGAAACTGTGCTTCTTCATTGGGTATTCTTGTATACTTTGTTGTAAATTAATTGACCATACATGTGTGGGTTTATTTCTGGGCTCTCTATTCTGTTCCACAAATCTAGGGGTCTGCTTTATGCCAATACCGTACTGTTTTGATTACTATAGCATTAAAATATAGTTTGAAACCAGGAAGTTTCTTGTTCTTTTGTTTGGAACACATTCCCTTGTTTCTTCATTTTTCCTTGATTCTCTTTGTCATTTCTGTGCATTAGATAAATCAGCCCCACCTCCCAGACTTAACAGACTGGTCTCCTGTGGGAGATGAACCTTATCAATCAGCCTGGCCTAAGCTCCTGGCTGCCTCTCAAACCTTTCTGATTATACAAGCCTCTGTCTTTGCCTTTAGTGGCTCCCAGTAGTTGAAGGTGTGCTAAGACTCATCACTGTCCCAACTGGGAGGATCACAAGATCATAGTCAGCTTCCATGTGTAAGCTGATTAGAAAGCATACTCTCAGGCAGCAGCTGGGAAAATATGCTGTCAATCCCTTTTCAGGGAGAAATGGGCCTTTTTGTCTGCTTCCTCTGCACTGTGCCCAGATGTATAGCCATGGCAGGGTGGACTCATGCCCATTAAAAACCTGTTTCTTTGTTTGCTATCTTTGTGTGGGACTTGTGAATGCAAGCCCTATTGGCTTTCAGTGCTAGGCGATTTTGGGCCCATCCTTTAAGTGGTAGCCTTAAAATCAGGGCACTTGACATGTGGTCCAAACCCTGTGCTCCTTGGGGAGACGATGGAAGTTAAGAGTTTTCTCTCAAGTGTATGCTGTTATGTCAAGGGTGAGATTTATGAGATGCTACTCCATAGCTCTATATTCAGTGTCACCATCTTGGTCTGGAGTCCTGTCTTTCAATTTTCTACTTAAAAAATAATAGTCATGAAATAGTTAACATCTTACATTGTAAAATACCACAAGGAAGGGGCCCAACTTTACTATATGAAACTTGGATCATTTTTAACAGACAATGGCATACTTAAGAACTCAGTGAGGGACAATGATAACATGTTGCTATGTATGATATATGAGCAGACTCCTCTTAGTGAGTAAATAGATGTCTTGTTTATTCTCATATAGTTTGGGACAAATCCCGAGCCTGTAATCTGTTACTGGAATTGATGGAAAGAGGATATCCATTTATCCATCTAACCAGCACTTTCTATGTGAATAGAGAAAATGTGTAGAAGGATACATGCCAACGCATCAACGTGAGTTATCTCAAGAGCATAGCATTGTTTTTGTATGTTTCAAAAGAAAAAATAACAGACAAACTTTGATTTAAAAAAGTTAGCAATTTCCCCAGATGGCCACAGTCTGCCAAGATAGAAATAAAATATACGTTGTTTTTCCCTTTTTTCAAATTACTTTTTATATGACAAACTACAGATCCCTTTAACTGCCCCCCACAAAAACATACATACACATCAAACATATTCCGTCTTAATTTTTCTGGATCTAAAAACCAGACAAGAATCCTGAGGCTTGGACCCACTCATCAGCTACCAATAGTATAGCAAGGAAAGCTTCTGCATAAGAATGATCAAACAGAAAACATTGACTAGACCAAGGCAAATATCCAAGCAGGCCTGAATTTTGGAAAACATCCAATTGAAGACACATAAAAGCCCTTTTTATCCCACTCGAGAGTCCCAGAACTGTCATATCATGAAAAGTCTTTTCGTGCTGCCTGCCAGATAAATTATCTATCTGTCAATCGATCATTTGATGGATCTATTTATGTGCCCACTATCATTTAAAATAATTTATTCATTATTTGTGGATTGATTTATCCATTCATTCTTTACTTTTCTAATGTTGATTGAGTGCTTAACAAAGATTACACCTGGCCCCATGTGTAAGGGATAAGGATATGAGTAGATCTGCCTAACCATCTCTTGAAGAACATAGCCTAGAGGGAAAAATGAAAATTTTTCTATTATCCTTGTGACATCGTCTTCCAGCAGCTGCCTTTTCAAACTTTCCTTTCCTCACAATGTCCTCTTCATGGGGTTGGGGATGTTGACAGCCAAGTTGAGTGATGCTCTGAGGCTGTCGCCATGTTGACCTGTGAAGCTTACCCTCCTTGGAGGACCTTCTGGGGATGTTAGGAGCTCTTACACTATCTTCCTTGCGTTGCTCTTGCCTGTGCCTGTGTCCCTACCCTAGCCATTCTCCTAACCTCTGCTCCTGTGATTGTCAATGCTCCTGCCTCTGCCCCTGCCCCCAAGGGCAAAATACCCAAGGTGAATGCAGTTTAAGGAACTGTCTGTCTGTTTTGAGCAAGTTTCTGGTTCAGAAAATTGATTTTTGGCAAGTTGACTTTCTGTCATCGGTTTTCAGGGAACTTATTTTTAGAGAATTGATTTAGAGCCCAGCCAAATTCATAGTTTTCTGATGCTAACAATAGTCATCGAGACAGGGAGCAATGTCATAGCTAAAGGCCTCTAGTTTCTCTCCCTCTAGGTAACCCATTAGTAACATGCGCTCTGAACTCACTCAAAATTGGGGAGCAGATAAGATGGTAAGTGGACAGTAGGCTAGTAAACCCCCCCCACCACCAGTTTTGCCAGTACCCTCTACCTTGCCATGAGTTGATGGACTAAAATATCTAAACTCAGTAATGTTCAAATTCAATGAGATCTCAAAATGGCTCTCTTAGACAGTATCCCTCCCCGTAGGAATATGTGTTCTCTTTTCTAGCACCTTCTGCTTTTTATGTCTGTGGTTTGTGAGGCTAACCAGATGAAGATGGATATATCAGGCTGTTAGATCTCACTAGTCTAACAAGTGATTACTCAAAACTTGTCAGAAGATTTTCTAAAAATGCTAGAAAACATGTGATGGATTTCACCCTAAAGGACAGATGGTTGTTGCATCTTCTCTCCACTCTAATTAGCTGGTTGGGGATAATATGATGATAATGTTGTTGATAATGATGATAGTGATGATAGAAACACTACATGTCAGGCACTTAACAGATTTGTCAGATATAGGATTTGACTCCAATTCACCCCAATGTCAAGGCTTCTGTGCTCTATCATCACATGGAAGCAGGATGCCTCTAGTCTCTTCAGCTATAAAAATCACTTTTTAATTCCTTTATATAATGGTCAGATAGTTGTAGATTCAGTTTCTCTACCACTATTCTTAAGTACAAGTATGGATTTCTTAATACTACGTAAACAGAAAAGAATGAAAAAATGACTTGTATAATTATAAAGGATGCACTTCTGTATGTTTAAGCAAAGCAAATACAAGTTGACTTCTGAGAGGCCACATAGCAATCAACTACTGAATAGGGAATCTATCAATTTATACAAAGAGAACCTACTAACCTATACAAACAGGGAATCTACTGACTTATACAAAGTTCAGACAAGATTCAAAGCAATGAGGAGAATCTTTCTCTTCTCTCCCCAACACGCCCCACTACCCCTGCTACTACAAAGAGGCAGAGAAACTTTCTAGGAAATCAGCCTGGATGCTGCCTGCTGCATGTGTCCAAACAGAATATGTTCAGAAACAAGGCCTTCCACAACATATAGCGTTTCCAAAGGAGACTGTTTCCTCCAAGTTCTAAACTTCCCTTAGTGAGTTCTAGTCCATATTTTGCCTACTTTTGGCTTCTCAGTCCTAAGTGGCACTTTTGGGAAGAGACTTGCTTTTATAAAAATGAAACTTCAAGTATAACAGCCACCACAATTCCCATGGTCTACAATAAGTTTATTTTCTGTTCAAAAGTACAGTCTTGAAGGTCCGAACTAAAAAAAGCACACACAATTAAGATAAGAAAACAAGATCCAGGCCCTTTAAGATCTCGTCCTGGAAGCCATCTCCTTATCAAATGATGGGGGATGAGACCCAGCAGCTCTGCCTATTTTCCTCGTGTTTCTCTTTCCCCATAACAGTAATTTCTCAAACATTCAGAATACAAACAATCCTGGGAACTTATTAATGATATATACTCAGAGGAAAAAGATCAGGAATTAGACACTTGATAGAGATTTTGAGGACTCTATGCTCGTGTAAAGCTACAGGTTAATTTGATGATCAGCAAATGTTGGAAACCATCGCACTGTAGGTTTTTATATTCGGATACCCTCTGCCCCAACTGGGTCCCACCTACCCCCCAGCCAAGGATGGAACTCTCCCTTAATTCAAATAAAGTTGCAAGTAACAGGGAGAAACCCTTCCATTGCTTCATCTTAGAACATTTTGAAGGCTGAATTTTCCTGAAAAATGTTATAACAGAAGGAAAACAAAACAAGAGAAATAAAACAAAACAAGAGAGACATGGATCATAATAACATGCTACAAAGTGCAAGTTTCGGTTCACAAAGTACCTCTCGCTCTGTCTCAGGTCTCTGAGCCCCTTTACAGTTTCCCATTCTGTTTGTACTTTTATGATCTGTTTACAGGAAGACGAACCTCAGACAGCTGCAACCAGGTTAGAAGGATTCTCTTACTGATCACAGAATCTGGTTCCCTGGACACCTGACTGTAGTCAACACCCAGACGAAGTCAGGGCTTTACTCAGACTTTCCATCTTAGACTTACCTTTTTGTTAAAGGGACAGGCTTTTTGTGTGTTTTATTTTGTTTTTAAGAAATGTGCAAAATGGCCTATTGAGTGCCCTCAGACTTAAGGACAGACACCTTTTCCCTTGAAATTGCTGATCCCTTAGAAACAGAATTTTTTTATAAATAAAGTATCCACAAAATATGCATCAGGTCTGCTATCCAAGTTATAAGCTAATGGGGTTTAAAAAGATTTATCCAATAAAATAAATTTAGAAAATATAAAAATAATAAAAAATAAAGGTCAAATTACCAATATTTATAAATTAAAAAATTGTTTTCAGAAAACCTAGAATAATAGAATAGGTATGAATTTTTATGTAGCCACCCAACACCTTTATAATTGATAAACACTTAGAAAATATGATGGCAAAATCTGATTCAATACAACAATACAAAATTAAAACACATAAAAAAGCAATTTAAAATGTTTAATACATATGGCAATTATAATAAAACTTGAAATATAGATTCAAAAGAAGTGTTAAATGGAAATATACTATGTCTCTATAGGGGAAATTATATTATTAAATGTAAATTCACTCCAAATTTGGTACAAAGTTGCAAAACTCCAAACATAATTCCAAAGTTTATAAATGATTATAATATTATCTGGAAGAATTTTAAAAAGTGAAAATAGCCAGAAACATTCCCCAAAAGGAGAATGATGAGAAAGAAAAAAAATGCCTTATCACAATGTAAAATGTGTTATAATATCATCTTACCTTAATAAACATGGTTCTGGTTCAGGAATAGTTCAAATAACCAATCAATTACATATAAGAATTTCCTATGTGATAAACATTGCATTTGATACTAAAGGAAACATGTTGTTTAAATACATGTAAATATATATTATATATAATATACGGTACTAATGACAATGTGAATAAAAATTCACTCTCGTAAGCATACGTTACAACTAATTACATTAGCCAACGAGAAAAATAAAAATCAAATTAAAAAAACCAGAAATCCAACTGAACATTCATATCAAATATTAAGTACTTTCTATCTCTTGTTTACTATTATGTACTTTAGGACTCTATTAATAACTTAGATACGGTACCATCTTCATGGAGCCCATGATCTCTCTTGGGAGACTGTAAATATAACTAACTATGCTTAATGAATAAATCAGTACAGGGAACAAAAGTTAAATTGATGACTTGAAACACATTACGGGTGTAATTCTGCTCTCCATCTTATTTAACAAAGAATATGTGGTGAATCTGAACATTTAATATTAATAAATGAACAAAGCATAACGAACTTGCAGTAAGTGAAGTGTGTTGTAAAACAAACCCCTTTGTGCAGCGGGGATAATTATCGCCATCCTACAGGGTATTCATTCTTATGAAAGGAGATAACATATAAAAAGTATCCAAGAGAATGCCTTACAACACAGCTATGACAATTAGAACCTTACAGCTTCATACTGAAGTTTGGCAAAGCAGATAATATTACTGCCATTTCTGTTTTTCCTGCTGTTCTTCTTAATTTACAAGAGAGGAAAATGAGTCTTTCTGAGTTTTAGTGTTCCCCAAGTTTACATTTGTAGTAATGTACAAAGCCAAAATTGCAGCTTTCCTCTAAATACCAAACCAGTCTAGTTGTCCTGTGCCCTTTTCATTCCAATAGCAAATAAACAAATAAAGACAGGAAATTTCAATATTCCTGAAGATTTCAGTCTTACCTTAGTAATATGGCATTGCTTAAACAAACATCAGGCTCTTAAGCAAAAGGAAAACAGTTTCGCGGTTGTTTTATTTTGCCTCAGAAAAAACATAGGACTTCTTTTATAGCTTTTGGTTCATTACGCTTTTGTTAGCATGTGGCCTTTGTTTAATTGCAATCTCATCTGTCTCTTTCTCAGTGAAGTGATGTTGCTTCCATCATTGTCATGATTTTAGAGCATTCCTCCCACTCTGGATATTTGCACTTTCATATAAATGGAAAACAGCTTTCAGTAAAATAAATGTAAACAACACCACACGCACTGAGGAATATTGATCTGTTAGTTATTCATCAAAAACCAACTTGTCCGGCCGATGACATTTTTGTTATAAGGTCCTTAATAATTTCTAACAAACACACAGAAATAATGTATAATAAAGAAGCATGAGAGTAGACGATTTGGTAGGTATTCATTTATTCATTCAACATATGGATTGAACTCATAGATTTGTCAGGCCCTCTGCTTGGGGATGGGGAACATAAAGAAACTTTGAAAACCCTGCGTTGACCAACTCACAGACACAAAGAACTAGGGTTCCAATTCTGCCATGCTGTATTAAAAGAACAAAATAACCATTTGTTTCTTACAAATCGTAAAAGACAATTAGGGACGACTAAATCTTAGTGGCTCTAATTGGCTTATTTTAAGTAAATAATGAAAAAAATTTAATTAGAAAATGATTAATCTCAGGCAGGTATAAACTGACATTAGTCCAGCCTGAATTACAAAATGTTAATCAGACTATAAGGGGTAAAGTCTTGCATTTGCCCAGAGAAAATTGCCTTAGTTATTTTTAGGAGGTAACTAAATTACGTTTACGTAGTGAAAACCTTTTTCATCTTTCAATCAGTCTGTGCCGTGGTCTCCTTGCAGAGTGGCGGATGGGAACCAAGTACATCTAGCACCTGATTCTGAGCTTAAGCTACAGGCAAATTGGGTTTCTAAATTACAGTTTGATTGGGTTCAAAGTATAAGTTCAGAATACAATAAAACTAGTCTGAAACATCTTAATACAAGTTTTAAAAGTTAGACGTTATGAAGCCGATAGTTGTTAAATTTACCATAGCATTAAGCTACATTTTTCCTTAATTAAAATGACTTTTCTTATGTAGTCTTTGAACCTACTTTGCACTTTTAATTCTTTATCCGCAAGATTACAAAGGAAGCAGAACAAAAACATTTGGGTACATCTTCCCTTTTCAGTGTTTCTGATTTGGATTGTTAAAGCACATGATAATATTACTTTTACCTGAACAGACCTATCTCAGTAAGAAAATGACCTGCCCATATTACTAGAAGCTAACATGATATTTGTAAACTTTTTTTTGATAGATACCAACGTAAAAAACCTGAAATATTGTTTTTTTCAAAGAGAAAATTGTTGATCAAATAATTTTCTCTTAGACAATTTACTGATGTTATGTTTTGTATTGTTCTAATTTTCACATGGCTACTATGCAATGTAGAAATATCTTCCACTAAACACCAGCATTTTATTTCCTGATGCGTTATAAATATTTTAAAAGATTATTTATTACCAAGTAAATTAACAGAGTTATTTTTACTGTAACAGAGCCTTGCTTAACATTATTTCATTAATTATTTCAATAACGAAATAATGTTAACTTTATTTCATCAATAATTATTTCATCGTTTCATTATTCACAATTCTTTTGCTTCCTTAGAATCGAAAATCAACTCAAATTGGTTTAAGCAATAATGGGATACTACAGCATTTGAAAACAAAATTTCATGTTCAGTTTAGCAGCATGATTTGGGGTAAAGCAGAAGCTCAAATAACACCATCAACTGAATCTCTCTCTGCATCTCCTAATTCCTCTGAGTGGACTCATTGCCGTGTAAACCTCTAGGCCAACAGCCTGAAGCCACTCTAAATACATATTACTTTTATAGGTAACTGTTCCAAAGGAAATAAAGATTTTCTGTCTCAGTGGTTCCAACCAAATTCTTTAATTAAATCTCTTTCCTCTGACTTGAGTTACACAGCTATCCCTTCACCTTAATAGTGGGTAGAGGCTTGTAATCTCGGAATGTCTGTGGTTGGCCAAAAAAGGGTTACTTACCCACTTTTGTAGGTGTGGGGGAGGCAGCCTCATTCAAAAGTCTTGAGTCACAAATGATACTAGATGGTAATTTCAGCTGCATGTGGTAAATTGATGTTCGGCATTAATATACACTACTGCAGCTATATCAATGAATACATGAAATACTTCATCAAGAAGAAAGGAATGGATTCATGGTAATGCATAGGAGAAAATTTAGACTAGCAGAAGAATGAACGCCTGTGTGACAGGCACAAATTGTCCACTAAATCAACGGTAAATATTTTCACCACACATAACCATCTAAATAATTTTACATGTACTCAGACTTTTCAGGAATGGGCTAGTGGTCTTCTAGCTTTTCTAGCTTATTTCCGCCAATGTTTTGGAGGCAGAGTCCTCTTTCCACCCCAACAATTTTAACTCAAGTGAATTTCTCTGATCCTCATGGGTTTCGTCTTTCTCCCCAGCTCTCTAATCCTAAATGTTAAAATTGCTGAAATTAGAAACGGAACCAGCACTTATTAAATCACAAGTTAGAGGAAGAGGTGTGGGGGCAGAGATTTAGTCAGACTTGAACATCAGTGAGAGGTTCAGCAAAGAACCTGGGAGCAGGCTATGGATAGACGCACGACCTGAGCGGTTGGGAAACAGAGTAGAAAAATGCCATCATTTGACAAGTTTTCTCATCAAGTTTCCATGCTGTTTCCTTTACCATCTTTATGTTATTCTTTTACTAATCCATCATATCAAGATATCACCTTAAACTCATTTTGAAAAGCCTCCCTACACACCCCCCGCCCTGGAGAAATGTTCTAACACAGCAGAGTGACTAACTCTCTCCCTGCTCTCAAGCATTCTCCAAGATAATCTGTCTGGAACTAAATTGCTCCCATTTTTAAAGACTTAGGAAAAAAGAAAAAAACATACAATTTGTAGATCCAAGGCCGTTTTTAAATTTGGTGCATTAATCTCCACCACATTATAAACTGAATTAAATTTTCAAGCTCAGCAAAACAGTAGGATTCTTTCCTAACTTGAGAATTGGTAGCAAATATTTTACTCAATTATTTTGATCGATTTCTTGACCAGCATGTATTCCCATATTTTTAAAGGGCCATAGACACATTGCCTATTTGATAATTTTCATGTTTGGATATATCACAGTAATATTCTACATTAGAAGTAAGCAGATACAACTTTTCTTTCCAGTGAAGAAAGGACGTGTGTCTATTGGGAAGCGATTAAGTGGAATTTTTATTTTTATCATTTCAATAATGCATCTATTTCATTTTTTTCTCACTGCCACTAAACATACAGAGAAATAGATCCATGTCTCTTATTTGATTTAACTAATTCCATAGAATTGAGGTGTTCAGATTATTTTCTCCAGAAATCTAGCTTTTATTTATTTATTTTTTAGGAAAATTAGACCTGAGCTAACATCCACTGCCAATCCTCCTCTTTTTGCCAAGGAAGACTGGCCCTGAGCTACTCATGCCCATCTTCCTCTACTTTATATGTGGGACGCCTGCCACAGCATGGCTTGCCAAGCAGTGCCATGTCCACACCCAGAATCTGAACCCTTGAACCCGGGCTGCTGAAGCAGAACGTGAGAACTTAACTGCTGCGCCACCAGGCTGGCCTCCAGAAATCTAGCTTTTAAAGCAATAATCAAAGGCAGGTGAGGCTTCCGATCTGATTAAACTTCAAGAGGTGATATCGTGTTTTTCGTTTTGACTCGTTTTGTTTCCATCTCTCACTCTGGACTGACCACTGTTAAAGGATGGAGGAAACAGTCTCAACAGTGGCCGAATCTAATGTGCCTTCTCCAAAGCCTCTTCCACCGACCACGAGGTTCTTTTGATCAAGCAGAAGTCTCTACACAGTTGATGATGTCAACAAGATGAAGCAACATAGATGTTAACTGTTCATATTTTGGACAAAATAAGTGAGAAGAATAACAAATGTGCATTTCTATGTCTTCAGGCTCAGTTTTTCACTTGAGCATATAATTCAGCTTCTGAGACAATGAGACACCACCAAGCTTCTCCTGGGCCATGTTCACAGAGTGGCTTTTATCGAGACCTTGAATTTTTGTAGTCAGTCTACATTGCATTCTTGGCTCACTTCACAACTGTAGCTCCAAAAATGGAAAGTATTCCACAAGCTTATTGAATTCCTTCTCTGTTCCCTTTCTTTCTCCACGTGATCTGTGCATTCTTTGCAAACTTATCTTTTAATGAATTTCTAATTTTGAAATTTTTGTGCATTGTATAGCAATTCAGTTTTCCTCTCTGAATCTCTGCCCACCTCTTTTATACCACACAAGGAGCAGGGTATTGTTAAACTATATTTTAAGCTAACCGTGGAGTTTTTTAATATATAAATATAGATATATGCTTAATAACTTAATAATCACTTTAAATCAATGGTAATAATGTTAATAAAGAAAAATAAACTGAGGACTAATATATTTTGTAAACACTGCTAATAATATGGTAGTATTTACTTCTTATATGACTAAATCATTTTAGTAATTAATTTAGAAATAAATGCCATCTGAATCGAGAATTTAAGCACATTTCTCCTAAGATTCCAGAACTGAATTGATTAGCTTACAGACCTCTTACGATAATTTTTATATTTTACTTCCATAATTTTTACCGCATATTATATATGTTGGCAAATGAAGGTGTTTCCTATCACTGCCACTTGATAATAATAATAATAATAATAATAATAAAATATAATACAAAATTGCCATCAAAATTTTTACTGTAAAATCTTATGGAGGATTTATAATAGTTTGACTATTAAAATTGGCTTTAAGATGGCTCTTGTCATGAGCAAGGATCTACTCTGTTTATTGATACCATATTTAACTTATCAAAGGCAGTACTGTCAGAAATCAAGGGAAAATGAATCTTTCTAGTCTTCCACACATATGTATGTATATGACTATGAATTGAGTGGCTCTGTAAATCTCAATACCTACACTTTTCTTTTAAAGTTAATATGCAATTTTGTAATACCCGCTGTTCATTATGACAGTAATGAAAGTAGGAGTGCACCTAATCATTGCTATGAATTAGACAAAACTTACTTTTAGCATCCTCTCTTGATTGTGAGTTTCAGCTTGGGGTCAAGTCACTTTTACTACTGTCTTCCAAATAATTAGTACAGTGCCCCACACTGTCTCTCCTCCAAAAATTAAAGAATAACTTATGTTCACTCTTGGAGTTACTTACTTCTCCCATAGCAAGATATAACAGGAAAAGAGAAATGAACTCGTCTTTGCAAAGGAATATACATAATCCAAACACACTGCTGGTTCCTCCTAGACTTTTCATCATCTGATCATCATTGGAAAATTGTCAGAAAACTTTCCCCATTTCCCTCATTAGGAAAGAAGATCATGGATAATATTTCCATATCTGACTTTTTAAATTTTCAGTTCAGTACTTTTGCCCTTTAATATTAAAAAAAATGTTCATTTGGCAGCAGCTAATGGGCAGGGGAGGGGGGATTAGAGAAATATGTGCCATGGAGGCAAAAAATGCTTTAGAAAGGTCATAACTCAAATACACACCTGGAGGAGCACACCCACACACACTGTAAGGAAAGTTTCCAAATGGTTGTGAACATACAGCATGCTTTAGATGCTCCAAGTAACCACGCTGCTTTCTACGTCTAAGAAAACAATAAATTAGTAATAATGAAATAATGTTTTGTAAACAGGTGTAAGGATAGTCCTATTACATTAGTAGTAAAAGTTCAATTCCAGAGAAAACTCTAATAAGAGCAGAAGAATATTAGTTGTAAAACTGAAATCGGATTTCAGAGGCTCAAGTATTCATCTCAGGTAACTCTATAGGAAAGTGTGCCTTGTTCCTTCTCTTTTGTTCAAAAGCTGTTTCAGGCATAGGGGAAAAAATATTGATCCAGAGAAACAAAGAAACATAAGGGAGCTTGACAGACTTCTAACATCACGTAGGAGTTTCAATTAAGCTGTAACTTATAGAAGTTTTGTCTCCAATTTATTCCAAAAATAATATTTTATTTTTACTTATGATCTCCTTTCAAACTTTCAATAAAAAAGAACTTCACCATTCCCGGAGTCAAGCTTATCTGACTTTCGCCATGTTTTCTACTATTTAATTTTAGTTTTCTCCACATGAAAAGACATATTTCACCAAAAGCACAGTCACATTATCTTCTGTATGTGATTTTGGTGTGATTATTAATTTTAGATATATTTAATGTTACATGCAATATTTATTTTGTCTGTTCTAACACAAGTATATCAATAATCTATGATTTTGCTCATATAAAAATAACCTTGACAATTACAAGTATGCTCATTTTTTTCCCCAATCAGATAGCATTTCATTTTAATATTTGTATGCTTGTTAGTCAGTGGGAGCATGACTCCCATGGGGCAGCCCCTGAACGAGCTGCTCTTGCTCTGCATTTCCTGTTCCTGTGCTGACAGCATTTAAGATTTTCTCAGGGCTCAGTTTGGAAATCTTAGTGACTGTCTCAGCAGCTCATTCACAATCTTGTTTTGTTTCGAGGATTTCTCATTCTGGTTTGTCTCTCAACTCAAACTCATTAGCTTTATATCTTTCAAAATGGTTCAAAACCTATAGTCAGCTAGTGGTACCTGTATTAGTCAGGGCTCTCCGGAGAAAACATAGCAAATCAATCCCAAATGACCTACTTGGAATTTTACGCCTCTGATTCCTATATCTATAGTCCCCGTATGTCTGGAGGTCCTTGAGGAGAAAGATGCTTTTACTTGAGGACACAGTAAGAGACCCACTAGACTTGAAACTATAACTTCCAGAGGGTCACTTTGGGCTCTTCATGCCAGTGGACTCACAAACACAGAAAGCAGTTACTACAGCTCCAGGGCTCCTTGACCTTGATCATCATGGGAGGCAGGGCTGCTTCTAAATCATGAGGGGAGGAAAGAATATGTTCGGCCCTCAGATGATCCAGTGGGACATCTTTTTGTGCTCACATTCCCAGTTTTAACTGTAATTTGGGAGTAGAGCAACCATGGCCTAACAAGGTCATGATAATAAAGGGCTTAGACCACTCAGGAATGAAGATCTCGGGCCTCTCTACCAAGAAAATAACCTAGGCAGTGGAAGTGATAGTTGAGTGGGAGGGAAATCTAGAATGAATGGCAGAGGAGGAAGATGGTTTCAGGATCAGCTGGAGCATCAGGCTTCCTAGTTTATCCCACTAACTCCCATAATTCTCCCCACAATTGTAACCAAGCAGGACCATATAGCAGTTAAGGGTAGACAGGGTGAAATTCGTATGGTAATGAGCTGTGTTCAAGCAATATGTGCAAATTTCACAACTAGCATAGGTTTTGGTAGCTGGGATGGGGGTTTTAAGTGGTACGACAGCCTTATTTTATAAATAGATTGCGGGGACTGAGAATGGGCTTTCTGTGCTTTCAAATGCATTTAAAAATAAGTACAGATTTCAGCAAAATTGGAGTAGACAATGAAATAGTTTTACTACTACAAAGATCAGAAAAAGCCTCAATCTATTTAATAATACTCAATCTCATGTTTTCAAAAGGCATTTATTTTCACATCACTGAATAGACAAAAATAAATTTAATAAACAGGATGAGGATAATATGTCATGAGAAATTATATTCAGGATAAGCCCAATGAATTTCAAAGAATAGTACAACTGGCAAGATAGAATTTAAAAATTAATGCATTTTCATACATACATGTATGAAATACACGGCTATTTCTTTAAATGGAATAATCCAAGTTGCTGGTTATCCAAATTGTTAAGATTATGTAACACATGAGAAAATTGAAGAGAAGTTAACAATACTCCTCTTAGCCCAGCTAGAAACATACTCCCCCCTGCCAGGAATAAAGTGGGCTATCATAAACCTATGTTCTTTGCAAATTTACAAGAGCTGCAGTCAAGCAGAGGAAAACAGTCATTTAGAAGCAGTAGTCGGCAAAACTTACACATTTTTCTCACATTTTCTGAGCAACATAATCTGATTTGAGGGTCTATGAAGGGCAGACTTGGAGAGTATACTGGCAGAGAGATTATCTCTTAATATTTTAAATTTAGGCAATCCAAAGTCTCCTCAGATTTGCTCTTTCGACAATCTGAATTTCTGTGTCCAAAAAGGATTTTTGTTCGTTTGTTGGGTTGGTTTCTGTTTTTGTGTTTGGATCTGTGAGCAGTAAGAATTATAGCTACAAATATGCTTTAAAACATCTCTGAGAGTCAAGAGAATCGGTTTTACACTTCTTGGCACAGAAAGGGGACCCAGGTTTTTAGGAAGACTCAGGAAGCTGCCCTTCTAACATGATTGCCATTTTGTCCAATGTCCATCTTTGCTGCTCAAATGGAATCCTTTATTAAGGCTATCAATAATGATTTCATTGGAAAAGACTATGTCTCCTAGTGGCTATGTAAAACAGACCAATGAATAAAACACAATTTCTGCATTTCATTATCTTTCCTACAAGAGCTTTAGGTTGAGTTGTTGAAACAAGAAGGTAGAAGATCTAGGAATTCTTTGTTCTAGAAGGCTGAGGTAAATGATTGATTGGATTAACCAGATAATTAGTTGAATGATTAATTAAGTGATTAATAATTTAGCAAGTTGTCATTCAAATAATGAGGTAAAAGAGAAAGATTCACTTCTCAAATCTAATTCAATTTGGTATGTTCCTCCAGAAAAGCCTAAAATAGTTTTTCAAAAAAGCCTGTGGAATTGCGCTAGATTCTTGAGACAGGTGTTGAGAGCAGCTTCTTTGAGTGAGGCTCATCATTACATATAATCCCAGTGAGAATGTTAGAGACAAAAGCCTTTATTGGTGTCCATCAACATTTGTTAAGGATATGACATAATTTTTTCTATGGCTTTAAGTAAAGAAATTCAATCTTGATTTCCCCCCATGTAGCAGAGTGACCCTATTCCCCCTTACCCTAAAGAAGGCTTTGAATAATTCCAATTTTTATAAATCTCCCTTTTGGGAAAATGTCAATTAGCTATTTCTGTTGAGGTGAAAAATAAATACATCTTCTACAAGTATTAATAATTCACTGATGAAAGCACCTATAACAGTGGAAACTTCAGAGTTTCTCTCGAGTTATTAATAGCATATGTAAAACCTGAAATGACATCAAATATAATAACAATAATAATACCAAGTGTCTCTTCTGCTCAGGATTTGGAGAGTCACAATAAATGTTGCTCTTCTTTATACTTCTTACAGAGAGGCCCCACGCACCCTCACCGTGTGCAACCCTGCTTGCTGTGGTAAACATTGACTAGAAGTGTGTTGTTGGAGATATTTGAGTCATGGTCATCAACTTCTTTAAAATATTGAAAAGAACGAAAACCCCCAGAGTTCTATATCCAAATAAGATGCCATTCAAATATGAAAACAAAGTAAAAGCATATGCACTGAAAAAGAAATATAGGTAATTTTTATCCAGAAGTCCCCTACTATAAGAAGTGCAAAAATAATTTTATATGAAAATGCAAAAGATTGAATAGAAAAAGTACTCATGAAGAAAAACTTAGAATAAAATCAGAATTCTTATACTCTACGATCTCAAGAATTATTAAAAGCTACAGTAATTAAGAGAGTATGATATGGTTTTAAGCATAGAAAATAAATCAGTGGATCAGAGTAAGTTGTCCAGAAATAGACTCAAGTATTTGCTGTTTATTGGCACTTTATGAAAGTACAAGTCAATTTAGTAGAGAAAAAAGGGAAAAAGACCGGAATGCAGGTTTAAAAATATGTATGAATAGTCAATAAGCACTTGAAAAAGTTCATAAAACTTAGCATTAGGGAAATGCAATTAAAACTAAAATAAGATATCTTTTCACATATACACTAGAATGGATAAAATAGAAAAAGACTAATAAAGTCAAATGTTTTTGAATATGGGAAACATCGAAAACTTTCATTCATTGATGTTGGGTAGAAAAAATGGTACCACCACCTTGAAGAACTATTTGACAGTTTCTTAGAAAGTTAAATATACACCTATCCTTTTGCCTAGCAATTCAATATCTTGTCGTTTATTCATGATAAATGAAAAGATACACACACACACAGAAACTTATTCAAGAATGTTCTCAAATTTAGATGAACAAATGTAGACAAACTTCTATGTTTGAATACAATATATCAATAAAAAGGAGAACATGATCAAATGTAATCAATTAATTAAAAAATTAATAGGTGGATCAAAAGAACTCGAGCATAAAAGAGCAGCTACTGTATGATTCCATTGGTTATTTATGATGATGCCAGCTTACGATTACGTGACACAGACCAGTAAGTGGTGGCCTTTGGGTCGGTGGGTAGAATGGACTGGAAATTGCCAAAAAGGGCCGTTCTATGGTGATTACCTTGCTCTATAGCTCTTTTGGGGGTGATGACAACAGTGTATATAATTTTCACATCACATTGAACTGATCATTTAAGATATGTGCATTTCACTATACGTAAAATATACCTAAATAATAAAATGCTTAAAAATAAAAGAGTAAATGATAAGTCTTGTCAAGAATGAGTAAAATATAGTTCTTTTTAAGTACCAGTTCACATTATGAAGCAGATTATCATCAATGTTATTAAAACACATCTTTCCAAATTGAATAATACATTCCCGATACATAGGTCACCTGAGCTGTTCAAGTAAAGCTCTATCAGTTATTATAGTTTTATATTATATGATATTGGATATTGTGAACAACAAAATCTAGTAGTTTCCCATATATGTCTCATTTATATCAGATCTGGTATTTACTTTTTTATTTTTATAAAAATAAATATTGCCCCAGAAAGAATGTGTTTCACCTAGCTGGACTTGCATTTTCGAAAGGATTTAATGAGGAAGATACAAACAAACAAACAAAAAATCAATAGAAAATTCCACCCCCTCTCAGAGCCTCAGCTATGAATAAGCACCGAATTTCATTCCATGGGTCTCCAAGCGCTATTCCGTGAATTACTCTTGTTAGCCCAGGTCTTTTCTTTCTGGGAATAATAGGGATAATTAAGCAGGCAAGTCATGTCTTACAGCCTCGTCGTTTAATTGCACCGAAGAACGTTATAATTTCATTCTTCACCCTTCACTACTCTTTTTCAGGGTATTTTCTCCAACTCTGATCTCTGGATAGAAAGTGTTGATGGCCTGCCAGCTCAGAGTGCCTGCATTCCCACCGAACAAATAAAA
This sequence comes from Equus caballus, assembly GCF_041296265.1. Lineage (NCBI taxonomy): Eukaryota > Metazoa > Chordata > Mammalia > Perissodactyla > Equidae > Equus > Equus caballus. The sequence continues at coordinate 61,060,232 of NC_091706.1, read as the reverse complement.
ATGATCTGGTCGTGCACTGCTTCGGGGGTGCTTCATGCTGTCGGCTCTAGCTATCTGTCGCAGCTTCTCACTCCTGCCTGTCTTTCTTCTTGGAATCGTCTTGGAAGCACTTCTTGGAATTGAAGTATGAAATATGTTGGTGCAATTCTTGCTTTTTCCAATCTTTAAATTCAGATGCTTTTATTCCCACTTTGGCCAGCTTTGTGACTACCTTCAGCAACCAAGTAAATTCTTTTTATTCCTTTTTATTTCTGGGTTCTATAAAAATACATGCTCAAAGTAGGTAATCCGAGAGCTGTTGTTCTATAAAATATGCTTTTAAAAAAATTACAGGTAAGAAATAGTGTATAGCAAACTACTGTCTTACCTATTATGCAGATCACCAGATTCCTAATTAGGATTGGCTTTTTAAAAATTTTATTTATGTAATTATATGAAAAGCCTGTCCCATTAATTTCTCTATTTTAGAGGCAATATTGAAGTTCCAATGTTACTTTTTCTATGTAATTTAATATTGTTAAGTCAGTAATATTTCTAAATATTCTGTATCAGGCCAACAACTATCAGAATACTATTATTTGGAATGTAGCTATGCATAATACATGTTTAATTATAATAGAAATAGAATTTAAAAGTTAAAAAAATAGTGGAGGTTATAATTTGCTACAAGGAAATGGTAGGGAATTTTGATGGTTCTTCAACCAACCATTTAAGATTAGATTAAATAATGATTTAAGTATGACTTATCTACATTTTCAGCGCCTCATACCCTCCTGTTTGCAATAAGCAAAGAGCTCCACTGCTATAACCAGAGAATCATACAGTCTCCAATGCAACCATAGCATAGACACTATTATAATTGGATCCATGAAAGTGTTCACTTTGGGGAAGAGAAAACAGGGAACAATATTCCCTTTTTGATTGAAAGTCAGGATGCTGTGTGTATTAGTTTTCTTTGCTGCAAATAGATCACAACAAACAGTGGCTTAAAATAACACATATTTTCTCACAGTTTCTTTGGTTGAGAATCTGGGCATCACTTAGATGGGTCCTCTGCTTAGGATCTCACAAAGCTACAGCAATGTGTCCTACTGGGCTGAGTTTTCATCAGGGGCTTGACTGGGGAAGGATCGGCTTCTAACAATCTCTTAGGTTGCTGGTGGAATTAGTTTCCTTGCCTTTGATGGAGTCATGATGACAGGCTTCCTGAAAGCCAGCAATGGAAAGAGAGAGAGAGATTCTAGCAAGATGGATGCTCCACTCCTATGTAATCACATACACATAATTAAGTACATCCTGTCACATTTATTCTATTTTATTGGTTGGAAACAAATCACAAGTCCCATCCACACTCAAGAGAACAGGATTAAACAAATATATGAACGCCAGGAGATGGCGAACACGGGTCCACCCTAACATCTGTCTGCCACACTGTGATTACTGTTTGTGTTTAAGTAAGTAAAATACTCTGATGTCATTAGTGAGGTTGCCAGTGATCAGATAATTTTGTAAGAGTTCAAGTGGTCATTCAAAACTTAATGGTTTTTGAGCCCTGAAATAGCGTGGCTCAGTGCTGGTCAGATTTCTCCATTAATTTGCTGAATATGCCTGAGCAACTTCTAATAGGTCCTCTCTCTATCAGTATCTTGAGTGAGAAAGCAAACCTGCAACAGGGGTCAAAAGAGCCAGTTTTAAGTGACCCTTCTAGAAATTATTAGGGATAATCAATCAACAAAAAGAAAAATATCTAGGGGAGTTAGGAGAGATCATCTGTCTAGAAGGAAGACATTCAGGGTTGGGCATCTCTATGGCAGTAAGTGAAAGAGTTTTGCTCCATCTGTTCCTATAAAGCAAGAAGGCACTGGAGGGGATGTCACAATTATATTCTCAAATGAAATCCACAAATATTGAAATAGCTTCAAAGCTGACGACTTCTCATTTGTTTCCCCCTGGGAATACTTCTTCTAAAGAATTGGCTTTCTGTGACAAGTATTTGCAGCCAGAATGTAAATCATTTGTCATAGGAAGAGAGCCACAGAGATTTTCTCTTCCTCACTTCCTGTATTTAAAAAAAAAAATTGCTTCACTGCCTATGAGAAACACATGGATGAAGGATAGAATAAAATATCTATTTTTGACTTGCTTACTTTACAAAGGCCCTGGGGTCTGGAGGGTAAAGCCCCATGGAAAGAACTGTAAAGGAAAACCATGGAAGCAATTAATCTCCCTGGGCCGGTAGGCAGGCTTGTCTAAGGCAAGTCAAGCTTGTGGCTTGTGGCTCAGCTACACTTTAACGTTAAGTGACTGGGATCGGCAATATCCTGCAGCTCAAAGCTGTTTTCTTAACAGTGTGACATGAGAAGGAGAGAGACTGACTATGAGCCGAAAATGGATGCAATCAGTTGGGAGACGAATTGAGATCACGAGTCCTCTCAAGAATAAGCTTTGGTGTTAGAAATTTAGATTCATTCACACTACTATTTATTATGTTCATAAATTTGTGCTTGTGTAATCTTGTGCTTTAAAAATTTCTCAGCTTTAATTTTGAGTACTGAAAATATTAAAAGATAATACCTATATGCACAAAAGCTCTAAGGTTTTACAATAATGTCTAAGAGTGTAAAGGAGTTCTGAGAAGAAAACGTTTGAGAAATGCTGCTTTAAAGAACCGATTTAGAGGATTTATAGAAATTTATTATTGATCAGTTCTAAGTATATTATAATTTTCTTTGTGATATTTTTCAATCCAAGAGTTATTTAGGGTTTTTTACAAACATTTTAATTACATATCTTATTATTGATTTATAACTTTGTTATCACAAAATTTATCATCCAAACAAAGACACTTGAATATTTCCTATCATATATCTCTCCATGAATATAGGATATTGGACACAAAAATGGACTCTCTCAGTTCCCACAGTGTGTAAGCTCATCGGACGTTCAATAAAGATGTACTGAGGACTTTAGAGAACCTGACGAGTACCATTCTTTCATATTTTTGACAATTGCTTTGTGTGTTATTAAAAAAATGTTTCACACGTTCTTGAAAAGAACATATCCAGTATGTGTTATAGTCAGTGTTCTATATATGTCTACTAGACCAGATGTATTATTTTGTTTTGCAAATATTCTACACCCAAGCTGCTGTTGCTTTGGCTGTTTGTTTAATCTTTATTTTCTGAGAGAGGTGTGTAAATAATTCTGTCAATTTTACCTTTATGTTTTATAAGTATGTATTTTCCCTCTCTATCTCTAAAAATTCTCTTAAAAATGAAGGGTAGTTATATGATATTGCTATAAATATGCCAAATTTCTTTTGGTTTAATGTTTGCTATATGGATCCTTTTTGATGATTTTCTCTTTCAACTTTGCTGTACCTTTAGCGTTTTCCAAGACTTCTCTTCTGAACTGTGGATAGATATACAACATTTCCTACTTGATCTGTATTTGACTATCTCTAAGCACATGTAACTTAGCATGTCACAAACCTCCAAAACCCTACTGCTGCTTCTTTTTAATGATAAATTTAACTTTCTAGTTTCTTGGAAGACGTTGATAATTTATTTCTCTCATAGTACATATTCAATTTTCAGAAAATAGTATTGCCTCTACCTTCAAAATAGAGTCAACCACTTCTCACTTTATTACTACCCTAATCCAAACTATCATTCTCTCCCCTCCGGATTATTTTTTTACTTATTTATTAAGCACATCTTTCACTGAGGTCTAATACACCTACAAAAACCCTGCACAAATCTTGAGCGCATACATTTTCACATGAAACAACTAACCAGATCATAAATATTTCCCTACCAGCATCCAGAGGTCCCCCATCCCAGTCACTAACCACCCGAGATTAACAATCACGCCAAGTCTACTTCAATATATTAATTTCATCTGTTTACAAAATTTATTAAGTTGAAATATACATTATAAGTTTCACTTCTGTTGTTCAGGGTAAGGTTTGTGTGATTCGCAGGTTGTTATGTGGAGCAATAGTTGATCTTCATTGCTCTATTCAAATATATAGATAAACCGCAATTAATTGATTTGTTTCCACTGTGCATGGACAACTGGATTCTTTCTAGTTTGAGTCAAATGAAGCTGCTTCGAGCATTCTTAACCATGAAGTTTGGTACACAAATGCATGCATTTCTGTTGGGTAGGTATTTAGGAGTGGAATTGCTCAGTGATACAGTTAGTTCATTATATCAGGACCCACAAAATGGAGGTCACGTCACAAATCTAAAACCTAAGTCATCCTGCACTTAGGCTAAGCACCTGTCAAGGAAACCTAACATGCACCAATCACAACTCCTCCAACTCAGCTTTAGCTAGCTTATCCTCCCGTAGAAAACAGAACCTGCTAGCCTTACGAGGAAATCACCAGCCTCCCAGCCCTGTTTTCCAGTTGCTGCTTCTAACACTCTGTAAAACTCGTTCTTACCCAAAATCCCTTGAGAAGAGTGCTCCACTGCTGGTGAGGCATTGTACTTCCCTAGTTCATGGATTATTTTCCCTGGAACAAAGGACATCAAAGTCATTAATAAGTTGCTTCGGTTTTGTCACTTGACAGTTTTGGCAATGAGATGGGACCCAAAGACAGCTGCTGAAAACTCCAGGGATGGTGCCTGGATGCAGGCGAAGGTACCCACAGATCCCTCTTGCCTCGGCTGCCTCTTGGGCTCCTCTCTGTGATCTCTGGTAAGCTTCTCTCAGACAGTGCTCCACTTATTTTGTGATCCGAGCTCTTCAAGTTTGTTTTTCCTAACCCTTTGTGTGGAAAATTGGGGTGTGAGAGACTCAAGATTTTTCACAGTGAGGCTTAGTAGGCCACAACATTTGGGTTTGTGTCCAACCTTAACTACAAGATAAACATCTCTTGGAGGTCCTGACAGGTCTCAGGAACTGTGCACAGGCAGCCAGACACAGTAAGTCTAGTTGAAATAAGGAGGATTATTTCAAAGGGAAAATAATGGGTACCCTCAATCTAAGAAAAGCAAGATGGCATCTGTTAGAGAATATACGAAGCCTTGAGGTAAGTCCACAGCATGAACCACTGGGAGACTTGGGGAAATGAATTAAGACAAGAGATTTGGACTTTTTTGACCAATGGGATATCAAAACCTAAGTCGGCACAAGTCAGACTACTAAAAGCCATCAGAGAAATATCCTGAAAGAAATAATAGATTTTTGCTAATGGCAACCTCAGAAGCCAAAGCCACAAAACTGATGGGCACTAGTTAAACACTTAAAAGCTGCTAGAATGCTCACCACCTTACTCTAAGACTCCCATGCTAGGATAAGTTGGTCACAAAATGGGTTAGATGGAACTAGGTCACCAGCCAACCACAGGAAACTTTCCGTGCAATGAGGTACACTGTAAAACATCACATAGATGTGATGTATCCTTTGCAAACCAGCAGTACATCCTCTTTAGATGTTAATTTGGCTCCAAAACACCCAAGCTTAGTTAAAGAAATAGAATCCTTGAGTTTCAAGAATTAAGTGTGCCACCTTCAGGCATGCCTGCTTATTTTATGTCTAAGAACTGTGGTCCCAGAAGCTTCAGATATCTACAAAAAAGGCAAAATCTTACTAAGATGCCTATAATTACAATTGCCATTGTGAGGAACATTCCAATTAGACAAGATTGTTCATTGAAGAGGTGCACTTGAAAGCAAGGGTTCCCAAATGAAAGAAACAGAATGGCATACCTATTTTAATTGATATGCAGCAGCTGCCAAAAGGCTTCAAAATTCCAAAATAGCTCCATTGAAAGATTCATTGCAAAAAGCTAGTCAAAAAGACTCAAGTAGTACCTAAAAAAAAAGATCCTAAGACTGACATGACTCCTTGTGCTCCTCTTCATCCTCCTTTCCCTGAGTAGTCAGTCTAGTAATCCTCTATCTGAATTGCCTTCCCTCTCTGAAGAGACTCCAAGACCATAAATAAAAGGTGAATCCTTCCACGTCAACTCAAACACCCTTATATCTGCCCTCAAAGTGAAACCGACTCAACACAAGGTTGACATAAGAGAAGCCATATTGTAGAAAAGAGACCACGTGGTAACTGTGAATGACCTCTGACTAACTAACCAGCTGGTCTTGCACTCTCGAGGAGATCCACCTGTTCTGTAGATTTTATGGTCCTGCTTGTGCATATAACTCCCAGCTGTGATAAGACAATAACTTCGTACTTTTGAGTGCCTTAGAAATGTGATGATCCCCCAAACAGAGAGTTTATTCTGATAGCCATCATCATTGAAAACTGAAAGGTCTGGTGTGGCAATTCCCAGTCTGTAACACAAGAGGGTCAACATTCCTGACCCCGTCCCCTATGACCCACTGGTCTGTATAACTGCTTCAAGATTCTGTGCCCCCCTTAAGATTGTTCTTTCAGACATTAGTTGGCCCTCTTCCCTCTTGCTAGCAAGCTGCAGTAAAAATGCCCTTTCTCTGCCACCATCTTGCCTCTTGATGATTCTCTTTTGTCTTGCTATGAGCAGTTGGTGCCCTTTGTGCGGTAACAAAAAGAAAGCCCTATATGGGTCCCTCCCTGGGTTGATGAGACTGCAAGGGATTCTTGGGTATATTGTTACCAGTTGTCCCTTTAAATGGCCAAGAGGAAACTAAAATTAACGTTAATGGAAAACCTTGCCAAATTCTGGTAGATGCTGGAAGTATCTGGTAGTTACACTCTTTAAACCCTACTAGCTCCTGAGCCTGCAGATGGGATCCTGGGAAAACTGGCAGAAACCAGTGAAAGGTGAGAATTCTTACAAAATCAGCTCTCCCAGATCTTTGTAGTACCCCGTCAACAGAGGAAAACAAAATGTCAAACTGTCATTTCCTTTCCAAATTCAGACTATTGTGAATTTAGTTTTGGAGTACCCTTTGGTTGTGGATCCTTTGTCTCCCAGGAACAGCTGTTGCCTTCTTTGTCTTGTTTTGCATCCTGAGAATTTGGCTTGGCTTTCTACCTGCCTGGGGCATGCAGGTTCTTGTGTGTGCAGGCAGCTCAACTACCAGGTTGGGAGCCCAAAAACATGGCTGGACAGAAATGTGGGTTGTACTCCATTTGGCACTAGTGTCCTACCCACTGCTGCAGCTGTCAGGAAATTTGTCTAAGTCCTTCTTTTGGCTATCTTTGAGAGTGGCTCTGGATCTTAGGAGGGTAGTAGCTTTTGGGGTTGTTCAATACCACCAGGAATGTTTACCATTTGTCCTTGCTGAAACTTGACAAGATATTAAAAGTTTTTTTTTAAGTAACTCTATGACTAAAAGTTGGCCAAATTGGAAGCTGATAGAAACATTTTTTTAGCCCTTCTCTCCTAAGCTAAACGGCACTATGTACCCAGAGAGAAAGAAAAACATTCCAAAGACAAGCAGCTCTAAATCCAGAACATAGGAATTTTTAAATTTCCATCTTAAGTTGAAGATAAAGAAGCAAATTGAAGATAATGTAGTTGGATGGGTGAGTCAGCCCCTTGATATCTTCAGGTTGCAATCCAATTCTCTGAGGAATTAAAAACAACTGCAAATTGAGGACAACTTGTATAACTTGTCTTACAAATTGAGTTTTACAAGAACAGAAAAAGCCCAACTATCTGTTTTACCAGTCCCCAAATCTTCCTTAATTAATCTCAAAAGGCTTGTAGGTATTATAAAAATTCTGGATTTAGGAAACAAAAATTCTTCTTGGAGGACTGGCATTCTTTTTCTGTACTTTTGAGATGTAAATACTCTACCCCAATCTTCTCTAGGAAAGGAGGGCCATCTCTTTGAAATGCCATCTTTAGGGAGGTAATTCTTATCAGAGGGAAAAAAAAGGGGGAGAGACTTTTGGAAACGAGGCAAATAAAAACCTTAAAAGTCTTCTCAAATATTAGTAAAAAGTTGAAGTCATCTGAGCAGGTTACCTTATCTTATTTTATCTGCTGAAAACGCACTTTGAATCCAACTGTTCTTTTATAAACTAGTGAAATTTGCATTATTGTACCTGTCTCATGCCTAAAATTTTAAAACAAAAGCTGTAAGATCTCTGTTTGTATCTGTCTGTACATTTATGTATGTCTCTGTATGTATGTTACAGATGTGTGATATTTTTCTATTTTCAGATGATATTGTGAAGCTTAATTTGTAAAAAGTTTTAATTAGGTGGCTTAAAGAAAGTTAAGTGTTTATATAAATCAAGTATACTCTCTAAAATATAGAAACTAACAAATTTTTTTCAAGTTCAGGTGGATGTAGGGTAATTTTTGGGAAAAAAAGTGTTTATGTTTGTTGGTTTAATTAAGACAGGCATGTCTTTAAAGTCATCAATATTAAAAATTATGGAGACATACAACTGTTATTCTATTTAGGTTTACCAAAAATCAAGTATGCTCATATTATCTCTGTTACAGAATTTGTCAGCAAGAAAGATAACTTAAATTGATTAGCTCTTTAATATCTCATACAATTTTCATGAGTAAACATAATTATTAAGAAAAGATAAATTAAATAGATGTAAGTAAGATTAAAGCTTACAAATGAACTTTCCAACAATAATTACGCTTTATGGTTTTAAATTAAAATATAAAATTATGGTTTTTATAAAATATTTTTACTTAAAAATGTTTTCCAAAATTTTTTTGATAGCTTGAAATTTTAGTTATACTGAGATAAGCTAAATGATGGATATTCATTGAATATCTAGATTATTTCCAAATAAGGCAAAACACTGAAACATTAATTACCGAACACAGGTTTTTCCACTTTTGGCTTCCTTTTACAGAGCGATAAATAAATGAAAAGCAATAGGATATATGGGAGTATAAGAGGAAGCCGTTTGGTTTAAAGTTAATTCAGCCTGACCCTACTTTTCCAAAAGGGTTGGGTGGCCTGTTGAGCATGCATTGTACATCTGCTTTAAATATTTACAGTGCTCCAAAGACAAGAATGATTCTCTGAAAGATAGGGATGTAACTTCCTCCATATTGGCATTTCTTTAAGAATAAGCCTTTCTACCTAAACTAAGGATTAATTACTGACCTGCTGTGCTCACCTTGTGACCACTGACCTACTGACTACTGATCTGCTAGGCCAGCTAAGCATCATGTGACAATTGTCAATGAGACATTCCTATCAGTTGTGATGTGTGCTCTTTGTTCTAAGATGGTATATAATACTCTGTACACCCCTTTGGTGCCCATCTCTCCTTCCCTTTCTCTTCCTTGGGGAAGGAAGGCCCTGGGCTAGTCGTCAGATCTGGCTCATAATAAACTCACCCCAATTTTGATTTATAGACTGATTATGGACTATTTGCATCTATGAGAGGAACTAAAGATATTTGGGTCTATTAGAAAACATGTTTTGTGCCACATTGCAAAATTTACTAGGAGGAAGAACACACTTCTAGAAATTATGAAATGTATTTATAAATTTGCCAATTCACAGAATGCTAGTGTAACAGACAGTCTACAATTGCTTACTTCTTAGATTTTACTAGGAATTAAGGATTCTAAGAGTTAAGAATTCTAATCAATATATGTAATTAAAACTACTTAGAAATAAGGAGTGAAACAACTGTATATGAAAAGTAGATAAGGAAAGTAGAATGATTGCTTGTTCTAGAATGAGAGAGAAAAAAACATAAGACAAAACCTGAATAGATATAAAATGTTGGAGAAGTTTTGTGGAAAAGCAATCTTGAGAAAGGAAGTTTACGTGTCGTCAAACTGGCTAAGATTGGAATGCATTTCTTACAGTTTTTTTATTTTTAATTTTAATTCAAAAGTACATGGGCGCAAAATTAGAATTTGATTTTCTCTCTGTTAAAAGGACAAAGTATTCTTAGTTATTGATTTGTTCTTGATAAGAGATTATGAAAAATATTTTGTTTTTTTGTTTTGTTTTGTTTTTTTACCTTTTGGGCAATCTACTAAGAAAGCAAAGATTTGGGGTCTTATAAAAATAATTTACCATGTTTCATGTTAGTCCTCTTTGTCAGGTCTTTGATTACTTAAGAAAACCCAGTCTTCTTAATATTAAAAGAGAGAAGTAGTTTTCACATGTATGTGATCTTCTGTATTTGTCTTTACAATCTTCTATTTTCACTTTAGTTAAATAGACAGGAAAAAAATAGATGTCCTCTAAAACACTTTCAACATTTTGTTGAACACGTATACCACAGTAATCCCTGAACTAGTATCTTGAAGAATAGATGTTAGTAAGTATTTGTTGAATAAAAACAGTGACTGACTCTATGGAAGGGAATGAGATGTAAATCCACATAGATTTACATCCAAAAATTACTGAACTTCCAATAGTCCAGCTACATGTGTTCTCACTTAAGATGGCCAAGGGCCACTGGAAGTAAAAATATATCTCAGTTATAAATCCTGCCCATGGAAGAAGCAATTCGAAGTGGAATTTACTAAGAGAGAATAATATCTGCCTTGACTCATATCAAAGGATCTGAAAAGAGTTTTTCTCTCAAGATGCATGCATCATTCTCTCAGAATCCTGATCAATGAAAAGAACTTATGAAGCAGACAAAAACCCTACATTCCCTGATGAGACATAAATAAATAGATAAATATGTTTCTATCTATATATTTATAAAATGAGAGAGAGAAAATATGAGGAGTCAGAAAAATGAGAAATATATATATGAATATATATATAGTATGTATGTATTATGTACACACCATCAGTTATAATATGTTGATTATATAATTGATTAGTATTTGACTTATGTAATTATAATATATTAGTTATTAATATTAATAATATATTACATATAATATTATTGTATGTATATATTTAGTATATATAATATATATTTATATATAGAATGTGTACACACACACACACACACTATCTTGGGTTCCAAAAATATAATGGCAGAAATGAATGAAGTGAATCAACAAAATCAGACACTTTCTGGATTGGTCCAATTCCGAGCTGGCAACTTACATGAGGTAGAAGCATTACTTGTTGAAAATGTTTTCCTCTCTTTGATGAATTGCCTTGTTTGTCAAAAATTAGTTGATTGTGTATATGTAGGTCTAATTCTGGAATCCATAATATCCCATTGATATATTCATCTTTCCTAAAATGAATACCACACATGCTTGACCTCTGCAGCTCTTTTGTAAGCCTTGAAATCAAGCAGTGTGCAAATTCCCCCATACTTTTTTCTGTGTAATGTATTTCCTGTCTGTTTTCTTTGTTGTTTCTTCTGTTTGTTCTTACTGGGGATTAATTAATTTTATTGATATTTAAAAATCGATTTTGAATTTGTTAATTTTCATTATAGTATGCTTTCTCTTTCATTGATTTCTCTTTTTTCCATTTAATATGTCCTTCCTCCTTCTGATTTTGGGTTTAATTTCCTGTTCATTTTCTAGTATCTTTGATCAAAACTTAGATAGCTAATGTTATATAGGTTACAATTATAATTTCTCTGAATTTGAACAGCTTTCCATCTACTTCCAGAAGCATCTGATTATCTGGCTTTGACTTGACCAACTTAAGGTCTGTGGACTAACTAACCAACTAACTAATAAACTATAATGTGCTACTTAAAGTCTGAAACTTTTCTGTTGACCTCCAGGGCCAGTTTGTTTGATGATGACTCTCACCTGGTCTAACTGGTTTGCCAGCCTGGCTTGACTACATGACCAGAGAGGCATAAAAAGAGCCCACTGGGGAAGTCTGCATTGAGCTCTTCCAAAATCAACACTCGTTACATGAAATGTGGGCATTTTAATCTTGAGATGGATGCCTCATAGATGAATGATAAAGTTTGCAGGGCACACACTGCTATGCGTGTTGCTGGATCTCACATGATCATTAGAAATACAGTCACTCCTTCTCTTGTGATTTTTATTTTCCTCACTTTGGTTCTCTTTGTTTTTACTGAGAAAGGATTTTTATGATGTCTTGCATACATTTCGTGCTTTGAAAAAAAAAATCTGGATGTGACTCTCCTAGCAATATTTGGAAATTTGTATTTTCTGATAGGTTTTTTTTGTCTCAAAATAATTTGGAGGATTTAAATATGTTAAAATTTGATCCTAAACAGTTTTTCAAGAATAAGCAATACTATGAATGAATTTAATGAGTGTCTTTTAAATTTTATTTTAAAGTAATTGCCTGTCTTGGAAAATCTGTCAATTCCAAAGCTGGGCTGGGACTATCTTACACCAGAAAACTGTTATATTATTAGTAAAATAAGTCTGACTTAGCTTACAAAAATTGTACAAATTGAAAATGCTTTAAATATTCTTATCCCTGGATGAGGCTACTCTAACTTTCATTAAGGTACACTTCTCTTCCTTCATTTTGTAGATCTGTGAGCTAAAGAGAGTTAATGAAGACAAACTAACGCTCTATTTCAGCCTCACCCCTTTTAGATTTGCTCTTCTCTCTCTCTTGAGTTCCACGAGCAGGTGAGACAAGAGCAACACTTCCTTCTAATCTCAAGAAGAAATAGGTGCTATTTCTAGCATCTACTTCAAACGTAGTCCTTTGAAGTCCTTACAGGTGCCTTGAAGGACCCAACCTTTCTATCAAAAGATTAAAGGAAAAAAATGATAGCAAAGAAACTCTTTTCCCCAAATTTGGTGGAAATGGTATGCCTGAGGCCAAAATGTGGCTTTTGTTTATTTTTTCTTTTGTTATGTTTGTACAGATTGATTTAGGAACTACTTATATACAGCTTCCTCTTTGCAAGGACGTGCTGTATGCTAGGAATGCACAAGTGAATAAAGCATCACTATTAATGTTATTCTTCAGGGTGATGGTGATTACTATCTGAGAGGTTATATGTAGTCATGGTTAAACAGATAGTCTTGTGATAAGACAGAACCAGGTTTTAATCTAAGTTTTATCTCAGATTTATTAACTTATTATCTGTGTAATTCTTACAGTAATAAGCACTTATATATTGGAGCATCAATTTTTTCTATTTTAAAAGGAGGTGGTACTTCCATTAAAAGGTTATGTTAACAGTTTGATTAGGTAATGTAGAAAAGTTAGAGAAAGTGGTTGTGGAATGCTGGGCACATAAATTGTCAACAAGAGCAAGCGCTTTAAATATCTTGTCCATTATCATTGTCATCATCACTAGTTTCTCACTTTTATCATACACAACAATCTATCTGTAATAGTTATTCTGGAATTGAGTCTTAGATGTGAGATATATATGTCACTGCTATTATAATAATTTGACTACCTTAGCAAAAAATAGTAGGTAGAAATATTGGGTTTTTACCTTTTGATGTTAGAGGAAGATATACATCTGGTTAGATTAATTTAATGTGTTTTCTACAGAAAAATATAACAAAATATATTAGTGAAACAATTGAAAAAATGGCTATCTTTATTTTTGTTTTTCTTTTTACATTTGTTCTGTGATAACTTTCAAGACTTTCGCTTCTCTTCTTTCCTTTCTGTTTCTCACGTTAGGATATTTTCCTGCTTGTTAATAGATTAAAGCTGAGGGACACTGGACGAATAAATTAAACGAATGAATATCAAGATCTCTGACCTGAAAAGTCCTAGGTCAGAAAGTCACACCTACTGTCTTAGCACATACTTAATCTTCAGCACTTAAAAGAAATAGCACTATCCTCAGGTAAGTTGCAGTCTATCTATGGAGAAATGCAGCAGAAATGAGTGCATACATGGAAGGATACAAACGCTGCTGTTCAAGGAAGTGAGCATGTCTTTCTTTTTCACTATTGTACATTAAAGTTTGCATCATATTCTTGACAGCACTCTTTGGAGCTCCACTGTTCTTGATAACTTTCCTTAAACCATTTTAATTGACATTTTTAAAAAGTGATGCATTGCACATGAATTTCAAAACTACTATTTTTATTGTGATAGAGTTTGTATAGCATGAAATGCTCAAATCTTAAGTGCATCGTTTAATCAAATTTGGTGATTAAATATCAAGACAGAGCATTTCCAACACACTACAGAGTTCCCATGTGCCCCTTTCCAGTCAAGCCAGACAAGGGCCCTACCAAGAAGATACTCTTGAGCAAATTTCTATTACCATAGTTTACTTTTGCTCTTCTAGAATTTCATGTAAGTGGAATCTTGAAGTACGTACCGCTTTTCCTCCTGGCTTCATTCACTCGTGATAATATTTGTGAGATTATTGATATTGTTATATGAATCAGTAGCCAATTCCTTCTAGTTCTGAGGAGGATTCCCCTGTATTAATATACCATAATTTGTTTATCCATTTTTTATGGTAGAAATCTAGATTGTTTTCAGTCTTTTATTCTTATGAACACATCTATAATGAACATTCTTTAAAAGGCTTTGTGTAGACATGGATTTTCATTCTCTTGGATAAATATCTAGGAGTGGAATTGCTTTTGCTTAGTTTTTTGAGAAACTGGAAAATAGTTCTAATATACATGCAACATTTTGTATTCCCACTAGTCTTTTATGAGAGTGCTGGTTTCTCCACATCCTCCATATATGGTGTTGTCGCTCCTTTTTATTTCTCTATTTTAGCGAGTATCTAGTGTATCTTTATGGTTTAATTTGCCTTCCTATGATGAATAATGAGGTAGAGTTTGGACTACTGAGGACTTTAAATCTTCCATATTCTTATGGATTTTTCTACTTATTCTATTATTGAAAGAGGTATGCGAACGTATTCAATTAGGTTTGGGAGATTTGTCTCTAGTTCCCTTTAGTTTTGCAATGTTTTCTCCTGTATTTGGGAACCTGGTTATAGGGTATGTATACATTTAGAATTATGTTTTCTTGATTAGCTGACCATCCTTCATTGAAAATGACCGTTTTTATCTCTGGTAATACCCTTTATCTTGAACTTTATTTTGTCTGCTATCAGTAAGTCATACTACTTTTTATGCTGCTGTTAGTATGACAGTTATTTCCATCCTTTTATTTTCAACTTACTTATGGCTTATTGTTTAAGTTTGTGTTTTGTAAACGTATAGTTCATCTTGCTTTATATGTATTATGATATTTTACCTTTTAATTGAGGTCTTTTATTCATTTAACTTAATTTCATTATTGATCTGTTTGGATTTTGAGGGCTGATGTTCAATTCTATTCTCCTGTCTCCTCTGTTCCTAATTTGCTTAGTTTTTGATGAATTACTTCTGTTATAGCATTGTCTTTCATCTTCTCTAATGAATTTTTAACTATTCTTCCTTGTCTTACTTTTTTGGGTTTCTTTGGGCATTACAAAATGAATTTTTAAGTTATCCCAGTCTATATCCAAAGCTATTATCTTAATTCACAAAACATCTAAGGACTTTATGATAGTTTTCCAATCTACAGACTTCATGACAATGTGTGTAGTAACTTCCTGCCCTTTATATTTTTATTTTCATATATTTTGGTTCTAGAAAAGATATAAAATTCTTTATTATTCTTTATACTTTAAACAGCCAATAGTGTCTAAGGAGACTAATGTCATCCTTTGCATTTCCGTTCACTGGGTTTCCTTGTGACCTTAGCTTTCTGATAGGCTCAAAGATAGAGTTTTATAGAAGGTAAGATCTACTTTGATCTTACTGTGAGGTTGGAAGCAACATGTTCTTGTAACTTTCTACACGTGGAATTTCTCAAAGATATGTTTAATGACTGGATGTTTTTTAGGGACACTTTTTTTAACGACTCTTTTTTTTGCACTCATACTCTGGATGAGGCACTGTGCTAAAGATAAAGATACAGGAGTAAGACAGAGCCTTGTCCTCAAAGAAAAGAGGTGTTTTCTCATGTTGGGGTATACAATAATGGAAGATAATTGGAATGGTAGTGACTTCTTTGAAGATGAGCATAGTGCCTTTAGAGAAAATATAACTGCTGGATTTTTTTTACATTTTGTACATTAATATTGTATTTGTGATAATACATGCTGCTTAACAAATATTTCTACATGCATGACCTTATTTAATCCTTACTTCAGTCTTCTCCAGAAATAACACCTTTAACTTATTTAGTACTTTAGTGTTTTCATGGTAAGTTTATATACATCATCTCAATTGATTCTCCAAAAACTTCTAGAAGCCGGCATGAACTAACTTGGGAGAATACATGGAGACTTTATCAGCCTGCGAGTACTTTACAGTATTTACCTGAATTTGCCAATGGCCAATTCACAGAAGAGTTAAATAACTTTCAGAGGTCATAGGACAAGGACATAGACAAATTTTAGCATTCAAAGTCACATTCAACTATAGCCTGTTGCTTAGTAACTGACCCTCCTTGCATTCCAAATAGCAAACTGAATTTATCTCATGAATACAATTGCCTAGTCAGTCTCTCCTTCCTCCACATGCCCGCCAGCTGGGAAACAGAGGATTGGGTCAGATCAGAGGATTTCTTGGGGTGGCAAAAGAACACGAGAGCCATGCAGGGGAGAGGAAACCATGCTCTGCTCTATGATCAAAGTACCAAGTACACATCCCATCCTTAGGGAAGAAGCCAACCTCTTCTGAGAAGGAAGAAAATTAAGGAAACAGAGAGACTAAGAAACCAACATATTCCTGAGAAGTGATGCTTGAATAGTTGCAAGGTGGAAATTGCTTAATTACAATAGTTTGCACGATTACAGTCATTTATCTGAAATCCACAATTTCAAAAAGTCCTCAAAATGGAACGTTTCTTTATAGGTTTAGTACTTAAAACTCATTTGGTGACAAAATCTGAATGGCCCTTACTCTATTTAAATATATATTTAATTCGTTTATTGTTCATATTCATATGTTTTGCTGCAAAAATATTTAAGTGACTGATTTCCTTTGCTGCTCCTCACCCCTCTGTGCGGTGTGACATAAGATAAGGCCTATATTCCTTTATAAAATACAAAACATACCAAATCCCAAAGAAGACTGTATTTTTGTGAGTGCATTGCTTTATTTTCTAATGATTTTGTGTCCCTATAGCAGATTAGAAAAATCAGAAGTACCTGTGACGCTGAGGTTACCAGATCTATCAAGTAAAAATACAGGACTTACAATTAAATTTTAATTTCAGATAAATAAACAACAGACTTTTTTTTTTTTTTTTAGTATAAATATGTCTCATGCAATATTTGGAGCATACTTGTAGTGAAAAAATGTTTATCTGGGAAAACTTAACCTAAAATATCAAGATAAAATTGTCCTTAACACACAGCATTTCTTTTCTGGGTAAAGTTTTCATGGTAGTGCAACCCTAGTAGTTAAGAATATTTTAAACTCCATGTATTTAATAGTTTGCATTGATAAAAAACATAAATGACTATGCTTTGTCAAATAATTCATCTTCTTCCGGCCTGTGTCTACCCACCAAAGATTCAGAGAAACTCTCCTAATTTGTAATATCTTGATCCTACGTGGTAAGGGGCACTGATACAGTGTCAAGAATTTGATCATGTCTTATAAGAAATGGTTGTGATGTTGGTACATTTATTTTATTCTATTGAAGTTATAGAATTATTAAAGAGGATCTCTGTGCATTTTACTGACATGGACTTTTTTAAAAGGATATGACTGACAAAGCAGTGACACATAGGAAACATTTGATAGGGTTCTTTAAGATCGAATAGGACTGGAAGTGGACTGTAAAGCAGATCAATTGAATCAAAGCAAATCTGACGACAAACTTCGATTCATTCAACCACACATTTGGCGCTTTATGATAGGATCTTTATTTCTTTTAAATAGCTTGTAAACTCTTTAAAACCATGGCTTTTATCATACATTATCATTTTTTTCATTATCCATGTACACATACTTCTGCTTTTAATCCTTTTTCAGGTTATTGACTTATTAACACATAACAGCAGTTTGGAACAGACCAGGCTGTCGTCACTCATCGGACTGAGTCCTATCCCGCTTGACAATGAAGAAATTATTACTGAAAACTACATGACTAATGAAAGAAACTCTGCCACACAAAAAACTGAAGCATTGCACTTCTTTTTTCTGGCACTTTATGCAATCTAGGCCAGAACTCTGGATTTATATTTTATTCGTATTTAGGGAGACGCATTTTGCCAGGCTTCTCAGAAGTGTTGCTTCCAGCTATGGCTGATGAAACTTCAAAGATATATTTTCATAGAACTTCATTCTTATTTTAGTTAAACTAATCTGCATATAAAGAACAAAGATAATTAAAGCCAGATTTCATATTTTTCAGACAAGTATACCATTTAAAAAATTTATTAACAGTTCAAAACTCATAAAGAAAGAAATTTGAAGTTACATAGGTAAATACATTTAAAAAGAAATAATGCAAGACATAATGTTTTCAAGATAATCATTTTATTACTGTTATTATTCACATATATAATGTTTTTATATGAATTTAAGCTATTTATGGATTTTAGTTTTAGAAAATATAAAAAAAATTAAAAATAATCACAATGATACAAGAAAGTTTAAAAATTAAATGAGTGTTTGGCATATTTATGTTAACCAGAGATTATTTCCAAAACTCTCATTACAGAACTAAAAAATGGGTCAAGCACAATTTCATTAGTTACTATTATCTCTGAATTTCAAAAAAAAAGTGAATTGTCTAAATTCAACTAGGCATACTCAATAGCGAGCCACAAATCTTATAACTAATATCAGTCAGATACTTTAAATGTTCGGGAAAAATTCTAGATTTTTTTCATTTGTTTTTTTTTTTTATAAAAGTCTCCCAATATTTTGCTGAAAGCATTACACACTATTCTTCCAAAGAATTTGAATTTTACATCTCAAACTCTTTTTAAAAGAATATTTACAGGGGCTGGCCCCATGGCTAAGTGGTTAAAGTTCTGTGGGCTCCACTTCAGCGGCCTGGGTTCGCGGGTTTGGATCTCAGGCCTGGACCTGCTCCACTCATCAGCCATGCTGTGGAGGCATCCCACATACAGAATAGAGGAAGATTGGCACAGATGTTAGCTCAGGGCTAGTCTTCCTCAAGCAAAAAATAAAAAGGAGAGCGAGAGAAAGATAGGCAATGGATGTTACTCAGAGCTAATCTTCCTCAAGCGAAAAATAAAATAAAAAGAATATTTACAGATCCTGTAAAATTTTATCACCCTACTATCTATCCCTTCTCTCCATGGATGCTAAATATTACATCTCTGGACCCACTGTGATTTCCCTTAGTGTTTTGTCAGAACTGGGACAAGCCAATTATTCTACATTTTCTAGGGAAGAGTCTCCAGGAATGGACTACCCCCCAAAATGGTGTTTGAATATCTAGAGTGACAAAATTTGAATTCTATTCCTAGTCCTGCTAGATTAAACAATGGACATAACACTGGATGTACCTAGCTACCTTACTATATTTTTCAGGGATTGGGTAAGTTATGATTAAGATGCAAAAAAAAGTACTTTGTTAACATTGTAAGGTTAAAATATGAGAAATTCACATTTATTAAGATTCATAGCAAAAATATCCTTTATTTTGGGTAATTTTTATAGGATTTAATTCAGAACTTGTGGGTGATACTATTAGCTGTCCACTAAAATCACTCTCCCATTTTTATGGGGCATGCAGCTAGATAATATTTTCCAGCCTCTTTTGGTCTTGGGTATGACCATCTGCTTGACTTTTAAGTAACGGAAAGAGAGTGGAAGAGATGTGTTCCCCATGGCTTGTAACATTGGAGCTTCCCATGTTTGGGCTTTCATACTTTTTCCTTCTTGGATGACTGGATATAGAAAAGGACAGGGCTCTTGAGGATGACGTAGCCACAAGGCGAATGAACCCTGAATGCCTGAATGAGGAAAGTTTGTCAATGACAAACTGAATCTATGCTCAAGTCCTAAGAAAATGACATTTTAGGTCTATTTGTATCCTAAGCATAACCATCCATAACTAATAAGGCATTATTACCTTTGAAGAGGAGTCTCATGTCTTTAACCAGGAGTGGGGTGGGGGACATTACTTTTATACCATTACTGATGTCAGAAAAATAATGAGCAGAAGCTGCTTACCTAAAATGTCACTAAATGATGATGATCTGGGTTTCAAAGTTGCACCATCTATGTCTAACTATTTATAAAACTCTACATATGTAGGCAAATTTTGCAAATATCTATAAGAACAAGAAACAGTAAAGTCTGTGTGTAGTTGCTATATTATTACAGTTCTTTGCTAAGAATATTATTAGTCTCATTAAATTATCTCTGTCCTCTGACTACGCATGATTTTGTCACAACTGATGAGCGTTCATGTAAATGGATAACAGATTAAAGGATGCCTTGATTGGTTACATATATAAGCTTCTCTTCACTTTTAGTTTCCTAAAAGTAGTCTTAGCTTTTCCTATTTTGGTTTAAGTGATTAGAAATGGCATTATAGAAAACTTTACCAAAAAACATAAAAGACGGTTTAAACAAATGCAATATCATATATTAGATGTAGATGAGGAAACCCCTTGAGAATACCCAAACAGCAGTGAAAGATGTCAACATGGACAAGCCTGGATTTTATAAATCATGTATATCTTACTGTAAAAATGTGAGTACCTGACAAATTCTCTGTACTGTTCTCTGTGTCCCTCTGTGTGTGTGTCTCTCTTATCTCTTTCTCACACGTACATACATACACATCTGTGGATGTCAGGAGAGTACTTTCTACCCAATTTCTGCTCATCAGTTTTTTATGTAAATGAGCATTTCCCTGACTATATATAGCTAAACATCTCCAACTGTGGAAAATGTGATTACTTGCATTGAGTTTAAAAAAGTTCCTTTCGGACTCTTTAAGTTCTTGCTCCATGTGTTTATTTGCAATGGTTTAAACTTCACAAAAAGATCCTCAAAATGGTTATCCTCAGATATAGTCTAAAAAATATCAAAAAACAGTAATCCTACCTGCAGCATACTTTATTCACTAGTAACTCCAAAGCACGGCATCTTCAGTCAACTGGATTCTGTCCTACTTCCCACCTGCTCCCGGAGCAAAACCCACCAGGTTTCTCTTCTGGAGTCAGTACCGGGGTCCAGCCTCGGCAGAGTCCAGGTTCCCGCGGGCGAGACAGCCTCGGCGAAAGTGTTAAGTGCTAGACGTGAGACTCGATGCAGTTGCAAGCAAGTCCAATTTATTTCGGGGACAGGGTACACTTATATAGGGAAAAATCACACGAGGTGGTCTAACTATTGTCGTCATGGGAACAATAGATGAGGGGCAGTGCGTGACTAAAGGTAATAATCAAAGGTGGTTATCTACATACCAGATGTGCAGCATACATATCGATTGTTTAGGAAGAGGTTACATAGTTTCAGGGTCTTCAAAGAAGTTAGGAGGACAGCGAGTATATAATTAACGGAATATAGACCCCCTCATCCTTGGGGGCTGCTGTTTGTTCTTTGAGATATGTTTATTGCTAGTTCTGCCTGTTTTTACAAGGCTTCCAGGACAGAGGGAAGACGTTAATCAGTAATAGGCTTTAGAAACGAGGACAAAGGATTCTGCTTAAAGAATTATGTTCCCTGGAGAAGTGCCTTTCATGATTCTCCTTCCATTGCCAGACCTTGTCACGATACAATGGCAGCTAGATTGGGGGAATGCTTCCCTCAAGTCAGTAACCGTAAGATTTCCTATCCGAATACCCTTCACAGGATCAGAGTATATCCATGACTTCACTGTTCTTACATTTTGTCTAATCTAACAGAGAAATTCTTCAGAATTTGTAAAGTTGATCTTCCTTTGTTATTCTTCATAATGGGGACTTGTATGTGAGTGAATAAGGCTTTTAATGCACAGTGAAAACCTTTTTAATAATCAAACCATAAAAATTAAATGCACATAGATTGTCATCAGCAGAAAATTTTCATTTCAAATGGGCTAAAATAATGTTTTTCCTTAGGAAAATATTTAACCTTTGTCTGAAATTAATTTATTCCTATTTAATTTTACCTAAATAATTTGGTATAATTTGTAGCTGAAAATGAGACATTCTTTCCTATGAACACTAGGAATATACACATCTTTAATAATATCTTTAATATTATTTTTCAAAGATCTTGAGACACTGTTAAAACTTTTGTTCATTTGCCATCATTTAGAATATCTAAATTGCATTTTGGTAAAAGTCATGCACTTTAACATTCGAATTGATGTATTTAAAAATTTTAATGAGATTATGTTTATTAAATAATATGATAATAAGATTTGGTTAACAAACATTTTGTTGTACCCATCATGGTTCAGGCCCATTCAAACTACTTAGACACACACTAGGGTACTTTTGCTAAGCAGTAAGGAGGATTAAAATCCCTAGCCATTGGAGATGGATTTTAAGAAAGATTCCTGGGAATATACGACATCTGTGTCCATAGATATGCTAAATTACATAAATAGCTACATTTCATCCCAAAATTGTCTCATCTGAAGATCTAAAATACTTTGCCTATCTGAAATAGCGATGAGATTTGGAACTAACGTTCAACACATAAATCAGTGCCTTAAAACTTTATTTAGGTGTTAAAGCAGAATCCCTGAATTTTAAAATCTAGATCATATTTCCTGTCCTCCCCTAACGTAGTAAGTAGAAAACTGTGATTGTGCTCAACCCCACAGCTATGACCAAGTGCTGATATAGGAAACAGCTCTCCAACAGCACGTCTCTAAGTGTTGTGGAAGAGTTCTTTAGGATAGCTTCCATTATTTTGCTCAGCGATTTTTTTATACAGAGTAGAGAGACTGAAGATGAATTTTCTCGAAAGATAAGTGTCAGAAAAAAATAAAACAGTTAATAGCTTCTGGTGAACAAGGTTTTTTTCCTTTCCACTGAAAATGGAGAGTGATAGAATTCATTACATTTCTCTGTCAGTGTAGGACACTTGAAAATTTCAGCCTGTGCCAAAAACTAAGGTTTTTTCTTCCTCATTTATTGCATCTCTTTTGTCCTACTTTCTTTGTTCTCAGTAAATTATTTCTTGGTCTTCTCTCATAGTGGTTTTATGATAATCTTCCTGAAATTAATATTATAACAAAGATCATAGAAATAAATATACATAAAAGCACGCATTTGTAGATGTGAATGGACCTATGTGTATGACTGTATAAATTTACTTAAAAATATCTGATCCATTTCCTACTGTTACAGAGCAATTTACATGTTTTTCTTCTTTTTTAAATTTATGCATTTTTAGAAATAAATCTACATCTTTGGTTGAAAGGCTTGTTAATAGCAGGTACTAAAGAAAATCTGAATGAAGGAGAGTGAGATTAAAGTTTCAGTGCAGAAAAAGAAAGAATGGTAAAGAGATTGTAATAGTTTGATTCCTCCCCATCCCCACCTGGTCCCTGGAGGAAAGGAACATGTGGTGGCAGGTATTTGATAAGAGCCTTGCTCTGCCTCAGTTCTGTGACGTGAGAAACTTTGGAGCTACATTGTGAGAAGATGAAAACTGCTCAGATTTTTGCCATCTTCCATAAAAGGTTAACTCTATCATTTTGAGAAATGTTAACAAAATAACATCCGTTTTGCTTACTTCCTGCTTTTGGGAAAAGGTCAACTTTCCTAGAAATATGATTACTTATTTAGTACCCAATTTCCTTCTTTTTAATGATCCTATTAAAAACATGTCAATTTAATTATTAAACAGAGGACGAATGGAGATATAATAAAGACCTAAAATGAAGCAAACAACACCATCACCAACACACACGCACACACCCACAAATTATTTTGGGTATAATACTTTAATTTTCAAACATGAATATATTACAGTAATTTGCATTGATATGGGAATGGGGCAGTAGAAAATGTCATACTGTCAATGTATAATTAAAACAAGGTGGTAAGAGTTTTTTCCTCCGTTTCATAGACAGATGAGCTATAAAGTGTAATAAAAGGCAAAATTTAGAGTTCTGGGATTAGTATCAGTAATTCCAATTCTGCCTCCCAATTTCAATACCTTAACATGTGCTATCTAAATGCACCTAAGAAACATTTCCAAAGATCGGAAGATGAACAGTCAAATAACAACCAACTCTTATTTATATAATTTATGATATGTGGTAAAGTGTGGCTTGTAGCATTATTTGTGTTTAGTAATGTGAACCCTGAAAGTCTGTAAATCTTGTGCTCCTAAGGTCTTAGGAAGGGATTCTATTCACTTCAGAGGCTAATTTTGTGTTTTCAGACAAACTTTTTGCAACAAATTTTTAATATAGGGATTTCTGTTGATAAATATTTAGAGGTATAGCTAATGTTTTTGAAAGTTATTCTTTTGTTTTCTTTTCTTATACACTGAAAGTTTTGCTGTAGTTATTAGAGAGCTTTATGTGTTTTTCCTTCATTTTCCAATTGTGGACTAGATATAGCTAAATGTCTATGTCTGGCCCCTTTAGAGTGAAATTCCACCGCCACTTTTACATTTTCCATAGTATGTTAATACACATCCTCTAAACACTGTACATTTAAGTCAGGGATCTTCAGTTGGAAGCATGGAGTGGTGGGGAGTCAGGGAGGGAAACAGGGAAGAGAAATACCAGAATCAATTTGATGCCTGTTCTTTAAAATCCATTTGCCAGGGCCCCAGACATGCTAAATCTGAATCTCCAGGTATGTGGATGTATCATGGGGATGGATTAAGAGGAGGAGCTTAATGTCATGGTCTAGAGTAGGGAACAGCAAACATTTCTATCAAGGGCCACATAGTAAATATTCTAGTCTGTGAGGGACATACGGTCTCTGCTGCAATTGCTCAACTCTGCTGTCACAGGACAACAGCCTCCTTGGACAGCACATGAAGGAATGGGCAGTGTGGCCAGGTTTGTTGGAACCCTGTCTTACTTGTCTTTCCTGTCTTCAGCTGTGTATGGGTTTAATTAAAATGATACGGACTAAATTGGATGCAATGGAATTGCATTGAAGTGGAATACAAAATGTTTCAAATAGAAATAAGCTACTTGGCTCTCTTTTTGTTTAAAATATAGAAATGGAAGCCTAAAAATTGAATTGTGTTCAAATACTGTGTGAAAGAACATGATTTGCAGCAAAGATGCCCAATTTCTGTCCAGTATGTTTTACTTTTCACAGAACTATCTCAAGATCTCACTGAACAAGATACTGTAATTTACAGAAGGGTCGTGGTGCATTTGTTAAAATGATGCTTCCCATTTGCTTTGACATTATATCTAAATAATTATAAATGTGCCTAAGAACATCAGATATTGAAGGAAATGGATTTGAAGTTAAACACACAGGGCTATGCCTAATAGAAAAGACTGGTTGAGGAAATGCTAAATTTTGATGTTTCAATATGCTCTTTAAAAATTACATTAAAATAGGCAAATTTTAAAAGCTAATAAATATGTAGTTTAAATATTTAATTAATTTACCTGTTTATTTGTTGGTGTTCGTTTAGCAAACATGATTGCATCTATTATGCTTTATGTCTTGCGTCAAGCACCAGCCTTCCAGTGGTGAGTAAAAGAGGCTCAGGGCTTGGCTCTCACAGAGCTCGCAGTCCACGGTAGAGCAAAATAATACAAAGATCCTTTTTGTTTAGTTCTTTTTATCGGCTAGGCACTTTGACGAGGTACTGCCATGCATTTTTCTTTGACACTGATAACAGTACGAATTTTAATTTGTAATATTACTGAACATCAACTAATTTAAAGAATAGAATGAAGAGTGTGTGCATGCACACATAAGAACATGAGACTAATAAAACAATTAACATAAGGGTATAATATATAGGATTTATGTGCAATATTTTGAGGTTTGTAATATTATACATATTATTTTACATGCTTTTTAATTGGTACTATAAAGCATCTGAATCATGAGAAATAAAATAGAAAAGGTTTCTGTCTATTTATGTATCTATCAGATCATATTTCTTTCTACCTGGCTAGGTTTTGACAGTAGAGAATAACATGATCTATGCTTTCCTATTTACTTTTTATGGTCTCAAGGTGCACATTTACTGATTTCCTTTCTTGAGCTTTATTCTGATGAATATTAAGTGTCAGATCCTCCAAGAGTTTGACCCCTAATCTCACATCATCTGCAAAACACAGCTTTGGAACTGGATTTTTCATTTAGAAAGTAGAGTAAAAAGTCTCTGATGATAAAATTTGTAAGATTCTTAATATATATCTTTAAATTACTTGACATGACAGTTGACTTGATGAAAAATGAATTTAGGGATCTCATTTTTCCTTATTTATATTATTAATTACAGAATTGGACACATAGTGATGATTTCATAATTAAATGAGATTATTTGTGGACATGTTGATAGCACCTTAAGTACTGAATAAATGAAGATTACCTAGTTCATTTATTTGTAATATCTCCCCTTTAGACTCCTTCCTTTTCACAGTCACTGTTCCTTCCTAGGTTTCTCTTGTCTGAAACACTGCAATAATCTTATAGTAGAGATCTCAGCATCTAGATTCTTAGTAGCCAACCTGTAGATGATGCCCTCATCTGCTTATCTTTAACGCTATTTTAAACTTGGCAATGGTTATATCTGTTCTATAGTGTACTCATTCTAGATTTGAGTTCTCTTCAGTGCGTAGCCATCTATTTCAGCTTTTTTCCTAGTATTTTCAGTGATAACTTTTATAGTTAATATGTTTTTCAGATGCAATGTAGAATCTTTGCTACTTCAAAATGTGTAATTCCAATCCTCACCTTTCCCATTTCTATCTTCTCTGCTTATATATTTTCTCAAACATTGTTTAATTTCTCCAAATAATTCTCATACCAGACTAACTTCCACAAAGAAAGGCCAGTAGCTATTTTGAATACAAAAAATTGCAGTCTATAAACACTGAATTAAGATTTTCAAGTTCTCCTGTGAGATGTGTTTTCAGGATTTGAATATCTTTTTTTTTAAAGCTTCAGTGTGTGATTGCGTATCCTAGTTGTTAGTTTAGTTCTCTGTGTGAACCACCGCCACAGTATGACAACTGACAGATGAGTGGTGTGGTTCTACAATGGGGACATGAACCCGAGCCGGGGCCGTAAGAGTACTGAACCTCAACCACTAGGCCACCAGGGCTATCTCAGAATATCTTAATTTTGAAGTTCACATTGAAAAGCTTTCATGCCTTTACATATAATAGGTTTAAGTTTACAGTTTTCTTTTCCCTTTAGAGTTATAAATTATTTTATGACAGACATGCAATTCACTTATTTTAATTAGTTTATCTTCTGCATTACATAACACTGTACATATTAAATAAATATTCATTTAATCAATTATTAATTTTATACTATGCCACAAACTATGGCTTTGGGGAGTTCACTTCAATGAAACATAGAAAATGAATATTCTCTATTAACAACCTCATAGTCTTACAACAATACGTAGATTTCTCTGTACAACGCAACACTTACGGTGAAGTATTTTTGGCAGCTGTATAGGAAGCAGCTCAGTGACATCTACCTATGTATTCTCTTGATGACTTCTGCTTTGTGCTTGTGCCACGGAGGGTAGTATTGACCACATGTTGTGCCAAAGTTGGAAGTTGAAATGGATGATGGATGATGTAACACATGCACGAAGAGGTTATGAAGAGCTTTCTTACTCTTATATTAAGGCTTCCTGGTAGAGTAAGGAATTCACCCAAGCTAGTGTAGAAAAGACGCAAGTGGCTTTTTGTTCTTTTGTGACAAAGGGTGCAGCCAAGGTCAAGGTTTCTGTGCACTGGTCAGGTTTGTCTGGTTTGAACTTCCCTGTTGGTGCCAAGGGAATGAGCACCTGGACTTTCTTATCAGCTTTCCCAGCTGTGTGGCAAAGAGCAAAGGAGGGAATTTTAAAGTTGTCAGTGGTCAAACAGCAAAATGGAGTCAGACTCTCTTGATGATTAAATCAGTCAGACAAGTCAGAATTAAGTCAGACACTTGATAATTAACTTTGAACTTGTTTGAGTATAATATGAGGCTCACAGCCAGAGACCAGTAAGGAAGGTTAAAGTCCTATTGAGTGCCTTGTGCAAGAGTTGAGTACCGTGCACTTTTTGAGGTGAAATGTGTGCCTTGGTCACTATCATCGCCACCTTGAACAATAAGGGGATAAGGAGTATCCTGTTGATGCCTTGTATTGTTATTGCTTTAGAATGTGCACAAACACGTTTGCCCTTGATTTATATTTCTGGCTTTCTGTAGGGCAAGATATTACCAGAATTCTTTACATCAAAGGAGCAACTTGGATAGGGAATTTCTGCCATTGGCTAGACCAGAGAGCAGACCAGTAGCAGTGGCCCAAGATTCTGTGAAAATGTGCAGATAAGCCACATTGTTGGCCAGGGGATCCTCTAGTGCTAAGGTAACTGACTGCCAAACCAACCAATTTTGCTGACTCTTGGGTACTACTCTTAATCAGGGATGCCCTGGTTAAAGGATGGATGGCAGCAGTTCTCCAACAGGTTTCATCATGTGTGGTGGTGCCATTACCATCTGTAAAGTCAACAGAAGCCCTTTTCTGTCCACTTAGTTGATCTCAAGGTATTTCCTCGGTGGGCGAAGGATCTGGGAGAGGAATGACCTTCAACAGTTTTATTACAACTGGCAAGAGACTGAGGAGAAGAGGAGTCGTTTTCTACTCTAGTTGGGATAGATATGCCAGAGAGCCAAGATTCTAGTGTATCTTGTAAGTTGAATTTTCTTTTTCATAATGAGGCTTCAATGGCCTTGCCAAGACTCCCGGTGCTCCCTCCTTAATGGGCAGCAAGACACAGAAAGTCATAGGCTCAGGGCATGTGATAGTCTCTGTCTCCAGAAGAACCCAGTGAGCAGCTAGCAGTTGATGTTCTAATGGTGTGCAGTTTAGAGTCAAGAATGGCAGATTTTGCAACAGAAGTCCCTAGTTGGTTCAGAGACTGCAGGACACATGAGAAGAGATTGCTACAGCCTCTACAAAGAAGGAGTCCATGGGGTCATGAATAGGAGTTCCTGTTGTATTGCAATTTGGGCAGATTCTAGGGTCTTTTGTTGTAGTTGTTGCGTTCTAACTGGGCCAATTTAAGAATATCAGCATAAATGAGTTTAAGTATAATTTCTAAATGAGAAACGTGTTACCTTCAGAGCACAAAATTGCCTGCGTGAAGTTGGACTTGTTTTAATGTTGTGGGTACCGAGGGGGTCAATAATTGTTTCTTGACAGTGCCAGTGATTGAACAGCCCCCGACTGCCCAAATAATGCCCAGAAATATTTACTAAATTGGTGGGGACTTTTACTTTGTATGGAGGAATGTTTTTTCTTTTCTTTTTGTGATAATTTCATATTTTTATGTCTTGAGTAAGTATGAAAACGCATCTTATATTTGTAAGATTCTTCCTTCACAGATTTCCAAATCAGTACAGTCATAGTTACAGACCTCCCTGATGGAAATTTTTGCTTTACTGGCTTTATAGATTGGGTTTGAATTAACCCAGTGGAAGTGGAATGTTTTATGAGACATGGCACTCAGTGGAACCCAGAGTCTTTGTCAGTAGGTTTTACAGTTATTAAATAGGTAACGTGTCCTCTGTCCATTTAAGAGTGGCAAAAGTAAAACTTTTGGGGCCACTTTTTAGAGTCTATGCTGTGGAGGTACCTTGAGTTCCTCTATAATGCTGAAGCTCAGGTTCTATTTTGGCAACAGAAGCAGAGGCTGCAGCAAAAGCTTTTTGTAGGCTCCCAGTAAGCCATCTGATTTTAGGAGTATAGACCTCAGCAAGCCACACATTACCTGTTCCTTCACACATGAGCAATGACCCAATAGCCTCACATATTGTGCAGAAAATCATTCTTTTCCCTGAACACTCTTTAGAATAGGGTGTGATGACTAGGTGAGGCACACGACCAATGGTCATAGGGTCAGAGTCCTTCCCATGGCTTATGCTAAAATTGTCAGCTATGCCTGATGCTAAAATTGAGACACAAAGTTCAGTCCAATGCACATGCCCATAGCCCCTTTAAGGAGGGCGCTAAAATC
Organism: Equus caballus; assembly: GCF_041296265.1. Classification (NCBI taxonomy): domain Eukaryota; kingdom Metazoa; phylum Chordata; class Mammalia; order Perissodactyla; family Equidae; genus Equus; species Equus caballus. Next base: position 61,030,311 of record NC_091706.1, on the reverse strand, counting down.
ATATTCCTGTACCTAAATGCCAATTACCAAGACATCCAACTTAAGTTGGTTAAATCTATAAAAGAAGGTTAGTGGGCTGAGAAAATGCAGCACAAGAAGCACAAGTCAAAGTGCGTGCCTGCAAACAGGCAATAACAGAGCTAAAAGCAAATGATGGCTAATAGGCAGCAGCTCAAAGCTCAAGCACACAGCAGGCAGTTGAGCCATGGAGCAAGCCAAAGCAAGAAAAGAAAGACTCCCTGCTTGCTATGCCAACTGCTTTGTGGTCGCCCCATTGAGGGCAAGATCAACCCTTCTCCACCAAACTCAGTTCAGATGCTGAGACGGATAATACTACACATGCACCAAGAGGGTATGAAGAGATTTACTACTCACATATTGAAGCTTTCAAGGAAGAGTAGACAGAAACCTGAGGTGATGTGAAAATGTCTTGGAAATTGGGAGTCTTGGAAAGTGTGAGTGGCTTTGTTTTTTATTACATTTAGAGGTTGGGGGCAGCAGAGCGTTACCCTCTGCAGGCTCGGGGTTGTGTGGTTTTAATTTCCCAATTGGCACCAAGGGAGGGAGCATTGAGGCTTTCTCACAGGCTCACTTGGGTTTTACAAAAGGGCGTAGGGGCATGATGGAGCTTGAAAGATGTCTCAGTCAAACATCAAAAATGGAGTTAGAGGGGCTACCCCGTGGCCCAGTGGTTAAGTTCGCGCGCTCCGCTGCAGGCGGCCCAGTGTTTCGTTGGTTCGAATCCTGGGCGCAGACATGGCACTGCTCATCAAACCATGCTGAGGCAGCGTCCCACATGCCACAACTAGAAGGATCCACAACAAAGAATATACAACTATGTACCGGGGGCCTTTGGGAAGAAAAAGGAAACAAATAAAAAATAAAAATAAAAATAAAAAAAATGGAGTCAGAGTCCATGTATGATCACCTACGCTTTAAAAATGGTTCACACAGCTACATAGTGGAAACCCTGCAATTTCATTTCTAACATGTGCATGGAAACAACTACACGCTTGCCATTAACTAGTAGCCTTAATTACATCACAAAATGCCTTTTGCCATGTAAGATACATAATCACAGGTGTGATATGTCATCATATTCATTATCCTAGTTTTGACTTAATCATACTATGCATTAAACTATACTTGCAAAGGATAAATGAGTATAGCAGCAAGACATTGAATCATTAGTCAATTCAGTCAGAAAAAAATAATGTAGATTAAAATTTTATGAATTAATTCAACAATATCATCAACACGAAGAATATTAATGATTAGGGTGAGTTTCTCTCTCAGAAAGTTTGTGGGTTTTTTTTTTTATTTAATAACATTAAAAACTTTGGAGTTGATTATTTCTATGAAATTTTTATAGCTATGATTCCTTTAGTCCAAGTATTTCCATATAAATTATGCCATTGACAAATTAGACATGTTTAAATTTGACTCTAACCACCTGTGCAAATTTGAATTTTTGTTCTTTAATTTTGCTATTTTTTTAAAAGTCTGATATATCAAATATTTCAAGGTGAAAAAAGAAAAGTTCTGAAAATCCTCTGATGCTCTTCCCATTGACAGTTGGGATATATGTCTCTCTCTTGATTCTGGGCCTGTCTCTGTGACTACAAGTCAATAGAACGTGGCAGAAATGATGCTGTTTCAACTTCTGGACATCCTCCATTTCCAGGATCTAGGTCCATTAACTCCTGGAACTATTAGTCACAATTTAAGAATTCTTACTCGTCTTGGGGTGTCATCCTGTCAGGAAACCTATGTTAGCTGCTTGGACAAGCCGTATGAAGAGATGCTTGTCCAACACCCAGCCATTTGCATCATTCCAGTTAAGACCTTAAAAGTGACCCAAGTGTCCCCAAGGTGTCCAGTCTATACTCCTAATAACAGAGTCATGGCCAAAATAAATGTTTGCTATTGTTTTTGAGCCACATGTTGGGTTTCTTTGTTATGAAACAATTGATAACAGAAACAGAATTTGGTACTTACAATTGTTATGCAACTAGAACAAAATTCTAAAACATTGGCTTCAGGCCATTTGTCTGTTTCCAGTTTGGGGATATTATGAATAAAGATATATAATAGATAAGATTCTAAAATGTCCCCCACCCCCAGTTTTTCTACCCTAACCCCAGGGATTGTGAATATGATGAGATATCATGGCCGTGGTTACATAAGATTACATGATAAAAGGAATTTTGCAGATGTAATTAAGTTGCTAATCAGCCGACCTTAACTAAAAGGGAGATTATTTTAGTGGGCCTAACAGAATCACATGATCCTTTTAAAGAAGAGAGATTTCTCCATCTGGTAGCAGAAGGGAAAGTCAGAGAGAGTCAAAGCACTAGAAGGACGTGACACACTGTTGAGGCTTGAAGATGGAAAGAACTACATGCAAACACCGAAGAGTAACCAACTTATAGGAGCTGAATGAAATCCCCAGATAACATCCAGCAATGCAACTGGGGACGGGAGGGAGTTCTGTCCTATAGCTGCACAGAACTGATATCTATCAACAAGCTGGATGCCCACTCTTAGTTGGGTTGTTTGTATTTTATTTGTTTGAGTTATTTATAGCTTTATATATTCTAGAAAAAAGGTCGTGGTCAGTCATATGACCAACAGGCAGCTTACATTTTCATTCACTTAATGATGCCTTTGAAGAACAAAAGTTGTAATTTATTCATTTAATTTTTTTGTGTATTCTTGTGTCCTGTCTACAAAATTATGCTCCTATTTCTTTTTTTTTTTAGAGATTGGCACCTGAGCTAACAACTGTTGCCAATCTTTTTTTGTTTTCTGCTTTATCACCCCAAATCCCCTCAGTACATAGTTGTATATCTTAGTTGCACGTCCTTCTTGTTGTGGCTTGTGGGACGCTGCCTCAACGTGGCCTGTTGAGCAGTGCCATGTCCGCGCCCAGGATCCGAACTGGCGAAAACCTGGGCCGCCGCAGCGGAGCGTGCAGACTTAACCACTTGGCCACAGGGCTCGCCCCTCTATTTCTTGAAGATACTATTTGAGAAGAATTTGTACTAACCATTTTGCAGCCATATTGTCAGACCCCTTTTCCTTCAAATGGCTCCAAATCTACAAGGTCACTTTGTAAACGAAGTCATGTTTGGTGCATAGGATGTTAGCATTTCACATCTTTAAGTGATTAGTATATTATTTCAATTATTTTCATATTTCTAATTAAATGTAACCTTTTCAAAATAGAAAATTATTCTTGAGATAATACTCTCTGAATCTCATTAAACTCAAATTAACTTGTAAAACATCACAATTTCAAGATCACAGGAACTTACCAAGAAAGGAATACAACATAACTTTAATTTTTCTTATGATTGTCATCCCTGTTTTCATACAAAATGTTGAATGATGAGGGTTAAGAAATTTTCAGCTTCATTCTTATTCTTCCCACCTCAAACCACACTTGGTATTCACTTTATGCCCTTACCACCCCCAAAATGTTCTAATTGCCAATATGAGAGGTACTAAAGATGATCATTTGAGATTCACCTGAGTGATGTTATCATCCTAGATGTCAGGACCACTCGGTTATAGATTTCAACTCCAACTACACCTCCTTAATACATTTCAACTTACATTGCGCAGTCTGTACTATTTTGCTTTGGTCATTTTGGATAGGAGAAGCCAAAGAGCTTTACTTCAGGCTAATTCACCCTCGTCCAAGATATCCTAATTACTCTACCACGTGTGTAATTGTTTACATTGCAGTTCACTTACAGCATTAATCCATTGCAAGTGCCCTTTGCATCTTTTTTTGTCTTCCTCTCTTTTTCTGTCTTCTCTAGTTTTAATTGAGCATTTTATATGATTCTATTTCTTCTCCTTAATTAGTATTTCAATGATACGTTTAAATTAGTGCACTTTGACTTGTCTAAATCTGTGTTCCAGTGGAGCTGCCAAATCTAACTGTGTGTGTATGTGTGTGTGTGTGTTTAATTAGCCCATCTGTTTGGCTGCTGTTTCGAACAGCCACAGCATGTACCAACAAGGCCAGCCCCCTTTGCCCCTTTAATTTTATCAGTCCTTCACCTTTTGACCAGTGAGCGTATGAATTCTTGTGCTGTTCGCTTGTTTGCTTGTTTTTTCCTTCAGGGTTTGAACTATAGCCTCCTTTTCTCTAGTTGCTAGCAGCCTGTGAAGCTGGAAATTCCCTGTGTGGTAAATCTACCACTTTAAAATTACATATTTATTTTAGATCTTTGGTGGTGGACATACACCTTTGCTAACATCATCTTAGTATCTAAAGCTGACATCTCTGAGGCCCCCCCAGTATCCTGGCCAAGTGGAGCAAGTGCCCACCCCACCCACTCATGCACAAGCAAATGCAATGAACATTTTATCCAGTTCTGCTTGATAGTCTTGATGGAATTTATTTCAAAAGAAAGAATGACAATTTTAAACAAAAGTATATTTAGAGTTTCTTCTAGCATCTGTGCAGCACCATAATGGTGGACAAACATAAATGCCTTAGGAAATGGGTCAAAAAGAACACCTTGAAGAAAATTGATATATTTTGAAAAATAAAAAAATATTTGCATGAGATGTGAAAGCCCTAGCTATAGTCAACAAAAAGAAATGTAGGGAAGAGACAAGTTACAAAAATTCAAGGAATCAACACATTGCACTTCTAGTCAGCACAGTCATACGTCCCTCTGTTTTGAGTGAGATCCTAGGCGTGGGAATTAGGAGTGCAATGAAGGAAATTCAGAGAAGAACGTTGTGCGTTTATTTTTTTCCCAAAAGGGAAGAAGAAACTCCTCTTTTTTAAATCTCGGCTGATGGATGGGAAGTTCATTTTTTGCTTGCTTTGACTTCAGTATATTTACGGATAATGTAAGTGACCTCAATGATGGATTGACAATTCATACTATTTAGATCAACGATAGTAGACTTATATGAAATTGGACATTTACCTTGCCTTTAGTAATTACTTGGCCATACTTCTCTGCCCTCAGAGGTTTCTTATGATTACAAAATGGAAATCCTGGTAACCCTGTGGAACTGATTGCTCTGGGAAAACAAGCGATACTATGGTTCATCCCAACTCAGGGTGTAAAGTGGCAGAGCTTGATTGGATGTGAATGAACACACATATGTAACCCCAGAAGACATGTGTAGGGCCAAAAGACTTTGAAGAGCTTTGTATTATTCTATTACAAGTATTGAGCCAATAGAGATATTTAATCAGTGACCATGGACCAAAAGGGGACAAAGGAGACACAAATGTATAAGGCTGGAGGCTCATTTACTATACCCTGTTAGTAACTGCACAGATCTGACTCAGTAAATCTGAGTTAGCTCAAGAGAAGCGGAGGGTGACAATAATCACTGGGTTCTGAAGTCTGGCGTGTTTTAATAAGGCCAGTTCCAAGAGTAAGAAATTTGTGTTGCTACGCAGATATTCTGTGGTAGATCAGTGTTAATGGCCCCAATTATTCATTCCTCCATGTATGAATGCCTTTTGCCAGGTAACTTTATAGAGTCCTGATTCTCTAACTTTGTACTCAGCAGTGTGGCTCTCTTTGCTCAAAGGAATCATTGTAAATGTGATACCATAAGAAGCATGGAAGCTTTTTCACATGTCCATTTGCCGTTCTTGAACTTTTCCATCTCTAATAGAAGATGATGTCCAAACTAGGCTACTAGAAGAAGAGAAATTCATGGCCCAATTACCTCTATTTCCCCAGATGCCAGCCACTCAAGTACCAGACATGTGAGTGATCACAAACACAACCAGAAAAGTTACCCACCCAGACCTAGGTAAATTGTCTACCTACAGCTTTATGAGCTAAACAAAAGCATATCATTTTAAGCGACTGGGATGGGAGCTTTCTTGCAATGTTACGTACAGATTATCATACGTACGAGTTATCTCTCGATTGCAGTGTTGACCCTTGTGCCCACAGGCTATCTAAACCTACCCTAAAGTCTGAGACATTGAGAACTGTGGGAGCTTTATGCTGCTCCTCTGCTTTTAAAGTTTTCCCTAGAAAGCTTTATTTATATCTGTTTCTGTGGGATACCCCCCATTCGATAGCTTTTGATTATATGTGTGTGTGTCTGTTTGTGTGTGTGTGAGAGAGAGAGAGTGTGAGAGAATAAGAGTAATGAATGAAGTTTATAGAAAATAAGGACAATAACAAAGAATTCTAGGGACAATAAACCTTAGATTCACCTATAATCTCACTATTCAGAGAAAATTTATTGTTATTCTGTTATTCCATCCTTGCCTATTTTATGAAGTGATGAAGATAGTTAGATAAATGGCAAGTTTTACTTTTATTAATCTTTCTTTTAAAATGTTTATCAATTCAAAAAATATGTATTGAGTAGATACCATGCACTTGGCATTGTTGGAAATAATTCAAACTAAGCTGTATATGTAGTTTTATAACAGAGAGTTTTGTTTACCCATGATTTCATGAACAGTTTTCATTTTTCAAAAGCATTTTATGCATATATTGCTTTCAAGTTTGCATCATTTACCTATGTATGGATATATCATGCTTTATTTAACCAAATATTAAATGTGGGTTATTTATATATATTAATTTATTTATGTATTTATTTCATATAAATAAAAAGCAGAAACATGTCTATGTCTTAGGCTATGATTACCTATAATTTTGTCAGTTAGAAGTACTTTGCTCCTGGTGGACCTGACTAGGTCGGTCATTGTTGGATCTCAGGAGCGTGACTGAATTCAGTGGATTTACTCAAAGAAACCAAGATTGACTTAAAGCTGAAATAATTGGGAAGCATTCAGTGTCAATGCGGTAGAGTCAAGAAGGGTCCTCAAGTCCACTATGACTTCAAAGACCCCGTCTGAACATTAGGACACAAAGACAGTAAGGTTGAGGTTAAAAGGGAGAGTGTTGTACCAAAGATCCCATGCGAATATTTAGTGCCCTTTTCTTTCTCTGCTTTGATCAGAATCACATCTCAAACACCTGCAGACTCACCAGAGAAACCCCACCCATGTGCTAGAGTTCTCTATTCTTCCTATGAAATCTGCGTAAAATTGAACTAGGCTGTTTTCCATTTCTGACTTAGAGACCGTCCCAGTGATAGATTGAATCTAAGGTTAGGATGACTGATTATAACGTTAACCATTGAATAGGGACACATGAATATGTTATTACTTGAACTAAAAGAGTTAATGTCTACTTACAGAGTTTCTTGGCTAAGGGAAGCACAGACAAGATAAATCAACCTTACAATATCTACTGGCACTTACGGCTAGTTTTCCTACTTGGATGCATAATATTTTGATTGACATCACAGTCAATTCAATCACGAAATAGCTGTCAGCTGTCTTATGTTCCTGCTCATTCATGTAACCATTTCCCTGTGGCATTTTTAGCAAATAGAGTTCTGGAGCATCTAGGTCCTCATAATCACTGTGAAGATTGCAATTGGATTTTGGTAATCAGTGGTTAACAAAACTATTACAAACCATTTAAGATATACTTTGCTTATTTTTGTGCATTAAAAGTCCACTTTATTTCTATATTTTCATTTAAAAGAGATTGAGGAGAAGCTAATGGCATATTTCTGATAGTTTACCTCTATTGACATTGCAAATCCTGCTGTCAGTCTGACACTAATCCTCTTTAGCATGAATGATTCAAGGAATTGCTTGGAACTGTAATAAGTTGCAGCAAGAATTTAAACTAAAACACTAGCCTAAAAGTTTTGTTTTTCTAGATGAGTAGGCACATTTTAAAAGATGAAAATTAGTGTGCTGAAGTCTGAGGCAAAACAGGAGTGAGGATAACCCATAATATTTTGAGAAAGAGCAAGGTCAGCCATGTGAATTAACAAAGTAAAGATTTATGATGAAACATTAAAGTTGGCAGGCAAATAGACTACCTGGAATCTATGATGGTCAAAGGCAGCCCTAGTAGGGACTGATTCAAGACTGAAGGTCTTAGTAACTGAATTATTGAATCTAAATCAATTCTGAAAATACCAATGCGTCATACTGTGAAATTACTTTTCTAAAGTTATTGGAGGCAAGTTTCTCTCTGCTCTGTTAAAATTTAAACATAGCTTCCAGACAAAGAAAATGAAAAATATATCCCAAGCTTAATCCCTTACCTAAAATATATCTGAAAATCATAGTTCTAGATGATTAAGGACCATTTAAATTAAACAGCAATAATTTACATTACAGTATTCCAAATAATACAGAGTAGCAAAAGACTATAGAACTGCACTTGATTAAATCCAGTTGAAAATGTTTGTAAATTAGCCAACAATAAAATTATTAAAAATGCATGAATAGTGGATTATGGTATCCAGTGTTCAATTAATAACTTAGATAGTAAGAAAATAAAGTGTTTCATAAATGCGTTTCAAGTGTGAAGACACAGCTAGTGAGCTGTCATGCTCAACAGTACCAGCACCCCATGTGTCTACTAGAAGATGGCACGTGTGATTAATGCCAAGCACCTTGGATCAGCAAGATGTAAGAGGCAGTAAAATTTTACTGAAGTTAAAATTGAGACCGTGAGTCTAATTTCCAAACTAGGCCTGTTTAGTAATCTTAAAATCCCCCTCACACCATATTTATTATATCACTGTGATGGTTAATTTTATGTGTCAACTTGGCTAGGCAAAAGGGATGCCCCAGTAGCTGGTAAACATTATTTATGAGTGTGTCTGTGAGAACATTCCCAGAAGAGATTAACATCTTACTATGTAGACTGAGTAAAGAATATTGGCCTCACATATGTAGGTGGGCATCATCTAAACCCTCAAGGACCTGAATAGAATCATAGGTGATGGAAGTGTGAATTTGCTGTCTTGGTCTGAACTGGGACATCCATCTTCTGCCATCAGACATCAGCACTCCTGGTTCTCAGACCTTCAGACTTGAACTGGGTCTTAAGCTATTCTTCCACTAGTTCGCAGGCCTCCAAGATTGGACTGGAGCTACCCCCCTGACTTCCTGGGTCTCCAGCTTGCAGAGAGCAGATGAGTGGGGCTTACTCTTCATCACTGCGTGAGCTAATCCCTTGTAATAAGTTTCTCTCTACATATCTATATATATCATATTGGTTTATTCTCTGAAGAGCCCTGACTAATATAATCGCTTATAATTTGTGCATAGTATTATGCCCAGACATCACCATAAGTGACAATTTCTTCAGCCTCCTGTTTTCTAATTTAACCAAAGCTTCATAAATGAAAACTTAACTTTACCAGTAACCCCCTCTATTATCCAAATCCAAACAGGTATATGACCTTGGGATTTGCTATCACGGGGCGAACATACCGAAGTCTTCTACTTTGTTATTTGTAATACATTTTATTGACAAAGCACTCATGTCTTTAATATTTTTGGCTTCACAGTTGCTTCAATAAATTTAAAGAGAATACTACTTCTTGCATTTCTCTTAGAAGCTGAAGGGCAACATTTCTCACTTGTCTAACTTATGAGTCCAAGAGAAGGCTCCTGTTAACCCTTGGGACCCAGTGATCTTCCTTACTATCCCTTCCTAATGTTTATGTTAGGAAATCTTCATGGTCATTTTGCTGAATTTTGTGGATACTACGTATCAGAGATATTAACAATTTTTCACCCGTCATTTGCAAAAATTTTCAAATTTTGTTGGATTTTTTTTCTGTTTAAAGTAATTTTGCTTTCCCTAAAACTACTAACACAAATCATTTTAAATGTTTAGGTCATAGCATACATTTATTTATATTTTTGCATTAATTTTAAGACTTAAAATCCTTTCACAAACAAAGATTAAATATTTTTCTACTTTTTACTTCGTATATGCAATAACACCTGTCCCCAGTGAATTGTGTCCCTCCTTTTACGTCATTTAAGGATTTCCCTATATCCAGCAAATTACTATAAACACAGTAAATGCTTTATAAAATTCTTTGCTTTTGATTTAATTTGGCTTGCTATTAAAAGTAGCTAGAACTGAATAACAACATGCAGTTGTTTTTATCAATGGTAAATATAGACTGTTCTTATAGTAAATTTGGCTCATGGTGGCATTCTTTCAGTGTATAGGTTAAATATAACACTAAAAATTAAATGAAACAGAATATTCAAGATGCTTCCCAATTTAAAAGGTTTAATGATAAGCATACCACTGTATAATAATCTTACAATTTCTTACATTTTCTAATAAATGTGATTAAAAAGAACACTTTCCCACCAGCAAAATAAACAAAAAAAGAAATTTAATGTTAGAAAATTATCTACTTCATAGCAAATTACTAAGGACGTTGGCTTCAACCAGGATTTTTTTGACCAGTGACTATTTATAAAATATTACCTAAAACACATGTAGTTACACAGTGTAAAAAATCAATCATTTCACTTTCTTGATTAAAAATGGCAATAACTAAATATTGTGAATATAGAACTAAGATATAGAAAACATCAAAAATTCTAATAACCAGGTTAAGAGTGAGTTATGAATCCTAATATTAGCAAACATCTTATTTTGGCTTTTTCTCTTTATGGCACATCCTTGGTCTCCTATACATTCCATATTTATTTAAACAAATTTGTGAGATTGAAAAAAACCATTTATTGAAATTGACTGATCTTATATGATGAAATAATAGCATTTGCCAAATAGTATTATATATTTATCTCTGTACTGGAGAGACTTTACCTGACTCTCATCAGTAATATTTGATTATTTTCTGTGAGCAGAAAAGAAAGAATTGCCTTTTTTATGTGCATTCTAAAAGACTTATTTCCAGCTGGTTTTTCTATAGCCTATAAATGTGTTAAGGTAAATTGGTCAAATCAATATGCAACTGAAACCCTCAACTAGCTCAGTAAATAGAAAAGTGGGATTTTGCATACATTATTTTTATTTAATTTTCACAGGAAATCAGTCTCTATGTATTCAGGGATCACCATGTAAATGATCCACAGAGATGATAATTTCAATAACCCAGAACTCCACTTCCCTGAAGTTCTTTTTTCCTACCTTTTGTCTTCTTCTCATTTTTGCCAACATGATCTAGGCTTTTTCATTCCCTTTAAACTGCAACCTCTCTATAATCAAATTCAAACACTGCATTTTCCTAATACCACCCCCTAGCTTTCCAGATCACTCTCTGTAATTGCGCAACTCCAACGATACCTCCAACCTTCAGGGACATTGACCCCTAGATCCAACCACTTTTCACTATCTTTCACCCAGTCAAGCCTTCCCTTCTCTCCTTCCTCAGTGGGAACTTCATGCTCAGTCATTATCATCACTTATTGTACTAACTCAAACCTCGTGTTCTTCAGTCACTTAATTTTAGGTTCTTAAAAATACAACCCTAGGTAAATGCAACTCTCCACGCATGACTTGCCTGCAGGAGTGCAAGTGGAAGTGGCTGGAAGCTAACACTGACACCGCATACTCACAACGCTGCTGACTGGTCCCACTTTCAATTCATGATTTGCAAACCTCAAGTGGGCCCACAATGCTTCATGCTATAGTTCCTTGTCTGTGTACTCTCCCACTCTCCTGCTAAAATATTGCATACTTTCATCTCTTCGAAACTCCAACATCCAATACACTTTCCTCATTCTCAGATGGTGGCCTTATTTTCTCTTTTACCAGTGAAATAAATGTAATCAGAAGGGGGCTTGTCCAGGTTTTCATCGACTGCTTCTACCTATGTCCACTTACTGCCTTCACTTTTGCTGCTATGGATAAATACTCAGTGCCTTTAGCTGGGGACAGTGCTAGTCTTATTCAGTGGAGGGGATATCCCCTGATAACTCAAGAATATCACTAGAGCAATTCTCCTGTCTCTGAAGTACCATTCACTTTTCTTTTCTCCAACGAAATATTCTCCGAAGTGTATAATTCTATCCCACTAAAAAAAAAAAAGAAAAAAGAAATTGTGCCTTCATCCCTCCTCGCTCTAGAACCACCACTACTTTTCTCTTCTCTTTTCAGCAAAACTCCTTAAAAGAGGTTGTGTTTGTTATCCAGTGTCAAATATCTCTCCTCTTATTCTCTTAAAATCATTTCAATTAGGCTTTGCCCTTACTATTCTACTAAAATCACTCCTATCAACTTACCAATGACTTCAAATTGCTAAATTCAATAACATTTTCTTAACCCTCATATCACTTGACCTATAAATAGCATTTGTTAGTGGCAACGACATTTTTTTTCTTGACATACATGCTTAACCTGTGCTTCTAGGTCAAGATTTTGTTCAATTTTCCCCAACTCCTCTGGTTTCCTATGTCTTCCTTACTTTTGAATGTTGGAATGTTCCAGAGCTCAGTCTTCTGAACTCTTTTTTGTCTTATGGTTGTGAATATGATAATGAATCTCAAATTTACTTATGCACTTATGTCTACCTCGATCATAAATCCAACTGTCTATTCAATATTTTCCTTGCATATTTAATAGAAATGTAAAACTTAACTAGTTAAAAAATAAACTCCAGATATTTTCCCCCAAACCTACTCCTTTCATAGGCTTCATCATTGTGGTATAAGGTAACATTATTTCTTCAGCTGCTCAGGCCAAAGATCTAGAGTCAACCTTGAGATCTTCTTTTCATATTTGATCCTTCGGTGAATCCTGTTTTTTTCTAATTTCAAATTATATACAGAATCTGACCACTATCTACTAGCAGACCAGGGTGAACAAAACTATCATTAATTTCTGATTACTTGTTGTAGCTTATTAACTGGACTATCTACTTTTGTTTTGGTCCTCTGTTACTCTATACTTAAAATTGCAACCAGAGAGATACGTTACATTTTAATTATTTAAATGTAATGATTAAGGGAACTGTTATTTGCATAATCCAGAGCCCATTTAGGAGACAGGAACCACACAGTAATTTAAACAGACAAAGTTTAATGTGAAGAATTATTATCTACGTTAGAAAATCATAGTGATGAAGAATTGCTAAATAAGAAATACAGATAATTCTGTCAAGAAATAGCAGATATAAAGAGCAGCCTCTACTCCTAGGTCTGAGATAAAATCAGGCAATGAAGATTGCCCCCCAATCCTGGAGCTGAGTTGGAGAACTTGCTGCAGACGTGACCATGGCTCACTGCAAGGTGGAGAATTGCTGAGACTGACATGTAAGTGAAGGAAGGAAGAACACCGATATAAACTCGAATTCCGCCCGATTGCCGTTGAAGACAGGGATTAAGCTGGCAGATCTCTGTTGAGATACTTCACGTCTTCTAATAACTCGCTAGTGTTGCAGAATGGCTTCAACACTGTTTGACAGTGTCCACTTGAGGTTCTTCGTTTGTGTTAATTGAATTGACCATTAAGTCAATAAGATAATTTATTTTATGAATAATCTCAGTTGATTACATATATATATAAATTATCATATATTGTTTTGAAGAACATCTAAACCTTGCCTGCTATCTTTGTTGGTTTTCATGAGTTTGCGATCATTTGTTTATTCCTGGGGAAAAAAATCAACAAGCACATCACGTAACTGGCAAAAATCCAAGCAGAAAAAAACAATTTATGTATGACTACATGGAATATATATATGCATTTGCATGTATATGAGTATATCCATATGTAAATATGGATATATATAGAAGATGTATATATGTATAGAAATTTATGTGGAAGAGGCCTACTTTTATAATATTGATACTTTAAAAAATAGACTCCAAAGTATAACTCCAAAGTAACAATTTATCAAATATTTACATGTTAACTTTTACACTCTCTTCCTATCAACAAAAATTCTGTGTACAAATGTATAATACAAATAAGGAAACAAATGCACAAAATATAGGATGTGAGTGTAGTGATAGACGCACAGCAGTGTGGTGATAGGATTCTTCTTATTTACAAGTTTGGAGAAGAAAGAAAGGTGTTTCTTGCAAAGTCATTTGCAAAATAATTGTTTGTAATAAACAGGTATCCAATTTTAAGTACCAAATCTATTTTTTTAAATGTGAAGATACTCACTTATGAATAAAGATATTACTGAAGTCATCAACTATGTAAAATTCCTCCCAAAATAACCAACTTTGTATATTTTAAGGTGATTGTCATCATGTCTAATCCTTGAAATAAAAAAAATTCAGAAAAATATATACATATAGATAATTTGTATTTATTTATATTATCTATAAATATTAATATGTACTCGATTAAGGTTCTGTCAAATAATGTGTCTATGCATATTTATATAATATACATTTAAAACTATAATATCTTTTTTTAGAATGGGCAAATACACAAAAGTTTTAACAATGTTGTTAGCCTGTTGAAAGCAAAAGCCTAAAATATAGTTCAAAAATAGCTATATTTATATGAGTATTAAATTTAATGAATAGATATCATAAACAAGGGGTGCTACTCCAAAATGTAACAGATAAAAAACATATTTTAAAATTTTAAGATTGAATTCTAAAATATCACCAGAAACCTAGGATATATTCTAAAGATGTTCATATTATGGCTTTATATCCCTCGGAAAATTCATGCTGACAATTTATTTTCCTCCAGTTTGCTTATAGTTTTCTACAGTTGCTCCAGATTCTCACCCCATATTATCCCAATAGCCAAGGACTATTCAAGAAATGAAGGTGGCATAGTTCAAATCCTCAGTTTTCTAGCTCTTTCTCTAGGGAAATCCTTTCATCTTTCTGAAACTCATTTTTCACAGCTCATGAAAAGAGTTTAGATAATAATATATCCTTTGGAGAGCTTTATAAAGGTAATACATGTAAGGGATTTGTTGCATGACAAGCATTCAATTAATTGTGCCTACTATTAATTTTAAAGTTACTTTTTGATATGTTACATTTACACATGTGTATAACACATTTTAATTCAGAGATAAAATCCAACAATTTGCAATTGTTATTGTTCAGAATTTAGGACTAGTGAAAGATATTCTTCATCTGTTAGAGTTTATCTTGTTATGAAACAAGATGAAAAAGAGTTGAATCATGAGAGTAAGTAAATTTTCCAATGGTTCATCTATGAATACACTAATTAATCAATCAAAAATATTATATTGGGGGCAGCCCCATGGCTGAGTGGTTAAGTTCGCGTGCTCTGCTTTGGTGGCCCAGGGTTTCACTGGTTTGGATCCTGGGTGCAGACATGGCACTGCTCATCAGGCCGTGCTGAGGTGGCGTCCCACATGCCACAACTGGAGGGACCCACAACTAAGATATACAACTATATATACTGGGGAGAAAAAAGCAGAAAAAAAAAAGAAAGAAGATTGGCAAGCATTGTTAGCTCAGGTGCCAATTTAAAAACATATATATTATATTAATGCTTATTGAAAAACAAGCACTAAACCTAAACTATGCTAGTGACTACATGATAATCAAATATCATGGGTCTACCCTGGAGTTTAATCCTATCCAAGACAATGTATGCATAATTTTGCAATTTGTGAAATAAAATTTGTTTATATCAATATGATGATAACATTAGCCAGATAAAACAACAAAATTTAGACATTTCATGCTTTTATCTCCTATGAACATACAAAGCAAAACACATACAATTAAGAGCTGACACCTAGAGAATGGTTACAATACACCAGATCCTGTTCCGAATTCTTCGCCTAGATCAACCAATATGCTTTTCACCACAAATCAATGAGCTATGTATATTGGCATGCCTATTTTATACACGAGGAAATTAAGTTAAACAGAGTTTAAGAGAAGGGCTGAAGCTTACATAGCTAGTAAGTGGCACACACAGTCTCACACCAGATGCTGTGTTCCTAACCACACACACATTGTGTTCACACAAGCGAAATGTTTACTCCTCCAAGCGGTCGCATAGTAGTTATTCTTTTCTCCTCCACCTCTCCCTTCTCCTTTATTTAAAATTTACTTTTTAATGCCTCAGGCTTTCAATTAAAAAATGTCTACCAGTTTGGAATTTAAATATTCTTATAGAATTTAATTTTAACTGAAAAAGCAGACATATCTATGAAATGATATAGTATCATTAATGAATGTATTTGAAAAGCAATTTAATAACCCTTTCTTTATCTAGTAACTATCGACGATAATGTCTTTTATTCTCTATATGTGGTATTAGGGAGCAAAAGCAAATAAACAGGAAAATAGAATGAGGGTCTTATGGTGAACACTCCAGTGCAACTTTGCAATGGCCCTTAGCAAATCATTCAGACTTAGCGTGTTTCTATTTTCTCAACTACTACATCTCAAAGCCCTTTCTTATTAATGTATGGTTTTACACAAATATTAAGTATAATTTAAATTACATAATATATGTCCCATCATATTTATTTTGGAGGCAACTTACTGTAGTGTATAGGGTGTGATTTTACTGTCAGAAGTGCTGGGTTAAAATATTCATTCTGCCAACTATTAGCCGTGTGATCTTGGGTGAGTCTCAACCGTTCTGAGCCTGAATTTCCCGAGCTACAAAATTCAGATAATAGTAGTTAAGTGCCATGGGATTGTTGAGTATAATGTATAAAAGAGTGCTTCGTAAACTTTAAAGTATATGAATATTTGTTATCATCGTATCATAGTAATGCTTTGAAGCTGGTGCTAAGGACCATCTAGCCAGTGAAAGTAATCTTGTAATGAGTGACATCTTATTTATGAAGTCACCGAATTATGAGTTATAGAACTCTTGTAGTATATTGTACTGCATTATATACTCTAAATACGTGGTGTGTCTTTTTACTGCAATCATAAAAAATGAGAGGATTATGTGGGAGAGCATATTATTAATAATTATTATTGCAAAACACCTTTCAAGAGATTGCATTTTTTTCTTAAAAAGTGATCCTCATCTACTCCACCTAAATGTCATAAATACATAAAGTATTAATTTCTGAGTGAGACTTAATAAATATATGAAATCAACAGATAATTTTTTAGAAAATCAAAATATTGCATTCCTTTGTACATGCAAGCAGGTTTTAGCCACAAAACATCTTATAATAAGTTCTTGTTGCCATGTTCATTACAATTATGCACATCAAAACTTAACCGTCGGCTTAGATATAAATTGTCTATCCAATTGTTGGAAGTCTTCAAGTAGACTATAATTTTTTGGCTCAATATTTCTCTGTTGATTGTAATATGTGAAAATAATAATAAGACTTAAGTTGGAAAACAAATCTAACCAGGACCCACAGGCCTGGAGAAAAGGATGGAGCATTCCCGTGCACTAGTGATAGAAATCTGTTCTGTAGTGACGCTTATTTGACAAGGCTGCAGTAGAAACTATTGCTTCAATATTTATATCTCTATTTCTCTGTGTCTAATTTAATGACTCATTTAACATGGTTACAATTCCTGACATAATATTAGAAATTTGTTTTATAATTATGTCTCAGTTCTTATACAGTATTTAAATTCTAGGCCATTATACATTACTGATCTACTGAGGTTATAATTTGGAACTTAACTCCTTATTGACTAAGATCAACTAATGCTGAATGTATATTTATCAAAGGATAATAAAATCTTTTTCATTTGGTCAGAGTATAACATTGCCAGCAAGTTTTCTCTGTGTTACATAAACAAAATGGTGATAAAAATACCAATAAACTTTAGAAACACAGAATTGCCTCTGAAAGTAAGTCCTTGTCCAGAGCATGGTTTTATTAGATGACCACATTTCAGGATCCTCTTCAGATGCCATGCGCATTTTGTTGATCTAAGGCCCCCAAAATAGCTTTATGTCCTTGAACCAGGAGTCAATGAAAAGGCATTCTTGGTTGCAATGATATCATCCAACTTTATATCTGCGCTTTCGAAGACAAGAGTCAGGGAAAGCACCCTAATTGCTCTAGGAAGTACTAGGCTTGGCAGCAGTGTTACACCAAAAAAAATTCCAAAAAGTCAGTATTTCATTTCATCTAATAATTCTACCAAATAGTTTTTAAGTTATAAATATGTTGTCTACAACATACTTTAAAAATTATAATTTTACTCAAAATTTATATTTGAATCCATTCTCAGAAGCTCAACTTCACACAGTCCTTGAAGTGCCACCTTAGGAATTTAAAAATATTTACTCAGAAGGGCTGCTTTAAAATGATTGCCTAACACCAGGCTGTAACAATAGTCAACAATAATGAGTTGACAGAAATCTATCTTGAACATTTAACACAGGCTACTTCCATCTATTTGTAGATATTTCTATCTGTTTCATCAGAAAATAAAAATGTGAATTAATTAAGCTATAATGAGTGGCAAGGTATTAGAGTACAGAAGGTCACAAAGCGGGCCCTGCTTCCCCTGGGAGACAAGAGTCAGAGGAGATTTCCTTCAATTGGCCGAGATATCTATAAATAGTTACATAAAACAGAGCCTGAAATATTTCATTTTTCTCAGGATTAGGGTCTTCTTGGTGCTCAAGCTCTCTCATAAACCATTCATATTGTAAATTGTATTATTTCTATTTAGAAAGATAAGTGCTGAGCATGGAGATAAGGAGGAAAAAAGGCAAATGGTACCGCGAGATCTGTTCCTTCTTCAATTATTGTATTTGCTATTTTTCTCTCCTTTTTTGTTTCTTTTTTCTTTGTTTATTTTTAGAACTACGTATTACAATTTCCTTTATTGTAAAGTCTGCTCATCTGTTCTGTATTGGTTTAATAATGCAGTTAACCTACATTGACCTAAATTTTTGTTTGGAAATCAATCCTGAGAGCTGGTTTGCAATTTCACAACTTAAGCCTTTTGAGGAATTCTATGATGATATACAGACACACAAATATGAGAATGGCAAGAAAGGTGACTTAGGGAGAGGTTATATTTAAGAGTTTAGTTTTTATTATGAAGACATAAGAAACTCCTGGATGGTTTTAAGATGGGGATAGGGAATGAATTTTGAACGAATTCTTTTGAAGCTCATTCTTAAATGATCCAATAAGCACTGAATGAAAGATTTAAATAAATAAATGATATTTTCAAAGCTCTTGTATAGCTGCAAATTCTCCTGCTTCCCTGGAACGCTGGCACGTTGTTATTAAATAGGACCAGTAAGTGTGTAGATCTCCTTCCTGAGGCTTTTCTGATGAAGTTAGTGCCGATCTTCACTGTTGTTGAAAATTCAGTGTTCCACCTTATTATTAATATTTTTTTTCTGAGGATGGGAAAAGAGATGCCTTGACTAATTAAAAGTTGATAATAGATTTTCTGCCACTGAGTCACATTTTGGGGGACTTAATTAGTTGTATTAAGCCCATTATCACTTTGCAAAGTAGACTGTGTTGCTTTTGTTATTTGGATTTTACTTTACTTAATAAGATTATTTTATTACCACTTAAGACATTTTGAATGACTACGTATTTTGTGTTCCAGAACCTAAAGGAATAAAGTTCATTACAGTACCAAAAAGACTGAATTATCTACATCTTACCAAGCTTATTTCTCTTTTCCATAACTTTATTGAGTTCAAAATACGGAAATATTATAGATATTTGCTGAAAGATAGCAAAGAGATTTTAGCAATGAATTTAATCATTAAATAATTTCCAATTTAAAAAAAAATGCAAGAAGGAAACACATTAAAAACTTTATCAATATTAACTTTGGGTAGATCAATATGTTTCTTTTTACTCCTCACTCTACTCTTCTTTTCAATTATTTAAATAAGAATATATTAATCCTATAGTTCAAAAAACGATTAAACTATTCATATTACTCAAAATTAAAATAGATGTAATTAAAATAGTTTAAATGGATATATTTCCCACACAAATATACTATATGCAGTATTCTATATGAAGTCAAGAGGTCTAGCTGCTATTACTAATTCAACCTGCTCAATATAACTAGCATTACAAAGGTATGGAAGATACAGAAGGAAACATTTCTTACGCAGTTTTTCTTCTTGGTTATTTAAAGTTGTGAGAACTGAAAATTCTGGGGTTTTCATGCCCCATTTAATGTAGAATAGGCACTTAATATTTCTTGATTTCCTTTTAATTGCATATGGAACATAGTGATGACTACAATTTACATGTTAACAGTGAAAGATCAGTAATGTAGTTATTATAAGCTTAATTTTTGCCTTGTTTGATAATAGATGACACACATTTAAGCTCTTCACTTGTCCCAAAACCCCAGCAGGAGAAAGGATTTCTGTAGCCTACAGCATTTTAAGATACAATTGAGGAATAGTTCAAAGTGAAGAAAATGTTACAATGCTTATTATTGGCTAAAATTAAGGGCCTAAAATGATGTCAAATCATAGCAATTTTTCTTGTCTTATTTTATAAACTAGCATTACAGTATTTAATTTAAAAAAAAGATGTGGGAGAAAAGGACATAGGGAACCACATGCTTGTGCAGAGTTGGACCATGAGTTTGCGACCTGTGCAGTCACAGGAAGCGCTGTACTGAGGAGGGCCTGCACTTGGTTTAATGCTCTGACATTGCCCTGTTGAAGCCTTTAATAATGTTTGAACAAGATGCCCACGTTTTCATTTTGCATCATTTCCATATATTTATAGTTTTAACAAGAGTGCAAGATAACCTTTCTTGATTCGAAGTTTGAATATTTAGTGAAAAGCAAATTTGAAATATATATTAAAACTCTTGAGAATCATTTTGGCTGTATTGTGGAACCAAGATTGTTATTCTTCTCCAACTTGCACATATTTTAATATAATATTGAAGTAAAATATGCATATAAAATTGTACATTATAAGTATATATTCCAATGGATTTTCACAAAATGAATACACACAGAAAGGGAATATTATGAATAACCAAAAGCCCCCCTGTGGCTCCTTCCCATGATCAACCCCCAAGAAAGGATAACTTCTATCCCTTCTTCTAATAATACAGATCTGTTTGCCTGTTTTGAAACTTATATAATTGAAAGCATAGTGTGTATACTCTTTTGTGACTGGATTCCATCATTCAATATTATGTTTATTATATTCATCCATGTTGTCAAGAGGGGTAATAGTTCATCCCATTTTCATTGCTCAATAGTTTTCCACTGTGTGAATGTATAATTTGCATATCCATAATATTTTAGATGGATAATAGTTCTTTCATTTGGAATTAAAATTAATATGTTTGTTTGTGTCCACTCTTTTCCTATATTAATGAATGAATAAAAGATAATTTGATAACTTGAAGAGAATTATGGGTATATTTATCATACAAGATTATTTTCCTGTAAGATGTGTTCATTACATGATTGTTTCAAGACCAGAATTGCCGTAGTAACACAGCACTTTACCAGTTATAAAAATGTTATCCAGATTTCTTTTTAGCACAATACCTAAAATACTTATTTCTATAATGAGGATTTTAGAACTTTCCACAATCTGATGTTTTTATTAGTACAGGCTAGACAACATTTATTACTGTTTTCTAGCAATATCTCTTCATTTAAATGCATTTTGAAAGAAACATTCTGATCTGAAACTTTGCTCCAAGTATTTTTAATCTGATTCATTTAAGCATAAATTCTTTCCTGTATAGATAAAGTTACCATTCCCCAGGGTTTTGATACAGCTGTCTGTGCTTTTACAATAATTAATATGTTGACAGTAATTGAGAAAAATTAATATTTTTTGAAAGCATCCAACAGTGTCCATCACTTAAAGTATTTAACACCATGTGATATGATATTTAGCTTCAAGTATTTTCTTTCGCTAATTCTTTCCTAAATAAATGAGCAGACATAGACAGATAGCATAGTGAGTGATAATTCCATTCCCTGAAGAATCAGCATTTCTCAAGCCAATATTTCATATTCTTCTTTTGTTACATGTACACAAATGTCTTTAGAAAGTTTAGGTAGAAATAAATCATAACAATCTTCCCAAGGTCCCCTGCTTCCCACGTTAATGTGTTTTTTTAAGGCTCTCATTGATTGAATGATTAATTAATTGATTGATTGATTAAGTGAATCACTTATTTTACATTTATTCACAAAATAATTTCTAATATCATACTCTGTGGTAGTGCTTATTCTAGACACTAGAGATACAAAGATCCTCTAAAAGATTTATTTATTAATGTAATTAATATTTATCAGAATTTTTAAATAGTGTTAGGCTATACCAGTGATGGTTCTACCAGAACCCTTGAGATTTATAAATAATCATAAATTTATTATAGGAATTTGACTTTACTAATTGGATCTGGTTAACAGGCTATTTCAGAATATATTTCTTTGTCTGGTACTGGGCAGGCTGTCAGGAGGAGAAATTGGACACAATAGAAGAAGCAAGCACAAACTGGAACCTGCCAGCCTGTTATGGAAAATATCAGGACACATCGTAAATTTCAATGTAATGTCACCTCTTCCAAGCCTCCAACTTTGAAGACCGGGGATAGTTGACGCCTTACTAACTCTTGGCCCAGGACTCAAAGAAACTTATGTTGAAGACCTGGTAGAAGATGGAGGAGCTGTGGACCCAGCTGCCCTCCTGTGCCAACAAGCAGAGCTGGCAGATAGGTGAAAATGACCTGCAGTAGTGTCTTTCGCTCTGCATTTGGCTTCCATGCGTAAAAAGATGGCTGTGGCTTCGCTCATCCCTCCAAATCATGAGCGAAAAGTTTCTTAAAGCCTATGCCAACCCAAAACTATGCAAGAAAGGGGATTCTGGGCAATTAGTTCCAGTTTAGCTAAGATGACACAAGGAAATACATCAGACAGACATTCTTATGAGCTGTGACTGCAATGACAAACAAGTCAGATATGGCATCAACTCTCATGGAATTTAATATTATTGGGCACCTTTCTCAGAGAAGGAAGCATTAACTGTCTTTACGAAGGCAATAGTTCTGAGAGTGTGGGACTGATCTGTCTCTCCTATAACTAATGTCTTTAATGGCAGACTGCCCATGCTCACTCTTTCTCTAAGTCTCAGCCCCTTGAATCTTCTGAGTAAATTCTAAAAGTATATATTTAGTACATCCTTTTTTCCCATCAATAGGATTGCAGTTCCTTTGTTCTGTTGTTCATCTTTGAATTGGTTTGTACTCGCATATTGTACTTCAGAAATTGTTTATTCTCATCTTCTGAAGGACTCTTCTTTCTAGCTTTTGCCCATTGCCATAACTATTATAAACAAAATTATTATCTTTATTTTCTAGGACAGTATAATTTGGGAAGAAAGAAGAAGTAAATATATGTTTCAAGTCAGCCACAAAGATCAGAAATCGTTAACGTTTGTCTTTTTGTAAAGTTATTTTACCCCCAATGAAAGCTTAATCTCTGCGTGTCAAAGTGGCCAATGGTTATTTTTTCCAATGGTGTGATTTTCAGGTATGAAAACAGAATCAGCATAGTGGTAGAGAATTATTACCTTAGAATTTTTGTAATGTGGCATTTTTGTACAGATTACGTTTCCATTTCAATTTACACTATGGTTTTGGGAATGGTGTCAGACATTAGTCGTGACTTACTCATTTTTCAGGTGAATCTGTAAGAAGTACTACATTGCAAGAAATGCAGATAAGAAGTCAAAGTATAACTTTCTGCATTTCTATATTTCAGTTGTCTTTGCTCTCCTGTAAAAGATAAATAGCAGTGTGTGTGTCCATACATATACACACATGTAAACGTCTACATATGTTTTCATGCACATATGTATGTCATATCTTTAGTGAGTGGTATAAGGTGGGCTCTACTTTCATTCTTTTACATATAGATATCCAGTTTTTCTATCACCATTTATTGAAGAGGGCTATCTTTTCTCCATTGAGTATTCTTGGATCCCTTGTCAATCTTAGTCGGCCATATGTACATCAGTTTGTTCTGGACACTCAATCTGTTCCATTGATTTTGTGTCTGTTTTTATGATAGTACATATTGCTTTCATTACTATAAACTTGCAATATAGTTTGAAATCACAAAATGTGAGCCGTCATCTTTGCTCTTCTTTCTCAGGATCGCTTTGGCTATTCAGGGTCCTTTATGGTTCAAAATGAATTTTAGGATTTTTTTTCCTTTTTTGTAAAAAGTACCATTGGAATGTTGATAGGGATTAGACTGAATCTATAGATAGCTTTGGGTAGTATGGCCACTTTAACAATATTAATTCTTCCAATCCATGAACATGAGATATTTTTCGATTTATTTATGTTCTTCAATTTGTTTCATCAATTTATTATAGTTTTCAGTGTAGAGATCACTTATCTCCTTGGTTAAATTTATCTTCAGTATTTTATTGTTTTCAATGCTATTGTAAATGGAATTGTTTTCTTTATTTCTTTTTCAGATAATTTGCTTTTAGTGTACAGAAACACTGCTGATTTCTACATGTTGAGTTTATATCCTGCAACTTTACTAATATGTTGATTGGATCTAACAAGTTTTTGGTGGAGTCTTTAGGATTTTCTACATACAAAATCTTGTCATCTGCAAATGAGAAAATTTATCTCTTCCTTTCTGATTTAGATTCCTTTTATCTGTTTTCTTGCTTGATTATTTTGGCAAGGATTTTCGGTACTATGTTGAATAAGAGCAGTGGGAGTGGACACTTTTGTCTTGTTCCTGATCTTAGAGGAAAAGCTTTCAACCTTTTACCACTAAATATGATGTTGGCTGTGGGCTTGCCACATATTGCCTTAATTATGTTGAGGTAGATTTCCTCTATATCCAGTTTGTTGAGAGTTTTTTTTTTTTAATCAAAGGATGTTGAATCTTTTCAAAAGCTTTTTCTGCATCTATTGATAGGGAAATATGATTTTCATTTTTCATTTTATTAATGTGGTGTATCACATTTATCAATTTGCTTATATTGAACTATCTTTGCATCTTAGGAATGAGTCCAGCTTGATCATGGTGCATGATCTTTTTAATATGATGTTGAATTCAGTTTGCTAGTATTTTGCTAAGAATGTTTATATCTACATTTATCAGGGACATTGGCCTGCAGTTTTCTTTTTTGTAGCATCCTCATCTGGTTTTGGTATCAAGGTAATGCTGGCTTCCTAAAATGAGTTTGAAAGTATTCTCTCTTCTTCTCTTTTTTGGAATAGTTTAAGAAGGATTGGTGTTAATCTTGTTTAAAGCTTTGGTAAAATTCACTAGTGAAACTGTCTGGTCCTGGGCTTTTCCTTTTTGGGAGGCTTTTGATTACTGATTCAATCTCCTTACTCTTTATTTCTCTGTTCAGATTTTCTATTTTTTCATGAATCAATCTTGATAGTTTGTATCTTTCTAGCAATTTATTCCTTTTTATAGGTTGTACAATTTGTTGGCATATAGTTGTTCATAGCAGTCTCTTCTGATGCTTTGCATTTCTATAGTATCAGTTGTAATTTCTACCTAAAACGTTTTTGAGTCTTGACTTTCACCTCAAATCCTTAATAGCAACCATTCTTTGGTTACTCATTCTTTGTGCTGACTGATGGAACGTATTTTTTCCTATAAGGAATTAGCTGGAAGACAATAATCTAACTGTTATTGTCGGAAGCCTAATTTGTAATATTGAATAGCTCAAGCAAAGTTCTGTCAAGGGATAAACGAGGACATCTTATTTAATTCATTAGTTTTGCTCATCAGATCTTTGGGCATATGAAGAATGCCAATTGGATTTGCTAATATATATGTAAATTGTATCAAGGCACAAAATCTGCTGGGTTTTTTGTTGCTGGTGGTGATGGTGGTGATTAATGTAACCTGATTTATCTGATTCCAGAGAAACGTATTTTCTTCCAGAAGAATAGATCAATTTTAGGAAAACTATTGAATTTTCTATGAGAATGCAATGGTATTATTTTCTTAAATATCCTGTATCCATACTGTACATCTCTTCCAAAGTTATATTAATCTTGACACTCTTGTGAAATACATAGGTGAGAGTAAAACCTTTTTGAATTGAATATGAATCACTGAATTAATATCTGAAGAATTCGGAGAAGGTTTTAAAATCACTCTACTCAAAACATTAGCCTGGAATTTTCTTTAACAAAGACAAAAGTTAAGTATTAAAGGAGTTATTGATGATCCTACTCTTTCTGTCAGAAATATTTTCTCTTGACTAATCTGATTTAAAAACAAGAACAAGCAAAAGCACCGTTTACAAGGTTACTTATTGAATCTAGTTTTCCTCCAACAATTGCAATTTAACTTGAAATTTAAAAATGTACCTAAAATTATTTAAAGACAGAACAATACTGAGGCAGGCCTCTGGTAATATAACAAATAAACTTCTCTTCAAAACAATTCATGACAACTCTTAAAATAAGGTACAAATTATAATTAACAAATCACAAAGTACTAACGGTAATGACAGAAAAGTATTTGCTATTATGCTTTTTCAGTATTCTGCATAAGAAGGCACGTATAATCTTTGGCTGTTCAGAACATGGCTTCTTAGCTCTCTCCAGAATTAGTGAATTTATAGACATGTTTTGTGTTGATCTTGTTTGAAATGAAGAAGAGACAAAGACAGTAGAAATTAAGGAAGAGACTATTCCAATAACTTAAAAAAAATTAATTCAGAATTGTAGACATTTGACTCCTATTGTATACGACATACTCTATGAGGGGCTGGTAATAAATTCAACAATGAATGAAATGCTCTCAATGAATTTGTGATAGAACGGTCAATGCGCACATTTATACACATAGCTAATCCCTGAGGGGAGCAAAGGATTAGTATATCCACCTACGTACATGCCTAGACAGAACTACCGTTCTGTAAAAACTATTAGTGTGTGCCTAGACAGAATTACAGTTCTCTAAAATTTAAGTAGTTATTCATTAGGAAAAACTATAATCTACGTATATATTGTTTTGCTATGCTTAGTGCCCATAAACATACAGTGTTTCAAAGACTTTTTTTCTCATCTAAAATATGTCTTAGATTAGCTTTGAAATAAAATTGAAACACATTCTAATTATCATGATCCCTATGCTGCTGATAGTGGTTAAATTGACTTATGTTTTTCAATCATACGGAATAGAGAAAATATATTTCTTCCTAAAATGTAATACATTTATTTCCAAGTATAATTTTGAGACATGAACTCAGGATCTAGAGGGAAATTGTTAATATTATTTATTATTTCCTTAGGGTCATAAATAAATACAGGGCAAAAGAGAACTAAATATGCCAAAGAAAGGCTTTTCTCTGTTGACCCGACATAATAAGGGCGCATCTGATTTCTCTCTGAAGCTATCCCGTCCAAGAGGTTTAGTAGGCACTATTTTTATTAAAAGGAATTACAGTGTTTTAGAAGGGAAGACAAAGAAACTTGGAACTAAATTTTATGTATTTCAATGTAAAGTCTGCTTTACCTGATAAAGTAGTAGGAATCTGATAACATGCAAAAGTGTTGCTATATATTGGTAGGAAAAAACTGAAGAAATTGTAATAAGACATGAAACCAGGTACAAAATTAAGAGTGAACAGGAAAAAAAACCACAGTGCTTTAAAAAAGGAATTAATTTAGTTTATATCATGTAGAATAAATCAAGAAAATTTAGATTCCTTCATCATACAGCCAATTAATCTCAACATATCCAATTAAAATTTTAGCTTCCTATCTCGAAGCAATAAAGTATAGCATGCATTTGGGTGAAAAACTAGAATCAAGCTCGAGCATCCAAAATTAAAATCTGTGTGATTTTGAGAACTGCTTTTATGCCTTAGTTTTCTCATCTACTAAATAAGGATAAAAACATTATCTATTTACATGGTTGTTTCAGAATGAAATAAAATACTGGATGCAATGTGTTATAACGTAATGTAATATAATTCCTTGCACACAAGTATTCAATGACTGCTATTGTTATTTTAATTATTACCTTGTGTAATTAAGTCTGGTGGATTTCAGTAAATGCCACTAAATAAATGTTTCTTAAATGAATGCAAACAGTTTTTCCCATTGATATTACTTTTTTTTTAAACATCTTTTCCATTAAAATAGGCATAAGTTACAAATAATAATTTCCAGGAAACTATATAGACAGAGAAATAAGATGTGTGTTTAAATATATATAATTTTTATATGCTTTTAGTACTATTGTCTAATTAAACATTTAATATTAACATTTCCTTGAATTTTTTTACTAGTTGGTTAATTTGATTTGTTGATTCCCTTTAAAATTTCCCTTTTCTTGTAGCAAATGGCAGATATGCCTGAATGTCATCCTGACTCCATGCCGTCCAAATGATGGCAAACAGCTGAACTTCTGCATGAGGTTTAAGTCAGACATAAAAAATAAAGTTATGAAGCAAAGATTAATTTCACACTGTTACCACCCAAGAGGGGTCCTCTGCTCGCTACAGGACATGCCAATTTCCAGGAGGCGAGGTGGTAGGAGAGAAAGGCTTTCTTTATTACACCTTGCTAGCAAGAGGAAAGATGGCCTACTAATGTCCAAAAGAACCATCTTACAGAACAGAGACTATAAGCCAGTTATATACGGGGCTGGTCGCAAAGTGGGGAGGACTGCTGGTCTCCAGGTGGGGTCTCCATCTGATCTCCAGGTTGGAGTAAACATGTGGTCCCAATTCCTGATAGTCCTGTGTGTCACTGAATATTTACCAGAGACCAGAACAATGCCCTATACCTTGATCTTTCAGTTGTCATTGATGATGGCTATCAGGATAGACTGTCTGTCTGGGGGTCATCACATTCCTAAGGAACTCAAAAGAACAAAGTTATCATCTTAAAGCAGCTGGAAGGGGCCACAAAATCTGGGATAGTTAATCCGAGGGCATTCAAAGTTACAAGAGGGTTTCTTCTCTACAATATGGCTTCCCTTATGTCAATCTTGTGTTGAACCAATATCAATTCACTATCAACAATAACTCTTCAAAGTCTACAAATAGGTATGAACTGCAGAAGAAAATACGAAGACATCTAAAAAAGGCACTAGCTGAAAGCAAAGAAGTAAGGTGCTATCAACACTGTTTTACTTGTAGGTACCTCACCACATATGTTGCCTATACAGAAACAATGTTCATTTTAAAATAGGATCTTTATAATAAGTAGATTCAAATATATTTGGGAAGTAGAGAATTTCAATAAATAAATTAATGTATAACATACTATGTCGACAGCAGGGGCTTCTCCATTCCTTGAAATGATAAGCCAAAAAATAAAAATAAGAAATCACCTGATATTTTCTATAGCCTGAGGCTAAGCAGGGCTGTGTAGCTGATCACAAGGTATATAACCATTTCTCACACACCTAATTCTTCTATGTAGGAAAATGCAAGAAAAATTATAGGCAGTATATCTCCAGCATTGTATGCTCACTTTTGCACCAAAACCAAAGATGTGTAACTCCAAACCTGAAATGTAAACAGAAATTAAATTTACAATGAAAATACAAGGCTTAACAATTCCATTTCTAGAACTATGACTCAAGTCCAATTCAATACACACATACTGAGAAATACAGCACACGGTATTTTAGGAGCTGGAAGTAAAAAATATGAATAAAATATATCCTGTCTTCTCAAGAATCTAGTGAAAGAGACTGGCATTCAGATAAATAAAATAAAATAAAATGCGCGGTACGCATTCTGGATGGAGCAGTGCTGAGAAACAGCAAGTCCATCCTGATCAAGGATGTTATCACAGAAGAAGTAAAGATTAAGTGAGGTGTGAATTTATGCAAAAGATTAGAGTGGGCATATGATTTACTGTTTAAAAGTAGGATTTTTAGAGTTAAAGAAACACTAAAATAATTACAATCATACTAATTTTCAAATATTTATTTAGATACCAATGAATTGATTCTATTAGGAAAAATAATCCTTTTCAAAAATTTCTATCAAAATTAGTCATAAAATAAAATATATACCAGTAACTTAAGGACAGTTAAAATAATTTAACATTAATTTTCTGAATATTGAAAATAATATATGTAGAATAATTATTGTTTTGTATATTCATGCATTTGTTTTCAATTTCTCAGTCATATATGTCTTGGTATTTTCCATTGACATTTTCAGAAAAAAGTGTATTTTCCTTTCAATAGGGTCTTTTAGTTTTAGTGTTTCCGTGGCCTTATCCACAGTGTTTCTCAAAGTTTATTTGTCTAGTGAATACATTTTAAATTATTGACATTGTCAATTAATTTTCTTTGTGGAAAATTATAGTTTTGAGAAAATATCTCCTTTTCACTCAGATGTTCAGGTATTAATAAATTCAGAACAAATTTTACTATATGGAGGTTATCTTTAATTCTAACTTTTGTATTGAAGTGTATAAATATTTTAGCCTAAATATTT
This sequence comes from Equus caballus, assembly GCF_041296265.1. Classification (NCBI taxonomy): domain Eukaryota; kingdom Metazoa; phylum Chordata; class Mammalia; order Perissodactyla; family Equidae; genus Equus; species Equus caballus. Next base: position 61,000,092 of record NC_091706.1, on the reverse strand, counting down.
AAAAAGTTACTGAGTTTTGCCTCTATGATGAGAATTTTTCTTGGTGATACATATTTGTGTCAGAACTCATCAAATAAGTTCTCTCTCTTTATAATTATTTTGATTCCATACCAAAATTAAATGCTATCAAATCATAGGTCTTCTTAATTTCATTCTATTCCAGTACAGAATATGAATGTCAATTAAAAACAGAAACTTCATTAGAAGACTCTTCTCAAGTTCAATTGTAGATGTTCAAATTAAATCTTTTATTTATTTGAACTCATATTTTAATTGTTTGTCATTCCCAGTTTGCTAATATGGGGACATATTTTAATGACTTCCTCTTTGCAAACTTCGTTTACAACATTGGAAATTCATTTAAATCTTTCTTGTCTGAAGGATTTTTGCTGTCCATCCATTCAATAATTTGAGAGATTTCCAATTGATTTGAACAAGATTCAACCAAAGTGTAGAAAACACAATTACATTAAAAGTTAAATACAATCCAAGTAAGGTTGCTCCATTTAGGAGGGAAAAAAGACACCCAGTTATATTTGAATTTTACTGTAAGGATGACCTACGCAACATTTGAATCATATGTAGTAAACTAAAATTCATTTGAATTTTATCCACAATTGAAATTTAACTGTGCATCCTATGTTTTCTCCAGCAAGCCTCGTGACCTAACACAGTAATCCTTGGAATGCTCCATTTTTCAAATCCCTTCAAAGAAGGATGCAAAAGAGAGATAGTGCTTACTGCTATGCTAATTTGTTTTTTAAATATATTTAACATCCACTTCATCACAAATATTTTGTCCTTCCATTCCTCCAAAGCAGGAGTCAGGAAGCTAGGCGTCCACATCAAATGCAGACGGCTGCCTCACTTAGAGCAGCCCGGGAGCTAAGAATGGGGTTTGAGTATTTAAATGGTTGAAAAACTCAGAGCAGTATTTTGTAACACATGTACAATTATAGAAAGTTCAAATTTCAGTGTACATAAATCCATTTTTATTGAAATATACCCATGCTCATGCATTTTTGTATTATCTGTGGCTCTTTTCACTCCCCAAGAGCAGAGTGAGTAGCTGTTACAGAAACCACATGGCCCTTAAAGCTCTTGGCAGAACAAGTCAGCTGGCCGTGCTTTAAAGTGTGTGAGTGTCTAAACTTTGACAACTGCAGTTTCTATTTCAGAGAGCAGAATGTTTCATCTTGTTTTGATTCCATCATGTTTCTCGAGTGTGATCTTTGTTAACTACAACATGGTTCTCTACCAAATGCTGTGTTTATGATATCACTGCAAAACAAGTTACTTTCTCTTCAAATTAAACTTTTAACTGACTTTTGAGATAGCCATTCAAATAATGTTACACATATCTTGGACTGAAAAAAAACAAAACCCTCCAAATCCTCTACTTACTTCATGTTTTGAATAAAAACAGTAGTGGAATTAACTGATATTCTTTGTGAGTCTCTAAATGATGATATGAAAATACAGTCGGTAAATTTTTTGTGAAGTTCTGCTTTTAATGTGAACCAGAACATTCAAGATGGGCAGCCCTCCTTAGTATGGACATGATAAATCATGAAATAAAAAATGAGTATATCAGTTTAAAAATCTCATTTTTTGAAAAGTCCTGTGTGGGAGAGCAATACAGTAATACACCATTGGATGTATAGGTTTGTCATTGGTACAGCTATTCTGTCAAATCAAATCACATCCAGATAAGGTGAGACTCCAGACAGAAAGACTGTTGAGTAGAATGAAGTCCTCTAACTCAGGAACTGCAAGTGTTTCAGAACCAAACTAAAAAATGTTCTTCTCTCACAGATAAGAAATAAGGAAGGAGAAGTGGAGCAAAGGAGAGAGAGCAAGCAGAAGGCATGATCAGCAGGGCTTCCCAGGAAATGGGTCTCACTGTGGTCAGCCGGGTCTGAGGATAAGCTCATAAGAGAGCGTATTCCTTTTTTTAGTGCCTGCTCAGGCTCCAGGGCAACCTGGGGTTCAGGGACCTATGGGTGTGAGGGCAATCTAACTAAAGTTTGGTCAAGACAAAATAGAGGATAAGAAATGGGCAACTGTGAACACCAGGTCAATATTAAAATTGACCACTTTTCAAATAAATGCTAATATTTCATGAGCAGATTTGTGATTTATGCTTTGCTGCATTATGAGCTACACTGTAGCAATGACAAATGGTAAATTTTAACACACATTTTGGGAAAAATACACATTCATCATTAATTTTCTTTAGAAATAGATATTACTAAGTTTTGGAAAGGAACAAATTAAAACTATTCATACACAGCATAAACTAGAAAGGCTAAAATAATCTACACTTTTTATTAAACTTTTCTTTTTATAAAGGAGTCCTCAAACAGTAGCCCTTAGCCAAAGATGAAGCTTGGAATTTTAGGCTCTAGATCAATGATAAAAAATGAAAATATAAGGCAAGTATTTATGTAATTTTAAACGTCACGTATCCACATTAAATGTAGGACCCAGTATTGCTAAGATATTCTCTCCAATTTGAGCTATAGATTTGGGAGTTCCTAATCAAAAAAACTTAGAAATCATTTTTATAGATATTGACAAGCTAATTCAAAATTAAATAGAAAAGCAAAGTACTAGAATAAGCAGGAGGATTCTGAATATGAAGAAAAAAGTTGGAGGACTTATACAAATCAATTTCAAAATTATGTTACAGTAATCAAGGCAGTATGGTATTGGCAAAGGACAAAAAATATTAATGGAATAGAATGGAGAACTCAAAAATAGATCTACACAAATATATCCAACTGACTTTTGACAAAGGTTCAAGGTCAGTTCCGTGAAGAAAAGATTGTCTTTTCAGCAAATTTTGTTTGGACGTCCATATTCAAAAGTATCAACCTTAACCTATACCTCTCATCTTATAAGAAATTTGTATACATTTTATTTACTTTCATTTTGAGATATAACTCCAAGATTTAGCATTGTTTGCAAATGTGTTTTGTGTAGTTAACGTGGACTTGAAGTTTCAGAAATAAAAGCATGGAAAACAAAGGATTAAAGGACACAAAAATAAATAATTAAACACATTAGTGACAGAATTACTTCTCCTTTAAAGTGGCCCTTATGAGGAACAGTGCAGTGTGTATGTTCATACATTCTTAATAACAAAATAGCTCTCTTTTGCTCTTTTTCTAAGTAGCATGCTTGTGTAGCAATAAAAATATCTTAACTTTATGTTCACATTAATACTAAATATTTCCCTATGGAATCGCTGGCATTTTGGCTTCAGTATATTAGTCTGTGAAAAGTATGAAAAGAAGCAGCACCTTAGGTATAGATATTAGATTTAGATTAGATTTATAAATTTGTTTTTCATTTTAAACTGAATACATGTGTAATCTGTTGTCATATATTGAGAACTAAGGATACTCTTTAGCAAGATAAAATATTTTTACCTTAATTCCATTGCTGCAGCTTTGTTTTTAACCTTAACTTTTAACTTAATCTTAACCCTTAACCTTAACTAATGCCTGTAAAGGAATCTCACCAAAAAAATGTTCCGTGTAATTAGTGGCCCCATTTACAAAACACCTGTGCAGAAAAACACATGAAATACTTAACTTGTGGCTGTATTTATCATGGTAACAATTATTTCCAATTTCAATAAGATAGATTTCTATGAATCCTCAGAAAAATCTAGCTAGTTTATTTAAACTTTGAATATTCCACCAGAAGTTTTCAGATGTATTCTTAGTGCTTTAGTCAAAATGACCCTAAATTCACAGAAGTCACCTTTATTTTATTAACCAATTCAGTTTTACTCTTCATTTTGTTCAACCAGATAAAATCGAACACGTGAATATATACGCAATAAAAATTAAACTAAGTAAAACCTTTTTTCCATTATTAAGGAATTCAAACTATCCTGACAGACAAAGCCATGAGTAGATAGAAAATGGAGATTTATTCCTGAAAAGACTGAAAAAAATGCAAGAATTATTAGAGATAACTGAAGGATTTTGGAATTTAAAATTAAGACTCCTACTTTTGGTTTGTTGGCTATATAGAGGATTTCTTAACCTGTCATAATTATTTGGACGGAGGAGGACATACAGCGCCACACAGAAGTGCTGGTGTAATACCATTTAAAAGGAACATCCAAGCAAGACGTCAGATGTGAGTAGTCCTCTTATCCTTGGACAATGATGCTCACAAAAAACATAATGCTTTCATTTCCATTTTATAAATATTATACCACAACCTTTACCTCCATTCCTACCTTTGTAAGGGTAAGAGAATCATTGCTAGGAAGCAGCAAATTCAATCAGCCATCTTAATTTCTATTAAAGCCAATTTCACCATGCCAGTGTTATTTACTGGGACTGCCTACAGAAAAGAAAATTTACTGCATTCATCTGAGGGGGAAAAACACAGCTGGTGTTAAAAAATTATTAACTATACAGACAAAAATGAGTTTTACATATAGAAGGTCATATTATAAATTAAATTTTAATCCCTGGATATCATTTGTGAATGAAATACTAGTAGAAGCCGAGTGGTGATATAAACACTAAAGATGTAAAGAGATACAGATATATACAAAACTGGTTACCAGCTTTTCAGGTTTTCAGCAACATATACAAAGATTTATTGGAATGTAAATTATTGTTGAAATGACTAGTATTTATAATAATTCAATTTGACTTGGGAAAAGGAATGTTATTCTCTAGAGTTAATTCTGAGCATAGTCTAGACCAGAAAAACAGTTTTTATTGTATTAAATATATACTTTAGATATGTTTTTAAAATTAATTTTTAAAATGCTCTGACAGGATTATTTTGTCTGAAAATCCTTCCTTATTTTTTTCTTCTTTCTTGCTTTCCTCCTTCCCTTCCTTCCTTTCTTCCTTCATCGAGTTATTAATTCATTATTCAAAAATGTATTATGTATCCATTATGTACCAAGGACTGTATTAGCTCTTAGGAAAATAGATGAAAATGTAAGAATCCATTAGGAACTTGAAAAGCAGTTGAATTCATGAATTGCCTTGTAATTCAATTTGATGAATTTTCCAAAGCAAAAACAAGGCAGCACCCAAATCCAGGAACAGTACCAAAATCTCAGAAGCTCCTTCCTATTCCTGATAGACATTTCTGTAGTTTGCAATTTAAGGCGATTGGGAATAGTACTATCACAGGTTCACTTGTGCACAGGTTTTTGTGCACATATGTATGCATTTCTGTTGATTACATACCTACTCATAAAATTCGTGTTCCATAGGTATGCTGGTATTCAAGTTTTATAGACACTATCAAATAGTAGTACCAAGAAAATATACTAATTTACATCCCCACTAGCAGTGCATTTGTGATTCAGTTCAACACCTTGGCAACACGTGGTAATTTCATTTGATTTCTTTTTACTGCATTTTTAGTAAGGTTTATGGAAGTATAATCACCAACAGTGACATTTACTGAGTTCTGACAAACTTATACAGTCATATAATCACCATCGCAGTCAAGGTATAGAACATGTTCGTCATTCCAAAAAGTTCCTTCAAGCCACTGGAAGTCAATCCCATCCCTTTCCTGGCCACTGATGACTCATCTATTTTCTATCCCTATTGTCTGCTTTTTCCAGAAAGTCAGATATATTAGATTCTACAGTATGCAACTTTTTGAGTGGAGTTTTATTCACATAGCATAATGCTACTGGGATTCACCCTGGACGTGTCAGCCGTACATTCCTACGTTTAGTAATATGCGCTGTTCCATTGTATGGATATACCATGACCTGGTTAACTATTCATAAGTCAGTGCAGATTTAAGCTGTTTACAAATTTGGGCTATTATAAGCTAAGCTGCTACAAATATTCATATACAGATTTGTGTGGACATAGATATTTTTTGTTCTCTTGGGTAAATAGGAGTTGGATTGCTGATTCATAAAGCAAGTACGTGATCAACTTTATAAGAAACTGTCAAACTGTTTTCCAAAGAGGCTATAGCATTTTTTCATTCTCATCAGCAGCTAGTGAAAGTTCAGTTGCTCCGCATTCTCACCAAAACACAGTATCCCTAGTTATTTTACTATTACGTATTCTAATTGATGTGTAGTAGCATCTCATTGTTTTAATTGGATTTTTTTAATGACAAATGATGTTGAGCAACTTTTTATGCTTATTTGCATCTGTATACATCCCTTGCTGAAGCGTCCGTTGATCTTTTGTCCAAGTTTTATTAGTTTATATTAATCGTTCCATTTTAAGAGTCATTTAAATATTCTAGATATAAGTGCTTTGTTGGGTGATTTACTAACTTTTTTCCCCAGCTGCTGGCTTATCTTTTATTCTATTAACAGTGAGTTTCACAAAGCAAAGGTTTGAAATTCTGGCCCCATTTATCTTCACAAAACCTAAGGTCACTTATATTTACTTTCATATTTTCTTCAAGATGTTTTATAATTTTACAATTTGCTTTTAGGCCTATGATCCATTTTGAGTTCATTTTTTCTGTAAAGTGTGAGGTATGCATCACGGTTCATTGTTTTGACATACGGAAATCTAATTGTTCCAGTAGTCTGTTGAAAAGACAATCATCTCTTCAGTGCACTGCCTTTGCAACTTTATGAAAAACCAGTTGACACTTTTGGTGGGTTTTATTTCTGGCTTCTCTATTCTGTTCCACTGATCTAAGTGTCTCCCCTTTTGTGAATATCCTACTTCCTTGACTATTGTAGCTTTACAGTAAATCATGAAATTGGGTAGTATGAGCTGTCATGCATTGTTTTCTCCTCTTCATCATTGTCTTGACTATTCTAGTTTCTTTGCTTTTCCATATGACTTTTAAAATCAGATCATCAATATCTACAAAAATACTTGTTGCTATATTAATTGAGATTGCATCAAATCTGTAAATCAAAGAGTAGAAAATTGATATCTTAATATTTAGTCTTCAAATCCATGAACACTGTTTATCTTCCCATTTCTTTATATCTTCTTTGATGTGTTTTATTAGTGTTTTGTAGTTTTCAACATACAGATACTACATTTTTTTTGATTTATATAAACAAATCATTTTTGGAGTGCTATCATAAATGGTAATGGTTTTTTGAATTTTGAAATTCCATATCTCATAGCTTTTTGTTAAAGAGTGTGGCACTTTTCATTTCTGACGAGCAGTTAGTTTGCTTCAGCATCCTCTTCATCTTTTTCCGGAATGTTTAAAGGTTTTTATGGATTGAGACTAAAATATCCCTTATTTTAAGGCTAGTTTTGCTTATCACTTAAGATGTGACTTTTCTGTGGTTTCTACTTAATTCCCAGCTGTTCTCAAGTTGTGTCTACTCTGACCGGTCAGAACTTGCACTGATGCCAGCCCTGGGTGAACTGTTACATTTTGGTTTAAACATTTCAGTAATATTTCATTACCTGTGAAGCATTCTTTGCCCAATTTTGTTATATACATATATTACTTATATATATATAATCCTTCCAATGTCTAAGTTCTATCTCTTTAGATTAATGGGACTGTTGTGACCTGTGTGGGCCAGGTCCCCACCTTGCACCTTGATCCAGAAAGTACCTCCAAGCAGATTAGCTCGCATTGTTTGTTTTCCATCTCTCAGACCTGTCTTGCCTCCTGTCCAATATCTAAAAACAGGTGGGTTCTATTTTCTCATCTAGTTTGTCCAATTTTGTAGTTGTTTATGGTAGTAAGATGAGTCTGCTACCAGTTCTTTAATAGTTCCTGGGACAGAAATGCCTTCTCTCTCTTCTTAATGATTATTTTTACAGTCCCTTTAAATATCCATGCTGAAAATTATATTGTACGTAGTTATTGACAGTTTCCTTCTTTTCAAAGAATTCTGTTTCCTTACAAAGTTATCTAGTTATCATTTTTCGTATCTTTTCCCTCCTCAGAAACCCAACATATAATATTAAAAACCCACCACAACTTCTATTTTCTTTTATTTTCTCACGTACTCAGTTGGTATAACTCTTTCTGGTTATCTTACTTGTGCATTTGCTTCTTCCAGCCTAGAAACTGGTTCCCTTTGTCTGTCAGAGACATGCCATTTCAAGCAGTTTCTCAACATTTCCAAGAATCAATATCACTACCTTACTTCTGCTGTGATACACATGTCATTTTAAAAGACATCATAACAGAAATGGAAAGTTTGTTTTATGTAGTGTGCCAGTACCAATTGATTGTTTGTGACTGTCTTGAGCACTGTGTTAAAAAGATTTCTGAGGCATATGGAAACCAAGGGACAGAGTAGCATGATGCATTGGCAAGATCTGTTATAACTGTGACAGTAAGAGTGGTTATATATTTTCTAGTCCTACATTAAGTGAGAGATACCCTTTTGATAACTCAGACATCTACTTGATATATTCTTTCTTAGAACTGACTGTTCCATATAGTAGCCACTAGCCACACCTGGCTGCTTAAGTTTAGACTTAAGTGAGTTAATATTAAGTAAAATTAAAAATTCAGTTGTTGAGTTTCACCAACCACATTTCAAGTGCTCAGTACCCACATATGGCTAGTAGCTACTTTATTGTTCAACATAGATGTGTAGAACATTTCTATCATGACAAAAAATTTTATCACCTGGTAAAGTCTTAAAGAATTAATTTGCACCTGAATTTGATTGATTTGTAATTGGCTCCTTAGTTTCAAATAAGCCACAAATGAGCCACAAACTTCTTGAGGGGTATATACTACATATGAGATTCCCTACTTACAATTATCTTTATTTTATTCTCCCCTACCAAGTGACAGGATTTTTGATAGACTTCTCTACCTTCCATAGATAGTGACTGAATCTGTGAAAATTCATCAGATGTTTCCGAAAAGGAAATTGCTAGCAGTATGTCATGTGAAAATGATGAGAATGCCCTCATTAGCTTAAATACTGTGTCCTGTGCTATCATCTACAGAAGAAACTGGCTTTGTGGTGGGTTTAGCCATTCAGACGACATGATTGGGAAGTTCTCCCATTATATTTGAATATCATTCTGGACAATGAGCTTCATTAAAGAGCTTCAGGGTATAAGAAAACCAATCTGACAAAGAAAGTTTTCAAAGCGGTATGTGAATTGATAATACAATGAAGGAATATACTTCATCACAGAAATGCAATTGGTAAGTTGAACTTTATCTGCATCATTTATTTAGAAAAATGATGTTAAATATTTAAATTTTAATGTATTCCTTTTTGATCTGATAAACATTTCACAACCAGTCCTTATTTTGGCTTCTGGAATATCTTTTGTGATGAGCCAGAAAAGAGTATTGCATTTAAGTTCTGCATTTTGCTCTGTAGGTTGCTTCATACTGATATTATGTGAAAAATTCATTTTTAGCTCACCAAGATTCAATTTAAATAAATTACATTGAGAATTTCTAGTACCACTTTTTTATACCTAAGAGATGAAAAAAAAAATGAGAAAAAAATCCTATGCCAGTTAACACCTGCTTTCCCAGTGAAGGATTCTTGTTCTGTCTTGTTTGACTTAATCACTCTAGAGCCTGTAAATTTATCAATTAATTTATTCCAAAGTATTTATTGGGCGTTTGCTCTACCAATTTCTACTTACAGCTATTTCTTTGTCATAGATTAATTTATTTTCTAAAGTTTTCAAAATGTATCAATGTAGTAGACAGTATAATTCTTACCTTCTCAACATGCCCTTTCATTGCAATTGAATAATTTATGTATTATGTTGTAATATATAGAAATGGAGAGGAGAAATTTTTCACTCTTCTTTAAGAAAAAAAGTGGAAAAATCAATGTTTTAATTGGAATCTGGTAATAAGTACATTGTGTTTTCAAAATGGAAATACTTTTGGAATTGAGCATTCAATCAAGATTTTTGTTTTTTGCTTGAGGAATATTTGCCCTGAGCAAACATCTGTGTCAATCTTCCTCTATTTTGTATGTCGGATGCTGCCACAGCGTGGCCGCAACCGAGTGGTATAGGTCCCTGTGCCCAGGAACTGAATCTGGGCTGCGCTGCCAAAGCAGAGTGCACATAACTTAACCACTAGGCCTCAGGGCTCACCCAAAGATTAGCCCTGAGCTAACATCCTCTGCCAATCCTCTTCTTTTTGCTGAGGAAGATTGGCCCTGAGCTAACATCTGTGCCATCTTCCTCTACTTTGTATGTGGGATGCCTGCCACAGCATGGCTTGATAAGCAGTGTGTATGTCTGCACCCGGGATCCAAACCAGCGAACCCTGGGCCACCGAGGTGGAGCACTCGAACTTAACCACTTTGCCACTGGGCTGGCCCCCGAGTCAAGAATTTTGTTATGACAGTTTGGTGCTCCTCACACCCGCAGTACGCTACCACCTAACAAAGTCAACTAGGTAGTAAATTGCTATGAAAAGGAATGTGAATTACTTGGGTCTTAAAACACTTCAAAATGGGCTTTATTCATTGTCTTGTCCAAATCTCAGATTTTCTTCAATATCTAGAAATGGCTCATCATTCTTTTTTTCTTTCCCCTAAAATAGGACATTTATTGTGTTTGTTTGCTCTGTACCTGAGCCTCTCCTGCTCTGCTGCCTATCATGATAACATCCCCTTCAGGTCTCCAGTGCACTCTGTTTGCTGGATAGATGTGGCCAGTAGAAGGCATGGGTGGAAGTTAAGAGGAGAGGGGAGAGAAGAAACCAACGTCCTCTGTTACCTGTCTCCACTCATTGTGGCCTCTTAGGACAGGGTCACAGTCACTCATGCCATGGCCCCAGTTCTCATTGTATGGCCCTACTTTCATGTTCTAGTAACTTTTGCTGTTCCTCCCTCCAGCTCTTAGGATGATGGAAGCTCCCTGCTGTTGCTAATCTCTGGGTTCCCCTTTAAGTACTAGCACGTGAAACCTATGTTTGTATTAAGTTTCCTCATAATGAAATATTTAGATATTTAATTTAATATTTTAATTTAATTTAAATTTATTTAATTAAAATATTTAGAATAGTTTCTGCCTTCTTTCTTGAACCAGGTGTGATACATTTTTCAGTATTTACACTGTGAAGGAATACGTAATGTTTAATTTGACTTCAGGAAATGAGATGTTCATTTTGTCAGCATTTGCACTAGCATTTCTATAACAATGCTATCCAAATAAAGTCATTTTCGAATCATTTAAATCATATATGAATATCTTTTGATCCTTTTATTCCTGCATAACACAATATAATATCCTCCCTGAATATCATGTTTCATTTGTGTGATATATATATTATATAAGTATATATATAATATAGAAATCAAAAATATGTATACTTTTTAACTTGAATCATGATTTTTTTTGCAAATACTACTTCATAATATTGACTCGTCTTCTTTATGTTAACTAGCTTAGGAATCATGCTCTGGATCCATTGTGTGGCTCATGATAAGGAGAGGCTTTGCAATTATAATGTTGCCAAATTTACTAGGTTTGTAATTCTTAAACTGTGGAGAAGAGAATAAATAAGCACATCCATTAATAACATCTTTGATTGACTCTCGGCTAGCCCCAGTGATAGTGCAGAAATTAACAGCATTTTTCCTAGTAAAAGTATGGAGTTTGTTTTGAGAGAGTGCAATTTAAAATGATTAATGTGGAAAGTTTAGACATTGTTTAATTAACAATATTAAATGCATTTGAGACGGTTTCATGAAAAGGATATTAAGATATCCGATTTGCATCATTAGGTTATTTTATTTTGGATAAGAAACTAGACTAAGAGGAAGGAAGAGCAGTGAAAAAAACCCGGGTTTATTAGCTGAAAAATAGCAATAGATGTGTTGCAACTGATGGAGTTGATGTCTAATTATAAACATGCAAAACATTATGCATTATATCTTGCTTTAAAGAAATCTCTGAGGGAAGTCTGTGTGTTGTCTTTTATAAGAAATTCATGCTTAATAGGTATTATGTTAGTTTAACTAAGATAGATACTTTTGACCGTCAGGTTTTATTGTGGAATGATCTCTTTTTACTGACCTTATAAACCTGTGTGGTATTAACAGCAAGTGGGAACAATTTTATCATGACTGGATAAAGATTTCACACGCTTCTATTTGGGAAAATGACTTGCAGCCTACACTTTTTTTTTTCTAAAATTGAAAAGTATGAATACCTTTTACTTCAGAAATTTAGTTCAATGGTCTAGTAATTACATCAACGCTCTGAAATAGAGAAATACTGGGATATTTTTAAGGGTAGTATGTACAAGTTTGTTTATAAAGGGTAGATTATAAAAAGGCATATGTAAGATATTTGGAGCAACTTTGAGATAAGCAAAGTCAATTTCTTTTAAAATAAGGGCATGGAATATACCATTTCTTGAAATGCACAGCCCTTTGTATTATATGTGATCCAGTACTGTGATTTCAGGCCCAAGAACACTGTGAAGAATTTCTCAGATGGAGGCACATTCCCGTGCAATGAGGCCACATGTCTACATGCTCCTAGTGTTAGGGAACTGGGGAGAGGTAACACAATATGCCTGTCTCGTAGGGATTGGCGCTGAGTTAGTAAAAGTAATAGTTTTCACCATGAACTCTGTGTCAGTTGAACATACATGTGGTTTTTGCTAGATTTCCCTAAGGGCAGGCCCAAGGCAGGATTTTTGTGCAATCTATTAACCGAGGAGAAGAGAACAGAGATGCCTTGGATTTAACCAGAAGTCTCTTGTGCTTTTTCGTAGTGGACATATGTACTTTGGGCCATTCATACAGTCACTGTCCTTTGGGTCGTTAGGATCTGATATCCATCTGGGAAACCATCCTATTTCTTCTTCTCAGAACAACTTTTTCTGTTCAATTAGATTTCTGCCACAGTCTGGAGGAGAATTTGAATCAAACCCAAGCAGCCTGAGTTCTGCAGGCCATGGTGATTGCGTCACAGATAGGCACCCAAGAAGAGGGAACTAGACTTTATCGTAAACCTGGTGTAGAGCCTCTAACTCATTTCACATTTTCCCCTTGAAGGAATAGAGGTGTAGAGAAGCTGCCAGTATTTCAGCACACAAAGACTGAACCAACTCTGGCACAGCGTTAGTGAGAAACAAGTAATGGAAACAAACAAACAAACAAGCAAAACAGGGCTTTGATGATATCTTTTTTTTAGAGAGATTAGTCCTGAGCTAAAATCTGCCACCAATCCTCCTCTTTTTGCTGAGGAAGACTGGCCCTGAGCTAACATCTGTGCCCATCTTCCTCTACTTTATATGTGGGACGCCTGCCACAGCGTGGCTTTTGCCAAGCGGTGCCATGTCAGCACCCAGGATACGAACCGGCAAACTCTGGGCCACCTAAGTGGAGCTTAACTATTATGTACCAGGCCAGCCAGTTGATGATATCGTTTTTGCCATGAGTTAAGACAAAACTAATGTCAGCACATTCTTGGATTTTTTAAGTTCCATAAGCCAATAAATATTCTTTCATTTAAGGTTATATAGATTAGGTTGTTTTTACTTTCTTTAAAGCAATGAAAAATTTTAACTGGTAAAGTTTCTTATAATTTTGTTTTCTTCCCCCTCAAACATGGATATTTAATTTGGCCAGATAGAGTGTAAGTCCATTTTTCAAGTTATAAAAATAAGTGCTTTTCTGATTATACTTGTATTAATATTCAAAGATGTGTTAAGGAAGTAACTTTGATTTTATTTTTATACGTTGGTGTCACAAGCTATAATTTGTCTGCTGAGTTATAGAGATAAAATGAAATGTTCACTTCATATTTCATTAGTTTTCTACAGGGATGATGATCACTTAGAAAGATTGGAACTAGACTGAAAGCCTCATGTCATGAATCATTACGAGGCAATTCTTTGCCTAGGTAGTTAAACTCTGGCGTGTTAAAATATATCGACAAAAACTTCTCTTGTGTATAGTTCACAATTGAAATCTATAAAAAATTAGGAAAATAAAGACATATTTCCATACGAAGAGATGTTTAGGCATGGGGTATATGATGCAGAAGTTCAATATGTATAATTTTAAAAATTATATTTAAAATGTAAATTGAAGCACAGAATTAGGAAAAAGACATATGTCCACTTCACAAACTTTAAGTTAGAATATTGCAGTTTGAACAATGAAAAAATAATGATCCTTGAGATAGTTTATAATCAAATGATGAGACAAAAAATACTCAGATAACTTTTTCTAAAGTAAAAAAAAAAATGCATATCGCTGCTCCTGCATACAAAGATGTGAATGCCTGAATGTAACTTCAAAATATTAGAATAGGGAAATAAGGTCAAGGAGGGAGTATATGCAAATATAGCAAATAACTATTGTTCTAATAGTGAGAGGTATAAAGCAGAAAATGTTGATCTTAGAGACAAGGGAGTTGGGTGTTCTAAATTGGTGAAGAACCTTCTATTTACAAGTTAAAAATAAATACATCTTGGGGGCTGGCCTGGTGGCACAGCAGTTAAGTTCACATGCTCTGCTTTGGCCGCCCGGGGTCCACTGGTTCAGATGCTGGGTGCAGCAAGCCATGCTGTGGCAAGTGTCCCACATATAAAGTAGAGGAAGATGGCCACAGATGTGAGCTCAGTGCCAGTCTTCCTCAGCAAAAAGAGGAGGATTGGTGGCAAATGTTAGCTCAGGGCTAATCTTCCTCAAAAAAATAAATAAGTAAATACATCTCAAACCCACTGAAGGACTAAGTGGGGAGAGAGTGTTCTATGTACACCAAACTGGTTTTAATGACCAATGACTCAATAATAAGACACTCTAATGATTTGATTGAAGCTCTTTCTCTTTTATTTGATATTTATGGACTGCTTTTCTCTGGACTGTTCTTGCCTCATTTTTCCTACTTTAGCAAACTATTTTCCAAAATGTAGGGAATATTGTAACCAAATGCTCCAACCCTGTATCATTCCAGTGAGCATTTACAGTTGGGGGAGTAGGGGGAAAAGAGCTTCTCTTTCAACAAATGTATATTAATCCCAGTGAAAAGAAGAAGTTTGTGTTGATCCTCCTTGAGCCATGTGGCTACCCCAGGACCAACCATTATACCAGACATAGGAGGTAATATGAGTACCCAGGCTGGAGTCAAGGTTCTCTGGTGGACTTAGTTAGTGGGATGGGGCCTTATGCTTGATACCAAAGGCAGAATCACCTAGAAAAGGGAAAAGATATTTCCTCAAGAAAAAGTGAATTGATAGTAATAGTATATAAGGAGGAGAGCAGATGTATATAAAGCACGCAGAAAAAGAAAAGCTTCGCTACAGGTCTCACACTGACCAACATACTCTTACAGAATGAATTAGTTTTAGAACAAAGAAACAAGAACATGTGAAAGTGAATCTTCAAATAGTTCAACAAAGTGAGTCTCTGAAGCCGTAAGTGACATACTGTGAAGTCTGCAAACACTCAAAGAAACGTTCTGTTGGAGGAACAGTGTTCCGGGGCAGATGTACCCTTTAACCTCCTCAATGTGTGTTCTCAAAGCCTGTGAAAGAAAAAAGGGGTTTTCCAAGTCCACAAAATCCTAAAATGACAGAAACAAAAACCTACAAAAATTAAGTAGAAAAGAGAGAACTATTTTATAAAATGTGTTATCATCCTATTTTGACTGAATGCATTGCCATTTCTGGAGGTACTATTACTAGAGAAAATGAAGAAATTTGAATTAAAATTAAAGATTTATCAGTATATTAACACCAAAGAGGATGAAAAATAAAATTATTTTTATAATTATGGGCACCTTAGCCGTGTAATGGTTTCCAAAGAATGTAGGTAGGAAGAGGGATCAGTATGCTGCACAGGAGTGAATGTCTTTGTTTCTCAATGAATTGTAAGAAAAACAAGGATCAGAAAAGAGGTCCAGTGAATTTTATTTTATATCACATTTATTTTTTTCTATGGTAGAACGCATCATATGCCAAGAACGGTCTTATCCCCAGAATTTATTTCTATTTCATTTCCCCCCAAATTTTGTAAGAACCTCTGTTAAGTCTTCATAGGCAGTTGAAGATACTCACGATTGAAGGGCTCAAAGCTTAGAAGATGAAATGCAATTGTTAAAAATCTACCTAATATCACTCCTGCACACTAGTCAAATTATAATATGCTATTTAGACTTGGAAACTTTTGAGAAATGGTGGGTTTAATTTAAAAAGTCAAATATTTTTCTTTATTAATGCTAATGATTTACTACCATAGTTATCTCTAGCTGAAGAGTGCCTCTGAGACTCACCGGATAACCAGTCCGCTGTCACATCCTGTGTCTGTCATGCTCTTCACTAAGCTTGAAGGAAAACTGGACACGATGTTATAAATACAATACCTCACCCTCTTTTCAAATAGTAGGGATAACAGAAATCTCATGGAGCATTGGGAAGTGAATTTGTTTTCTGATGGTCAGAGTTCAAACTTTAGGATCAGGATAATACACAAAACGGTTAATGTGGCAGTTTTTATATAATAGTTTGATTTTTGTCTAAATTTCTATATTTATTTCTTAATTTCCTACTCCATGGCCCATATAGTCAATTCTCTTTAGCACCCATAAGTTAATTGAAGTTATTCTACAAAATTGCCACCGATCTACATGTCAATAATGACAACACTCTAGGCTTACTGTGATCAAATTCTCAGGGACTGTGGACTAAACAGACTACCCTGTCCTTGAGACTTTCTCATCTCTTGACTTCTGTTCTCTCCTGGTCTCCCTCTTGTTTCCCACTTCTTCTTTTTTGTTTTTTCTGAGGAAGATTAGCCCTGAGCTAACATCTGCCACCAATCCTCCTCTTTTTGCCGAGGAAGACTGGCCCTGAGCTAACATCCATTCCCAACTTCCTCTGCTTCATATGTGGGATGCCTGCCACAGCATGGCTTGGCAAGCAGTAGTTGGTCCACACCCGGGATCTGAACCAGCAAACCCCAGGCCGCCAAAGCAGAATGTGTGAACTTAACCTCTGCACCACCACGCGGGCCCCTGTTTCCCACTTCTAAGTTTCTTTTATGAGCTTCTCCTCACTTGACCACTCCTGCAGTACAGATTCCTGAGGACTTTGCCCTAACCCCTCAGCTTGACATACTCGATGTTTTTCTCTGAACAGCCTTGTCCACTTTCAACTCTATGCCTTGCTCTCCTGAACTGGAAACTTTGCATTCCTTTGTGACTGAATAACTCCACTTAGATACATCATAGCTACCTCAAATGTTAGTTTTCTAAAATGAGAAGCAAGATCTTTTACCCAAAGCTATCACTTTTTCTTAGTTCTTTACCTCAGTAAATAGAATTAATATTTAATAGTTTCTTGATCTGAAATAAACAACTAAACTAGGATTTATCCATAGCTTTCTCATCCCAATCACTCATCCATACCCAGGTGATTTCAAGGTCCTGCTTTCATGAAATTGCAGAAACAAAAACGGAATCAACGAGGACCCTGAGAATTCAGGAGAGGACACCTCTTCTGTTTCTAAGGCTCCAGATACATTAAGAATAAAACCCAAATTAGACAGAGTTTCAAAATATTGTGGCTTATTATAAATGCCTGTATGTAATATATTAACACTACCTATTTTACGTCTGTGTTACCCAACTACATTCGTTATTTTATCTTATTTAATTTTTAGTTCGTAATACATCAGTTCATTTGTAATAGTACAGCACATGGTACTTAGGAATCCAGAGTCTGTAGACTGCCTGAGTTAAAAACTGTGTTTTTCTACTAGCCTGACATGGTTGCTTGCTCTCTCTGAGAATGTTTCCCCATCAGTAGAATGGATGTAATCACACTACTTGTCTCGAGGTTTATTTTGAAAAGCCTATAAATTAATACTTTAGAACTTGGCACATTCTATAAATATTCTGTTATATTATTTAATAAGTGTTAGTTATCATTATATTTTGCTGATAGATTTCTTAGATCACAAATTCAATTATGTAGAAATAGAGCTTTCATCCTTTTAAAATGTCAAGCCCATATTTTGTGCAAAAATAGAACACTTTACCTTTCCATATAATGATAAATTTAACAACATCAGGATTTTCTTAGTCAACTTAAAAATAAACTTCGTCTGTTTAAAACTCTGCCTATCCACTCTTTCTCCTGAGGAGGTGGGCGCGTGGCTGAGTAAGATCATCCTCAGACACGCCGTCCCTCCAGGCTGCTATTCTCAGTCCCAGTTGGTCCCTTGATTTACAGGCTGCCGTACCCCATTGTATCTGCCTTCACCACAATTCTCTCTCTCTCTTTCTCGTCTTATACATTTACACCCTTGGGGTATAGCATGTTAGTTCTAACCCCTTGCCAATCTGGGGCTGCAGCAAAAATGACAGTGTTGTCCTTGGTTCTCTTTGCCTCTGACTCGGTCATTGTATCATGCCATGCTCTGCTGAGCACAGGCCCTGGTGGCTCTCACAATTCTAGTAAGCTTCCATCTCCCAGGGTCCACATGGGCCTGAGAAGTAGGTCTGCTTGTGTACATTCCTCCGTTGGGAGTTCCCTCACCATGCCCATTCACACTAACTCCCCGGGGGAGAAAATGCAGGTCCCTCCTTTAAAATCCTGATACCAGTAAGTCTGTTATTTCTCTGCTTTGGTTTTTAATTTCCCCAATAGCCCAGAGAAATACATTATTCCATAGCTGAAGGGAAGGGGATCAGGATAAATTACTTAGTTTTCTCCTTAATGTATCTATTTTATAATTAGAAAATTATTTTTTAAACTAACATCTACTATTGGATACTTATTTTTTTTTCTGATTCTTCTCTAATTATTAACTTTTGGGGTAAAGAAGGCATCATGCCAAGTGGCACAAAAAGGAAAAAAATCACCTGGTAAAAGGAGAAAATGTGGGGCCGGCCCAGTGGCGCAGTGGTTAAGTTCCCACGTTCCAATTTGGTGGCCCGGGTTTCACCGGTTCAGATGCCGGGTGTGGACATGGCACCACTTGGCAAGCCATGCTGTGGCAGGCGTCCCACATATAAAGTGGAGGAAGATGGGCATGGATGTTAGCTCAGGGCCAGTTTTCCTCAGCAAAAAGAGGAGGATTGACAGGAGATGTTAGCTCAGGGCTAATCTTCCTCAAAAAAAAAAAAAAGGAGAAAATGTGTATATTGTTTATTTGATATTGCAGTCTCATTACATTCATTATTATTAACACTGTGTTAATTATTTTATAACAATTTAGAATTTATTATTGTTTTAAAGGTCATCACCCTATTACTGCCTTTCTCTAAAAAATCCTACTAAGCTATTTGAGACAATCCTTATTTTTAGGACTGTATTTTTAGTGTAAATCTCTCAAACAGTAGCTAAAAGTCATTTCTGTAAAGGATAGGAATAAATATATCTGGTTGGTTTAATTTTAAATTCCATCTCATCCAAAGTCTCTTTTTAAAGTATCCATTTTTCTTTTCCACTAGTACTGTTTGTCTATTAAATGAGTCTTCAAACTTAAAGAACAAGACTTTAGAAATTAGAGGGAATTTTGTTAGAATATTTGTCAACATTAAATTGGCACAACTTCCCCCACAATAAGCATGACGAATTTCTTCTCTTTAGGTAGGGTTTGACTCTTTTTTTTTATTTTATTGTTTTCATGCAACAATAATGTATTTCCTTTCTTTTCTTTTGTGCTATTTAACACATATAAACTTAAGAGATCTATATTGGGAATTGTATTTTCTTTTTGCAGCTGGGACAGCATGGAAGAAATAAAATATTCTGAACATGATTACTCTCCAAAGAATTCGGACAGGGTAAGTAATATTTGCCCTCGATTGAAATGTTGTTGGCGTTCCCACAAGCTGCTTGTCTTTGTAAGTGCCTCAGTGAGAATTTACTTCAGGCTCAGGATCAGAATTTGTTCTGCATACATGCCCATGCTTTCTACATAATTAGTGAAGTGCTCTCGTGGAGGGACTCCTGGGAATTTTAAGGCAAAAAGCCTTTGGATAATGTGAAAATAACAAAGGTCGTTGTCTGTAAGTTTAAGAATGACTGTCATGGTCCATGACGTCTCCCAGAATGTTCAAAGACTTGAGATTCCTCCCATTTTCCGGTCCTCAGATGCCATCTCACAAGGTAATAGTAACTTATTTTCCTACTTTTAGTTGAATTTTGTCTGAAATAAGTGGTTCATGT
Source organism: Equus caballus (assembly GCF_041296265.1). Lineage (NCBI taxonomy): Eukaryota > Metazoa > Chordata > Mammalia > Perissodactyla > Equidae > Equus > Equus caballus. The sequence continues at coordinate 60,979,992 of NC_091706.1, read as the reverse complement.
TAAGTGCAAAGGGCAGTCATTTCTGGAATAAATTTAATTGCCATATATGCATTTTAAGACTCAGTGAACACTAAATATAAGAAGAGCTGCCAAAAATACTAGTTATTCCAAAAATCTTTCTGGAACTCTCTCAGGGCATTAAACTGACGTTGTAAAGTGGTAATTCAGAATTTTTGCCAATATTGCAGCAGCTAAGTTTTCTCCCCGAAGAACAGCTAAGCTTTTTCCCTGAGCAGCTTCAGGTGGCTTCTAGCGGTCTCCCTCCTGCCAGGCTTCTTGCTGAACAATTTTTAAGGTCAAAATGTTTCATTTCTGAATTGCTAAACCCCTGGAGAACATTGCCACATCCAGAACAAAATTCTTACATTCATTAAGAACAAAGGGGCTCATCAGCTCAAACAATGTGACCCAGGACAGGAAAACCTTCGCTTCCTATGGAGACTGAGCACACGCGCATGGTTGGTTCTTTGGGACTGAACTCATAAATGCCGAAATGCTCAGGGATTAAAAGACGTAATGTAGACAAATAGGTCCTCCTAGGTCTGGTTTTAATGACAAATCCCAAGTAGTAATTGTCCAACACATTTTATACCCATTCATCTAATTCTTACATATCAGTTTTATTCCAAACGTAATTAAACCCACTCCTCATTGCTCATGTGCACGAAGGGACAGAAATAAACCAACTTCCCTCATTTTGCCTAATCTACAGAATTAACCAAAATCGAAGTGCTTTTTCCAAAGTAGCGTCTCTTTTGTTTATACATAAATATGAATAGAAAATTCGAGCTTAATATGCATAATTGCAATTTACTTGCAAAATTTATACTAAATACTACTTCTGTTGAGAGAGAATTGTGAATATATATCTAGGTGTTTTATTGCTCTGTTTTCTGATTACCTGATAAGATTTATTTTTAATTTTTTATCCATGTTATTTTAACATATCAATACCAAATATTTTATCCAAATTATTTCAATTTAGTAATACCAACTGATCTCTTCAATTTTTTGAAAGGTTTTTAGTCCCAGGAAGAATGAGTGCATGCTATTATATTTTACCAGAATACAGAAAGCTGCAGTCTGTGGTGATTGTTGTTGACCATGGGCATAGGTCAAGCAAAGCAGACTCCCTCGCTTGCCTCCCTCAGTCAATTTTGTTTTCACATTTTAAAGGCAGTGGGAGATCCTAGGCAATTTGCTCAGTGCAGATAGTGATGCAGATGGAGAGGGACATGAAAAAGATGACCCAGAAAGAAAACAGGAGGTTCTTTCTGAACTTCTTAATACCACATAAGTGTTTGCAAGACTGAGACTAGGTTCAAAGCACAGTGACGTAATTTTGGCAACTTCTGCTGACATAGAAGTCAGCCAATCTGAATTAAACTAAGGAGCACAAAGGAAAGGTTACTCTAAAAAGTACATATTAAATTCACACAGCTCTTGTGAAATAGGTTTACTGACAACATGGAAGATCAGTTACCCAAGATGCAGAGTCAGTGATACACAAGACCCTGCAATGTTTGTGGCTTGTAAAGCCTTCTTTAAAAGACTGATAGTGTTTCTTGGTAGTTAACTGTACTACCTACAACTTGCTAGTATTAATTGTATTATTGCTATCGACTACAACTTGATAGTACTAATTGCTTGAAGAGGAAATTGGGAATTATATGATTAAATAAATAACCTCTTTTAAAGAATAAATGAATAGTTTACTTCAATTGATTTGGCGTGTGCAGTTTAAAACAGATTGGTAATATTTTAAAGACTACTTTTAAAGAAATAGTAATTTGAAACGTTTAATAAATAATAAAAATGTAGTTGAAAACAATTCAATTCTCTATCACAGCTAATTTCTAACATAGAAATGCTATCTCAATAGTTAAGAAGACATAGTAACAATACCCATTATCTCTTATGCAAAATAGTTTCTGTTAGTGCATTTATTCAGTTTTAAATAGTACTGTTTTTTATTTTATTTTCAAACAGGGCAAATTATGAAGACTATAACAGATTTCACAATAGTTAAAGGTAATAAGAAAAAATAAGTGCCATTAGTTCTTATATCAAAAACCTTCTACATTATTTCTTATAAGTCCGATGCCTAATTGAACTTGTTTCACAGTGCCTCGCTTTTTTACAAAGTCACAATTGATTTAAGATGTCCAGTTAGTGTAAGATCTGGGTTAATTACAGCTAACGCAAATGTGGCAATATTCTATGTAACTGCCATTAGCACAATGTATTATTATTTGAAACAGAAAGGAGAGTATACAAAATGGATGAGCTTATGTTTAGCCTATCAAGTTTCGTCTTTTCCTTTCTATTACCTTCCTTCTGCCCAGCTTCACCCCGTCATCAGGCAACCACTGATCCACCTTCAGTCACTATACAAGTGTTTACATTTCCATATAAATGGAATCATACAGTGTTCATGCTTTTTTGGCTGGTTTTGATCACTCAGTATAATTATTTTGAGATTCAGCCATGTTGCTAGATGTATCAGTATGTCTATTCTTAATATCAAGTACTGTTCCATTATATGCATTTACTGCAGTGTGTTTATCAACAGCATATTCCTCTGTCAATGGACATATGGGTTGTTTCCAGTTTTGGGCTACTACAAATAAATCTGCTTTGCGCATTCATATGGAAGCCTTTGAGTGGATATATACTTTCATGCCTTCATTTTCACTAGGAGTGAAATGGCTTGATAAATGGTAGGAATGTGTTTAAACAAAAAATGAATAAACTGACAAACTGTTTTCCAAAGTGTTTATATATTTTACATTCACACCATCAGTGTATAAGAGTTCCAATCCCTCCACATCCTCACTGATAATTGATATGGTCAATCTTTAATTTTGGCTTTTGGAGGTGGTATACTGGTTATTTATTGTGGTTTTAACTTGTATTTCTCTAAGGACTAATGATATTAAGCATTTTGCCATGTACTTATTTGTCATCCATATATTTTTACCCATTTTTACTATATTCTGAGAGTTCCTTATATATCCTTGATACAAGTACTTCATCTATATGTGATTTGCAAATGTTTCTCCAGTCTATGGCTTGACCTTTAATTCTCTTAACATTTTCTTTCAAAGGGCAGAAGCTACTAATTTTGATGAACTTCATTTTATCACGTTGTATTTTATTGCGTTTTTGACATCAAATCTAAGAAAACTTTCCGTAACCCCAAGATCACAAAGATTGTATCCTAACTTTGCTTACGGAAATTTTATATTTTTAGACTTTATATTTAGTTGCTTCATCCACTTTGAATTCTTTTATGTATAGGATGTCATGTCTAGATTGAAGTTCATCTTTTTGCAATATTCTATTGTTCCAGGAGCGTTTGTTGAAAAGACTATCCATTTTGGTACATACATTTTGAAGATTTGTTACTGAATGCATAAATGCTTAGGATTGCTTTGTCGGTTTACTGAGTTGACCTTTTAAATATTATGAGCCAACCTTTATCTTTGGAAATATTCTTTGATCTGAAAATTACTTTGATATTAACATACTTACTCCAGCTCTCTTGTGACCACACCTAACATGGCATGTTTTTTCATATTTTTGCATGTAACCTAATTTTGTTTTTCTATTTAAAGTGAATTTCTTTTGGCAACGTATAGTCAATTCTTGCTTTTTTATTCAATGTGACAGTCTCTTCCTTTTAATTGGGCACTTAGATCATTTACCTTTAATGTAGCTTTTGATATGATTTGGTTTAATTCTACCTATTCTACTATTTGTTTCCTATCTATACCATAAGTTCTTTGGTTGATTATTTTTTTATGATTCAATTTTACCACCTTTGTTGGCTTATTAGATATAACTTTTTAAAAATATTTAGTAGTTGCTTTAGGGTTTTAGTATACAGCTTTAACTTATCACAGTTTAACCTTAAGTGATAGTAAACCATTCTACATATAATATAACAACGTTACAACAATATATTTCCATTTCTCCCGTCCTCACCTTTTTGTTACTGTTGTCATATGCTTTACTTCTATGTGTAATTACAAACCACATATTATATTGTTTTTATTTTTTTTTAATTTTTATTTATTTATTTTTTGAGGAAGATTAACCCTGAGCTAACTGCTGCCAACCCTCCTTTTTTTGCTGAGGAATACTGGCCCTGAGTTAACATCGTGCCCATCTTCCTCTACTTTATATGTGGGACGCCTACCACAGCATGGCATGCCAAGCAGCGCCATGTCTACACCCCGGATCCAAACCGGCGAACCCGGGGCCACTGAAGCAGAACGTGCACACTTAACCGCTACACCACTGGGCCGGCCCCTGTATTTATTTATTTATTTATTTTTTGCTGGGAAAGATTCACCCTGAACTAACATCTGTTGCCAATCTTCATCTTTCTATTTTTTCTTCCCAAAGACCCAGTACATAATTGCATATTTTAGTTGTAAGTCCTTCTAGTTCTTATGTGTGAGTGGCCACCACAGCATGGCTACTGACAGATGAGTGGTATGGTTCTGCACCTGGGAACTGAACCCAGGCTGCTGAAGTGGAGCACACCAAAGTTTAACTCCTAGATCATCAGGCCTGGCTCACATTGCTTTTATTTTTGTTGAAATAACTATATTCTAAAGACTTTTAAATGATATGAAAAATAATCATATATTTACCCATGTATATACTATGTCTTGTGATGTTTGTTTCTTTGTTCATATCCATATATCCATCTGGTATCAAGTTTCTTCTGCGTGAAGACTACTTCAGTATTTCTTGTAATGGTGATGAATTTTTTTCAGTTTTTGTATACCTGAAATAGTCTTCATTTTGCCTTCATTTTAAAAATGTATTTTTATTGTGTATGGAATACTAAATTGACAATGATTTTTCCTTTAAGTATTTTAAAGATATTGTTCTATTGTCTTTTCACTTCCACTGTTTTAACGAGAAATCTACTCTCATCTTTATCTTTGTTCCTCTGTACATACTATGCCATTTCTCTCTGGCTACCTTTAAGATTGTCTCCTTATCACTGGTTTTGGCCAATTTGATTCTGATGTGTCTTGGTGTAGTATCACTTATGCGTCTTATGGTTAGAGGTTTTTCTCTCCCATCTCTCTCTATTCTCTTAGGAGACTCCAATTACATGTATATTTTGCAACTTGAAATTTTACTACAGTTAACTGAATCTTTCTCTTTTTTTATCCCTTGCAGGAGGGTGTTCTTTCTGTCTTTATTTCACTTTTGATCGTTTTTCTTGCTATTTAGTCAAGTTGCCTAATATTTTCCTTTGTAATGTCTAATCTGCTGTTTCCCAATATTGTATTGTTCATCCCAGACACTGTAGTTTTTATCTCTAGAGCTCTGATTTGGTTATTTTTTAATATACAGTTCCTTTCTCTACTTAATATGTTCTATCTTTACTCTAGTTTTTTGAACAATTGGAATACAGTTATAATATCTATTCTAATGACATCACAGACCTGGTCTGATATTTCTAAAACCTGTGTTACTTTTAATTTGGTTTTGATGGATTAATTTTTCTCCTTGTTAAGGACCTCATTGCAAATTTGGTAGTATTTTATTGGATTTCAGATACTGTGAATTTCACAGTATCAGAGTGTTGCATATTTTTTTCTCCCCATAAATATTCTTGAGCTCTATTCCATAAGGCAGTTAAGTTACTTAGGAAAAGTTTAATGTTTTCAGGTCTGGCTTTTAAACTTTGTTGGGTGTGAACAAAGTGGTGTTTTGTTTAGGGCTAATAATTTCCCACTACTAAAGCAAGACCATTGTGAGTCTTGTGGATTATGAACAATTCCATTCTGGCTCGTGGAGAGAGATGCTATTCCCAGTACTGCATGAGCACTGGGGACAGTTTGCTCTAACCATCTCATATCTCTAAGCCTTTGAGATGTTTGATTCCCCAGCCACTGCTAGTTAACCCACAGATGTTGATCACTATTCTGTTGAATACTTGAGGGGTTCCCTGTGCAGATTTTCAGAGTTCTCACCCTGTGCACCTCTGTACTCTGTTTTCACTCTGCTATCTGATCTCTACCCACTTGTCTCACCAGATTATCAGTTTTGTCTCCTTAACTCAGAGAGAACACCAGGCTCCATTAGCCCCCACACCACCAAAGCCCTTCATGGCAGCCTGGAAACTCTCTCTAGGCAGTGAGTTAGGGTAATTGTAGAGCTCGCCTTGTTTGTTGGTCATATTTCTGGATTACTATGCTTTGTTGCCTGATGTCCAATGTTTTGCAAACTGTTGTTTCATACATTTTGTCTATTATTTTAGGTGTTTCATGTGTAATGATAGATCTTGTCTCTGTTATTCCACCATGATTTGAAGCAGAAGCCTCACGTCAATTAGTTTCAGTAACCTTTGAAAGTGACACCTATAGTAGGAAAGCAGTTTACAGAGTGGACTAATATTCTAGCCAGACTTTCTTTTTATTCTAGTGTACACATCTGTGATGGCTAATTTTATATGTCAGCTTGACTGGGCTAAGGAATGCCCAGATAGCTAGTGAAACATTATTTCTGAGTGTGTCTGTGAGAGGTTTTCTAGAAGAGTTTAGCATTTGAATCAGTAGGCTGAGTAAAGAAGATTGCTCTCACCAATGAGGGTGGGCATCATCCAATTTGTCAAGGGTCTAAATAGACCAAAAGTGCTGAAGAAAAGGGAATTTGCCTCTTGCTTGCATTGAAACATCTTGCCCTCAGACATCTGTACTTCTGGTTCTTGGGGCTTTTGGACTCAGTCTGGGACTTACACCATCAGCTCACCTGATTCTCTGGCCTTCAGACTCAGACTGAATTACACCTCCAGCTTTCTTGGTTCTCCAGCTTACAGAGGGCAGATCATGGGACTTCTTGGCTTCCATAATTACATGGGCCAATTCCTATAATAAATCTCCTCATATCCATCTATCTATGTATATATCCTATTGGTTCTGTTACTCTGGAGAACCCTGACTAATACAATATCTTTATCACACCTTGTTTTTCAAAGAATAATAATTTGGGAGGAATCTCTAAGGGGTGAGAGAACTGATCACGTTGAGGGATTCAGCATGATAAAAATTCTAGGAAAGTTATTGTACCAGGAAGCTGAAAAGTGAAAAATTTGGTGTGATGTGAAATAAAAATAAAATAGACTGGCAAAAAACATAGAACAGGAACCACATTCAGAAACTCAGGAAGTTATCTTAAATTTTGAAGCTGCTGAATCTACTGCCTTTGTTTCAAATACTCGTGAATATTATAAAGGAGAGAAAGATCCAAATATAAGGACTTTCTCCAAGTCCCGTGGAATTCATCTTTGGAGGAGAAAATAATGTGACACTTTTTGGAGATTGCAGCAGGATTTAATTAATGGCACATGTTCTAAGGAACTCTTCTGTTCAAGGGTGCTTCTGAGAGTGCCCATGTTGGGCCCTGTTTTATAAGATCTTCATGTGACCCCAAATTTGTTATGTGCAAGACTGAAGTTAATTGAAATGACCTAATAGAATAAGAGAAAACTTTAATACAATCTATACCACTCTTAAATTATTACTTCTAACATACTGTTTTGACGTTGGGATAGGATTTTTAAATATTTACTTTAATATACACTATTAAAATGATTATTTAGATGAAAGAAATCAATTTGTCATTGTCATAAATTCTCAAAATATTGATATTTAAGAAATTGTCTCACTATATATATAAAAGCAAACAACTACTTTTGAAAACAAAAATTGGAAATTCTATAGAAAAATTATTACATATACCACTTTTTAAAAGTTTATGTGGTTTCTCTAGGGATTTCACTGTATATTTTACCTTATTATAGTGGCCTAAAATTTATATCATTCCAACTCCTATATAGTGTAAAAGGCTTTCAAACATAATTTTTATTTCTTCCCTCATATTCTCTACTATTTTTGAGATGCATTATACTGTCAAATATTACAACCTCTACAGTACAGAGTTACTACAGAGTTACTACTACAATCAATTATCTTGAGAACAATGAAAAAGAATTGTCTTTCTATCCTTATTTTTATCTTTTCTTATGCTTTTTATCTCCTTATGTAGTTTCAGTTTCCATCTGTTTTCATACTCCTTTTGCCTTAAGAAATTCCTTTATTTTAGTGCAAAGTAGTTGGCAATGAACTCTCAGCATTTATTTCTCTGAAAATGTCTTTATTTCATTGTTATTTTTCAGCTAAATATTCCATGGGTATAGAATTCTGGGTTGACTTTTTTTCTTTCAGTTCTTTTAAGATTTTATATCATAGACTTCTGGCTTGCATAGTTGTTGAGAAGCAGGTCATTTTGATGTTTGTTTTTGTTTCCCTCTAGGTACTGTTCCTTTTTGTCTATGGCTGAATTCAAGATATTTTCTTTATCTTTGGTTTTCAGCAGTTTAACTACGATCATTCTCAGTGCATTTAACTTAATTTTTGTATTAATCGTTCATGGGGTTTCCCTGAGTTTTTCGGATCTGTGATTTATTGTCTTTCAATAATGTTAAAATTCTCAGGTACCTCTTCAAATATTTTTTTTTGTCCCATTCCCTCTGTTTTCTCCTTCTGGGATTCCAACTAAATGTGTGCTAGTCCCTTCTATATTATCACTCACTTCTTAAATTCTCTGGGGGTGTTTGTTTTGTGTTGCTTTTTTCCCTGCTGTATCTGTCAGTTTCAATAATTTGTATTGACTTAGTATAAAATTTACTGTCTTTCCTCAGCTCTGACTAGTTTTCTAATGAGCTTGCTGATAATTCTTTATCTCTGCTGTCACATTTTCGTTTACTTTTAGTGTTTGCCTTTGACATTTATTTTTTCCATCTCTGTGGAATTTTCCCATTTATGCATACAAGGTGTCTACTTTTTTCACTAGATTCTTTAACATTTTAATCATATTATTTTAAAGTTTTAGCATGTGAATTCTAACATCCGCGTTATCTCTGAGTCACTTTTGTTGATTTATTTCTTGAAAATGCTTGTTTTCTTTTATCTTTTCTTGTATTTATGTGATTCTCCTAATTTCTAAAAGAATGCAAAACACAGGTGTAACAATAGTAGATCATGAGATAATTATTTATGCCCAGAGTTTTTCTTTATTGTTGTTATTATTATTATTAGCTGCAAGTGTGGGCAGGGGCAAAGGTTGAGTTAATATATTCATGGTTGACTCGGGTTGGGTTTTGCTGTGGTCATTGTAACACTCAGTGAATCATATCATTAAAATTCCTCCAACAGTAAGCTGCTACTATCTTGTGCCTAGTGAGGGGCCTGAAGTCTGGAGGGTGTGTGTCAGTGCTCCTGTTGCACCTTTCCCTTTCAACAGTCTTGGCGCACCTATGTCACACAGGGGGTCTCTCTCCACATTCTTACTCCTCCTCCAGCCATGAACACCAAACCTCATGTTGGAGGCAGGAGAATGATTCATGGCACTTCTGAGCCAGCTTCAGAGTCAGACTCAGGGGTGGGGCGTTCTCAGCACTTCCTAACTTTCACTCCCATGGGAGCCAAACTCTGCCTTTTATCTGTATTGGGTTTTTGCAAGGAATAATTTCTTGCCCCTCCTTCCTTCTCAGTGGTAACAAGCCTCTGCTTTGCATCATTGCACATTTTCTACCCCACACATGGGGCAAAAAATTCTACTCCTTCTAGGAGCAGTATACCTTTGCCTGAGACCACTGGCTGGAGATTCCTCTGCTCTGCACAGCAGTAGCAGGTCTCTGCATTCATTAGATCAGGATCCCAGGCCCACAAATATTTCCTGTCCCTCGGATGGTACAGAAGTATTTTGCTTCCATATCTCCCTCTAGAAGCAGTGATCCTATGCCTGCGCCCTGGGCCAGAGGAAGGGAGGGTAATGTGGGGTTTCTTGAGCTTCTCTAAAGACAGATGTGTTTTCTCCTGCCTATCCCTCTGAAAGTGGATTTTTCCCTGGGTATGTGGCACCAGATAATTTTCTACCCCTCCTTCAGCAACTTATGGTTTTTGAATCCTGGGACAGAGCATATGTTCATGTAATTGCATATTTTATGTCTTCATTTTCTTTATTTCAATAATTATGAGTTGAATAGGATCATTATTTCCAATTAAAGCCTCTTGCAACTCTGACATTAAGTTATTTTTTTTAAGTTCCAGTTTGGCATTTTAGCACTAAATCAAGCGCATGTAGTCATCAATTATGTGAATAAAGTGTTTTGGTTGATATATTTGGGATATTAACCTTCTTAGCACCATATGGCACTGGTTCAAAATGTGAAATCCTGTCTAAACTTCACAAAAAATGGCTCTTTTAACTATTGCCTGCCTTCGACAAAACACCATTATTAATGCTTACCAGATCTTGCCTAAATTATTATAATCGTGTACCTCGTCTTCCTCATTTCACGTTCTCTCCCTTCAAAACATTCCCTTGAAAATTACTTTGACTGATTAGTCTCTTTTGAACAATGATAGAGTCTACATTTCCCTCATAAACTCATCAGGGTCAATCCTGCCTTAGATTCTTTCTCAGAATTGTCATCCCTTTCAAATCCCAGTTGAGCTGAAAGATTTCCAATAAATCCCTCTTATATTATAACAAGGCCTATTTCATTTGCCCATCCTTTTGCTGAAGTTTATTTATGAATGCTTATATTAAAACAATCACGCATAATTTGTTTTCTCAATCTAAGTAGAAAATATTTTCAATCTGAGTATAATAGTGCCCTAACATGAAAACATGAATTTCCAGAAACAATTAAATGTCTTATATATTTTTTGTGCTCACCCACATCATAACATGAGGAGAACAACAGCATTATCATTATTATAACCCAATGTTCCTGCTAAAAACAGTGGTAAATATTTATTGAGAAATTACTATATGCCAGACACTATGATACATTTGATGTACGTCATATTATAAGAGCTGAATAACTAGGTACCATTATTATTCCTATTTTATAAATAAGCATATTCAGTCTTTGGGGGCTGGCCCTATGGCCTAGTACTTAAATTTGCCACCCTCTGCCCAGGTTCAGTACACCACTCGTCAACGGCCATGCTGTGGCAGCAACCCACGAACAAAATAGAGGAAGATTGGCATAGATTTTAGCTCAGGGCGAATTTTCCTCAGGCAAAAAGAAGAAGATTGGTAATAGACGTTAGTTCAGGGTGACTGTTTCTCAGCAAGATAAATAAATTAAAAAATAAAGAATATTCAGTCTTAGAGATGTTGAGTAATTTGCCCAAATAGCCTAGGGAAAATTGAAATTCTGAAATTCTCACTATGCTGGACACATCATGATAGAAAATCAGTGCTCACCAAATGTACTTATCAAACCATCATAGGTGTTAGGAGGCCTCTGAGTTGCTAGACTCAAGTTCAACACAACTCTGAGATTGTGATTCATGTGGGATAAAGTGGTCTGTATAATATACTTCAATTTATATGCTTTATTTAAGCAGGCGTCTTAGGATTTCAAGTCAACTCAAGCCCTTCAACAAATTGAATTTCTTATTCAAGATTCTATTTGTGTTGAAAATACAAATGTTAAATAATATAGCTGGCCCTCTGTAGCCCCAAGCCTCGAAGCAGCAGGTTCAACCAACTGCAGATTATGTCTTATGTTTCTGATCCACGGATGATTGAATCTGTGGATGCAGAACCTTGGATATGGAGAGCTGACTAAGGGACTTCAGCAGCCATGGATTTTGGTGTCCACGGGGGTCCTGAAAGTAATCCACCATGGATACCAATGGACAGCTGTGTCTCTAAATTTAATTAGATTAAAAGAAAACAATTTGAGTGTTTAGTTACAATAACAGAAGTCACCATGCATTTTCTTCTTCTCTCTCTCTCTCTTTCTCTTTTGTTTTAGTATCCTCTAGGTATGGAATATTTTTCGAGCTCAGCAAGTGTATCGGTCCTGAGAATTAAACCAAAAACTCAGAGAAACTGCTTCACCTAGGATGAAATATTTTATTATTGTGATTTGGTGTTAAAATAGCTAACTGCAGTTTACAGAGCTTTTATACTGATGCACAGGCACTGGAAGGGGAAGGTATTCCAAACTGAAGTCAGGAATCTTAGCCACCTATATCCATGGGAGCCCTTGGGAGCTTGGCCACTGACAGATCCATCTAAAGAGAAGTTGTGAACGCTATCGCTTTGGGAAACATGCTTAAGGCCCTTTGGTGTTTCTCTATTTGCCCCCAAAATGGTATTGCACGTGAATGCTTCACTTGAGGAAAACAAATGTCAAGATCTTCTTATAAATGGTTTTTATACTTCAAATAAAGAGCACAGCTTTAATCCATGTTTAATTTATTTAGCTAACACAGTAGCTAAGATTTTATGCCCAATGCATTTTTTCTTTTTGATCCTGTAAAGGCAGATGATATGATTTATGGAGAACCAGTTGCCTCTTGGGTAGTTTAGAAAGAACTTGAAAAGAAATGGCTCCCAAAGAAGCTTCTTGATCTTGTAAAATTCTGTATCGTTAACTCAAGTTTGTATAGCACCTCATTAAATATAAATATAAACAGAAGTTTAGTGATATATTTGAAATATTGAATTTCTATTAGGGAAAAAATGCTATCAGATAACAATATCAGCTCAGGATTATATGAATTTCACCTTATTAATATTTTTGTTTTATTTTCTTTTATATTTTACTTATATGTGCTCTACGACAAGACAATATTGGTCTACTTAATGATGCTTTTTCATACTTCCATTACTAGAAATAAGAATATAGTAATAATGATAAACAAAATTGGCCAGTTTTATACATTTTTCCTAACAAATCTCATTGAATATGGGGACCGTTTATAGCTTTCTTTTACTCTACATTGGGAAGTCTTTGACTATCTTATCTGAAATGAGGGCTCTTGAAATTCTAAATACGTGCAAATATAAAATATTGTCACCAAACTCTATAAAATAAATTCTATTTCTATGCTGAGTTTGCATTTTCTGATTCTGGTTAAATACATATAATATAAAAATTACTGTTTAAATTATTTTTGTGTCCAGTTCTGTGGCATTAAGTATATTCACATTGTTGTGCAACCATCACCACCATTCATATCCAAGACTTTTCTTCTTTTCCAGCTGAAACTCCATTGCCCATTAAACGCTATCTCCTCATCCTCCTCTTCTCCTGGCTCCTGGGAACCGTCATTCTATTTCTGTCTCTATAATTTGACTACTCTAAGTAATTCATGTAAGTGGAATAATACAATATGTTTTCTTTTGGTAACTGGCTTATTTCACCCACTGTAATGTCTTCAAGATTCTTCCACATTGTAGCATGTGTCACAATTTCCTTTCTTTTTTTTTCTTTTTAAGATTGGCACCTGAGCTGACATCTGTTGCCAATCTTCTTTTATTCCCCCCTTCACCTCCTCCCCAAAGCCCTCCAGTACATAGTTGTATATTCTAGTTGTGAGTGCCTCTGGTTGTGCCATGTGGGACACCACCTCAATGTGGCCTGATCAGCGGTGCCATGTCTGTGCCCAGGATCCAAACCTGCAAAACTCCAGGCCGTCAAAGCAGAGCATGTGAACTTAACCACTCAGCCACAAGGGCAGCCCCTCCTTTCTTTTTAAGGTTGAATAAAATTCCACCGTATATATATATACTACATTGTGCTTATCCATTCGTCTGTCAATAGACACTTGGATTGCTTTCACCCTTTGGCTAGTATGAATAATGCTGCTATGATTATGAGTGTACAAGTATCTATTTGAGTCTCTGCTTTCATTTTCTTTTGATATGTGTTTGCATTTTAATACAAAGTAAAATGCACAATGTTTTAAAAGTATCTTAAAACAAAAAGAACAAAAGGTTAGTAAAATATTAGAAAGTAGGTTATAGGAAAAAAAGAGGAAGCATTAAACCAAAAGTCAATAATCAGTATAAGAGAATTTCAAGAGGAAGAAACAAAGAATGAGAATATCAACATAGTGGTTAGAGCAATATATAGATAATTTTCAAATGTAGTCATGTATCTGCCTTTCAGCTGGTATTTATATTCTTTTATTGTTCCAATTTTCTAACAGTGTGTATAATTTGAGAGTTTTTGTATGTTGTTAAATAAACTGAAACATGACTTGTATTTGGATATGTCGTCCTTGAGACCAAGCTGAGTAGTATCAAGTGCTACTATAAATGAACATGACAGCAGAGTCAGTCTCCCAAATTTAGGAAAAAAAAAAATATATATATATATATATACACATATACTTGGTCTTAAGGCTCAATTGTATCATCCAATTAAATTGTCATTTAAAGCTACCTGGCAATAAACAATAAAAAAAATTAAAACAATAACATTTACAGAAATATCAAAATGTATAGTACTTAGGGATGAAACTGAAAAAGATGGGAAACATCTATACACTAAAAACTACAAAATATTGTGGAAAGAAATGAAAGACCTCTTACATGGAGTTCACAGGTCATAAGACTCAATATTAAGATGTCAAATCTTCCCAATTCAATCTATAGCGATCTGTAGAAATTGACAAGCTGATTCTAAGACTCACGTAGAAGTGCAAAGGACCTAGAATACCAAATCACTTTGAAAGAGATCAAATTTAGATGACTAACACCACCTGGTTTTGAGACTTGTTGTAAAGCTACAGTGATCAAGCTAGAGTAGTACTAGTGTAACAACAGACAAATAGACAAAAGGAACAGCACAGTGCCCAGGAATAGATGCATATATAGATAGACACTGATTTTCAACAAAAAGCAATTCATGGCATAAGGATAATATTTTGAGCAAATGATACTGAGACAATTAGATATCCATATGCAATATGTATTCATCAGTGCTTCACATCTGGGAAGCATAAATGAAAGGAGATTGCCAAGGGGAACTAGGAAGCTTTCGGGGTAACAGACATGTTCATTATCTTTTTTTGTGGAGTAATTGTTTAATGGGTATATACATATGTCAAAATTCATCTCATAGTACACTTTATGTACAATGTATTTTATGTTGGTTATACACAAATAAAGCTATAAAAATGTCCTCAAGATATACACTTAATTTTATTCATTTTACTGTACATAAATGAACACTTCATATATAAAACACAACAGAGTTATCATTTGTAAAGTAAAAAAATAAATAAATATAGGCAAGAGATGTTAATAGGATGTTTTGTTAGTGCATGTTTGGCTTGTCTTACTATTAAGGGCACTTGTATGTGTAGTAGCAGTGGAAAGATAAAGATTTCTGGTAGAGAAGCAAATGATTTCCATCCAATGGAACAGATAACCTCAGAAGATTACGGCTTCTGGTCCTGTTGGACACTAACCCAAACTCTTAGCGTTGGGTATAAACAACTAGCTCCTTAAATGTTCTTTGGAATGATTTTAACTCTTTACTGGAACCCTCATCATTTAGTGAGTTGAATAATATTTTCGATATGTGTTCATTTATAGTTTTTTAGAGCCATAATTCTACCTTTTAGAAAATTATACTTTAATAAATAAAATAAACAACACCTGAATTTGATCGTTTTTAATGTTTCAGCTGTAGGGTGACTCCTCGTACACTTATAAATTCAAATTTTATTAACAATAACAAATACACAATAAATTAATAATAAGGAAAACATGACTCTTGAAAAGCGTTAAAAACTGGCTGGAGCTAGGGTCCTATGCTGTGTTCATCTTGTGTAAAATATCTAATTTAAGGGAGCTTTCTTTCAACATTATTTGACTCTATGACACAATAAATAGTATCTTATACTTTAGAAAAAAATATATCATTAAAAAGCATTGTAATAAAAATGCCTAGATGTATAGATCTATTCTTTTGTCTGAACTTTGATCAGCAAGAAGAGCAATAATACTTTTATATTTTTCTGATACGCCACCAAACTGCAATGCAGTAACATTCACTTTACACTTTTGGAAAATCAATTTCAAATTTCCAGCTTCCAGCAGGTTTTCTGTTATGACTTGGACTACAGCATCTTAGCAAAAGCCATGGTCCTTGCAATTTATAAACTATATATATTTTTTTCTTTTGGCAGCTTATGTAAAGTGCAAGTAAACTCCACTTTCTCATGTTTTAACCTGGACCTTTGGCTTTATGCATTTACTACTAAAAGGTAGGGGTTAAATTGAATTAAACCACTCTCACATATCACATGATATAGAAAAACTTTTTCTCCTTTATCCAGCACCTAAAATTTCTATTCAAGGAATTTATTCATTCAAGCTAGTGTAAGATGGTGGTTAAGACCAAAAGCTATGGAATAAGACTACATGTGTCTACTCTATAATAATTACAAAGGAGTCTATAATTTATTAATTATCTATATGTAAATTTTTATAGTCTATAATAATGGTACCTATGAAATAAGTTAGGAACACTAAATAAAAGTGAGTTCTTCTTTCTAGTAGTATGGCTAACTAGATAACTTGAAAACTATTACAAATAAAATAAATACAAACAAAATATTGGATAAAAAAGTTTGTATATATGTGTGTGTGTATATACATATATAAAATATATGTAGTACGCATATTTATGTATAATAATACATTGTGGAGCTGGTATCAAATTAGAGAATCTATAGGACCCCAACACCAAGTTACAGAAATTCTTGGAAGTAAGCAAGTTCTTTATATACTTTTATGTTTGGGGAGATCTTGAGCTTTTGCTTTCTTGGTTTCTTGGAGAACTCAGAACAAGATATTTAGAAGTTTCCCCAAATGAAGCGTTTAATACAAAGCTGAGACCTTGAATAGAGTACATTTTCATGGCAAGATAAATGAGAAATTTACTTAAATCATAGAAAAAGACAGCAAGAAAGTATCTCCACCTTGGAACTGAGTAGAGGAAAATAAATGACTTCTGAAATTTCTGACCATAAGACGGCCCGCATGCAGGATTTTTAGTGCAACTTCATTCTACCTGGTCTGAAAAATCTCAAGCAAAAAAATACATTTAAAATATCTGCAGTTTGGGAGTTCAGACAGAATAGTAGCAGCAAATCTTAAGTTCTCTGTGGAGGAGCTCAACTTCCACACAGTCCTAAAATAATTCCTATGGGTAAACTTCTAAAGAAAAAAATAGCTCACAATTAAAACAATAACAATAATTCAACATAAAAAAATCATAGAATAAGCATTTACAAGAGATATCAGGAAAAAGATCCACAAAGATTTCAGGAGAGCAGACTTATCAGCCATTAAATATGAAAACAAATGCATTTATATTTCAAAAACTAAAAGAGAAACCTGAAAATACAAGCAGGTGCAGAAATCCATTAAGAATGACCAAGAAGATTTGAAATAAAGAACTACCTAGAGATTCTTGATCTGAAAAATATAATTATTATAATTAAAAGCACCACGCAGAATTCTGCTTCCAAGTAGGATGTTGTATATCATAGCGTGCCAACATTGCAAATGCAACTAAAAAAAGCCAGATAAATATACAAAAATCATATTGTAGTCTTTAGGGAGCCTATGGCAGCGGGAAGAAGTAAACGATTTTAAAATATCAGAGAGGAAAAACTCTTCCAAAATGACGTATTATTTTTACGTATTTTTTCCCCTTGGATATTTGCTAATCTCAGGCATCATCTGAAATCTGGTCTTGGTTTGGGAAGACCTCTGATGGAGTTAAGAGAAACCAACAAATCTCGCAATGGCTGCAAGGGACTGGAGTATAAATTGCAAAAATGTAGCAACTGACAACTAACTGGCTTCTTCATGGATCCTGTGTTGAGGGGTGGATGTGCATGCGGGCTGGAAAGAAAAGGGAAAGGCATAGGAATGGCAGCCTGCCAGCTCCTGTAGTCCCCTGGGACTTAGATGAGAAAACGCCAGCCTCCTGCCTCAAGCACATAGCTGGGTTTTCACTCAAGAAATCTGTCCGATTTTGAAATTGTGTGGTCAGGAGTCTGGAGAATTGGACTGAAGACTTGAAGGGCAAAATTGTATTTCTCACGGTTTTTTAGGGCTGAGGAGAGAGAAACCTCTGATCTCTTAATTAAGACTGAGGGGGATCACGTATTAGAAAAAAGGGTACAGCAGAGGTTCACTAGTCTTCCTAAAACTACAAATAAAACACACAAAACTCAGTAACTGACTGTTTTGAGATTGTCAGTTCCTCATTGTCTTAACATGAGAAGAGACACAGCCTCCTTGGATGATAATGTGACCAACGGAGTCTTCTATAGGCGAGTCCACCATACACCCTGACGCAACTAGGAAGAGGCAAGTAACAGTTACTGATAAGTAAGAGGAAATAAACAATAGAAATGGACCCACAAATAACTCAGGGGTTGTGTTTAGCAGATGAAAACTTTAAAATAACTATAATTAATATGTTCAAAAGGGAAGTTAATTATATAGAAAGAATCAAATAGACAATCTTGAAGAAAAGGTAGAGAACTGTGTCTGACCAAAATGGATTAACTGGTATTAAACTTGACCTCCTTCTCTAAGCAACAAGAAAATTGGAGAAATATGTGTTTTCAAACACTGGACAGTTCGAAGGCCAAGACAAAGCTCCCCTGACTTCTGCCTGGAGGCATTTTCCAGACTTCAGCATGAGGAGGGGGAATCTAAGCAGAACATGGCAGACTCATGGAGTTTCAGAGGCAGAGTTTGGAGTTTGGAAAAGCAGAGCCAGCTGGATTTTCAGGAAAGAATCCTAAAGAAGAGCAAGAGGTACAGAGAAAGGAAAAGGCCAGAGATCTATACAGACGCCCCCTGAGAATGTTACTGAATACTAACGTGTAATGCATAGGGAGAAACATCACATAGCTTCACAAAGGACTACCTGGGAGCTGTAAACTGAACAATTTGGGAATTGTTCACAGGGCTGAGAAACTTTTGAGTTCTAATCAACACTAAAAATATGCTAGAACTAGGAACTACAAAATCCAAGAATATCATTATTTAGGACAATTTTGCACATGCTTGGTGGACTGCAGATAATAAAATGCATAGGGAAATTTTAAAAGACACCTTAAAACAAAGGCCAGTTAAGCTCCGTATTAGAATATGTGGGCCGTATAAACACGGGCTTTGTCTTATTTTCTTGCTTAGTCATCAATAACTTCAATACTGCCTTGTACATAGTAATCACTTAGAAATTATTTGTTGCATGAAGCGCAAATAACTGCAGTGTTATTTGATACGTGTATTCAGTTATGTCCAGTAGTATTATGGGCTGTATGTCCTATTCTCTATTACCAAACTCCTTAGGAAATTCTCAACTTCTTCAAAAAACATTTTCAAAACAGTTAAGTGACTTAACCAGGTCACACCAAGATTAATTGAAAACCAAGGTTCAAATTTACGTCTTCTGAAACCTTACCTAGAAATGTTTCACTCCATTACACTTTCATACTAGATTACATTATGTGTACATTTATCAATAAGCCCAATCCAAACTGTTGGTTCTCCTAACAACCACATCCCAATCAAAATGGTACTTTTAGCTTACCAATATGGTCATTCAAGAACACAGGAGATGCCTATCTGGAACTAGGCATATGGGTGCTTGTGATGATATTTGGCTAAAACTCTTGCATTTTCCATATCTCCTATAGAAGATAAATTTGTAATTTACTGCCCAACTTGCCTGTATAAGTATTTATGTTCCATTATCAAGTTAGTAAAACTTGCTGGGTGATGTCTTACATGAGAGGCACTTTTTTTTTTACATCATAAGTAAGTTATTGTTGACAATCTCCACTGATTATGACATCTGCTGAACTTTTCTGTTTGTTATTCATTAGGAAAACATCCTATACGATTGATGTGGATTAAGGTTGCCCCAGCTAGAGAAGCCCAAGGTGACCTGGCCTACATGCCAAACTATACAACCCAGTGGACTTTTTTTATGGTATGAATTAGGACCGCCCCAGGGAGAGAAGCCCAGGGCATCCTCACCTACACGCCGATCTATATGGCCAGATTCGTATCTAAAGTTATATGACCACACAATAACTAGACCCCATCTGCACTGAAACCATTTAATGACTTTTTACATCATCTTTTCTTTTCTACAGTAAAAATAAGTCACGTACCCATGCCTTATAAAATTAGCCCTAACCCTCAACTCGGGGCAGCAACAGGAGCTCTGACTGCCCATGGGTTCTGTCCCCATGCGGCGGCAGCAGGAGCTCTGACTGCCCGTGGGTCCTGTCCCCACGCACCAGCTCTGCCTGCCCATGGGCCCTGTCCCCATGCCAGCGGGGGCAGCAGAAGTGGCGGCAGCAGAAGCTCTGACTGCCCATGGTTCCTGTCCCCATGCTATTCCACACTATTCTCTAAATAAAAGAGCACTACTGCCAGATCTTGAGAGTCTAAGAAATCTTTCTTTCGACTCCTTGGCTCACGGACCCCGCATCATGATAAACTTAATTTTAAAAGTTAAAAATATATACGTAAACTTTGTTCAGTAAATTCTTACAAATACTATAATCTAGAGTAACTAATAAATGGAATTTTCATTTTCAATAGTTAAACAAATTCAAATATTTAAAAAATACATATGCTAGTTGTAAGAAGAAAAAAAGACAAACTAAATATGTAACTAAAATTTTGATTAGCAGCCTTCAAATAAATTATGTAATCATAATTGAGAGCTACCATGTGTATTACTGTAAAAGTGACTTTACAAAATCCACATACACATCAATAAACTAGGAAAGCAGGTTGAGCAGCGTTGATCCAACAGTGACCTCTGACAAGCGCAGGTGATTCGAAGTCCAGAGCGGTGTTTTAAGCAGTTGTGTTCTGTTTCCACGATGATGCCCTTTCCATTTTACTGCCCAAATAACTCTCAAGTTGTTCTTTTCTCTCCAGCTTTTTTTCCCCCTTCTTTTTAACGTTGTCTACATTTAAGATTGGTATATCGTTCACCTGGACTATTGCAATACGCACTATTATTTTTTTTTTGCCTCTAATGTTTGATTAAATAATTTATTATCTACACAGCTACCAGAGTTAACTTCTTAAAATTTATAATATTGCACTATTGCACAAATCTTTCGACAGTCTGTCATTCCCTATAGATAGGAGGTCCAGACTTCTGGGCCAAGCAAATCAGACGCATGCAATGTAATTTCTGCCTGCCATCCTATTGTACACTCCATGAATTACACTTGCTCTATCATTCTTCAGTTTTCCTGGATTTCTTTCAATCCAATAACAATATATAATTTTATATATAACAATATTATATATTATATTATTTATAATAGTAATTTTATCCCTCAAAGTGTAATTTTCAGGTAACCATGAAAACTAGCCACCTGAGTTGCTCATCTATATTTCTCTTTTCTCCTCTATACTGAGAGTTATGCGAGATTAACAAGATATTTATTTATACCCCAAAGGTATTTAATGAACAGTCTCCAGTAAGTATTCAGTAAAAGTTTTTTCAATTAAATAATCAGTGAATATATATCTATGTTAAAAAAGGTTGAGGGTATGCACATAACATACATGTTCTAAATTCATTTTCACATAATTTTTGAAATAAAAAAACATTTAGAGCTAAGTTTAAGCTAAATAAATTTACCAAAGTAAATCCTCTTGTTTTCATCAAGGTGTTAGTAAATTATCTTATGAGACATTGAACTGAAACAATAATAATTTTTCAAGTCATCTCACCAATTAACAAGGTCACTAAGTATTGAAGAGTCTTGCAAATCATATTCTTAGGGAATATTGATTTTTCAAAGTTTCTCCAAAACTAATTAAGTATTGTTAAAGTCTTCACTCTATTTACCAGCATTCTCAACATAGAACTAAAATTCAGAATTCTCTAAAAAGCATCATATATTCAGAAACGGTAAACATGCCACCAATTATGCACATAATGTGGAGTGAAGAAAGCTCATTTGCTTGTATCCTGACAAGTGATTCAGCAAAGGACTGATTATTCCAAGCAATTTCAAGGCTATAACCAGCCCTAATGTCCTCAAAATGAAGTAATTGAAAATTCAGCAACATTTAATTTGGTGATCAGACAATCTAACTTAGAATTTCCTGACTTCTGTGTCTTTAAAATTTCAATACTTCCAACAGTGGATTAACAAACTCTGTTTTCTAATAGTGGATAATAATGAAAAAAAAGGAAGAAGAAATATCAAGATCTAATCAACAGGAAAGAATCTTGATCAGGTGTTTCTTATTTCACACAGGTTCTCTGACCTGGAAATGACCTACTTCCTACTTAACAAAAGTATTATAAATGCTTAATTAAGATGAAATAACTCAATTACATAATTGCCCTTCAGAAATGTTTCCATCTCTTGTAACATATTTTCAGAGATTGTTTAAATATATTGATTTAAAGTATAAATACCTCTGAGCCTCCACTATAACAGTACCTTATAGATTTTTAAATATTTAATAAGTATTTTATTTTAGCAAAGTTTTTTATTTGAAGAAAATTTGCAAGGATGGTTCAGACAGTTCTCATAACATGACCTAGTTTGAGATTGCACTGATGAAAAGGGTGACAGCATCACTAAGTCCAGTGTTCGCTCTTTTTAGAGCTGGGCCGATGGTAGGAGAGGAGGTCACAGAGCTCAGCTTGTTAATAACAATAGAGATTCCAGATCCCCCAAATAACAGGCCAGATGGAAGCACTTCACTGCCAGAAGCCACAGTGCCACGTTTATCATAGCAAATGGTGGGGTTGGAGGTGCTGCCGTGGAGCAGCACCTGCAGACAGCTCTGGAGATGGTTCACAGAGCATGGGATTCTGTCTAAGGAGCAAAATATGTGAAGCAAGTGAAGACGCTGCTTAACATCTGCGAGTAGAAGAAAGCGCAAATTTAGGAGCAAGATATTCAGAGCAATTACCCTATAATAAGTTGCAATCCCATTTTCAGTTCCTTAGCTTGAGCCAACATTTAGATGTGGAATCCATCGACTGCAAAGGTGACCGACTCCCAAGAGGAAGGGTCCTGCAACACTGCGGCAAGTATATCTTGTAATGATTATTCTTGCGTTGCCCCGAAGAGACCTACAGCCATTTATTTAGTTAAATTTATCCCAGGGACAGGGAAACAATAAGACGTTTCAAGACTATTGCCCAAGGGGTCTGAGTTGACATTGAAAACCAGAGACCTGAAGCATCAACCCCATTCTCTCTTAGAGTAGGAGTATATAGGGGCCAAGTAATAAATGGGAGTCCCAGGTAAAGTTCACTGGTTCAGTGACACACCCAGTTGTAAATTCCCCAGGCCCCAAATATATAATCCTCACACTGGGTCCTTAGCACGTGAGATAAGAGCTGTCATAGTGAGGAAGGCCAAGCAGAAACTTCTGAATCTGTTCCTCCTATCAGCGAAGATAGTAAATAAAAATAATATTGCATCCAGAGTGGAGGGAAATGGAGACAGGAAGCATAAGGACAACCTTTAAAGATCTAAATGATGTGAGGATGGTTGTCCTTACTATATTTGCATTGAATTAACCAGTCTGGCTTCTGGAGAAACCAGAAGGATCCAGGAGGATGACTATTTAACCAATTGGCAAGCCAATTCACACCTACCCTGCAGAACACAGTATGATTGCTCAAACAGATTAATAAGGCCTCAATATATCATATGTGGCCATTGATATGACAAATGCATTGTTTATTATTCCAATTAGAAGACAGGATCAGAAACAGTTTTCATTGTGTAGAATCAGCAAGGACATTCATTCACAGTTTTGAATCAGGGCTATGTTAAATCTCTTGCTCTCTATCATAATATAGTCTCAAAAGATCTGGACCACTTATATGTCCTGAGAAACATCAGAACATCTCATTACTCTAAGACACCAATGACGTCATGCTCATTGACTGGAATAAGCAAGAGGTGACTTAGTATACTAGATGCCACAGTAAGACACCTGAATGCCAGATGGCGGGTGTAAATCCTGCATAGTTTCAAGGACTTGCCACTTCAGCAAAAATTTTAGGGAGCCAGCAGTTAGGAGCATAACAAGACAATCCCTTCAAAGTAAAATGCAAATTGCTGCATTTCTAAATATATATATATTGATTTGAAATTGATATAAACTGTTTTTCTCAGTAAAGACTTAGAATAAAAATATCCATGTTCTTACACTTGCAACAAAGGCAGAATGAATCTTAATCTGATGCAACAAAAAATATATATATGAAATCCACTAATTCATTTACTTGCTCATTGAGCTTTCCTGATTTGGATATTCAAATATAAATATATTAAAATTAAATTTTATCAAATAACCTTGATTCAACTGGGAAAGTTATTTTCCTGAATATAGGTTAAATTTTAAACAAAAATTAAATCTGCTTTACTCTGACATTTGTTGGCCTGATTGTCATGGAAATTCATTTTTCGGTTTGCTAGAATCTCATTGTATTTGGATCACAAGGACATAGATATCATCATTTACTGCTTTTCAAATTAACCAATAGAAATGGTTTTCCAAATGAAATACTTTGCAGCCACTACAGAAAATGAATCAAAGCAGATTTGGTCTTATTAAGGCAAGAGTAGAAATGGGTTTTTCTGTGGGGACCCAGGCATGTCTGGGCCATCCTAAGGCTCCACAGACACGGATCAAACTCAGTGGCCTCATTTTTACTAAGTGAAGAAACCCTTATTCATGAGAGCGACGTAATAGATAGTGGCAGCTCTAGGCAAAGAGGCTAGTTTCTTGCTTTTTAATTCTACTTACTATTTGCATTATATCAGATTTGATAAGTTCTATGACTTCAAGATGATAAAAGTTTGAGGAAAAAAGTATTTCCAATATGTATTTCAAAATAGCTCATTTAAATAATGTATTTATGGCTGTAAACATAGTTCCACATCTGTGGTTTTAGCCCCAAAACATATTTTCTGAGACAGCAATCAGCCCCATATAGATTGTTGCCATTAGCACTTATTTTATTATACTGGAATTATCCTTTGCCTTTCTGTCAGCTATCTAAATATAAACAACATGAAAACTATTACTCCAGATTTTACTCAGCATAGAAATTGGAACTTAATTAGAACACAAATAAGTATTTGTTGAATTAATTAATTAATTTTATGGTGTCTGCCATTTCTTTATACTTTGTGTAAACTGAAGGTATATTGACAAGGAAAGAAGTCATTTTTCCTCGTTTTTCTTTAATTCAACATTTGAAAGTTTTAAAAGAATAATTTTTATTTTATAGAATCTCAGTTTCATTTGTCAGTTAATCTGTCCTCTGTCCCATCCATACCAGGAGCCAAACTCTTTTTCTAGACCTACTTTAAAAAAACGAGTGTCTTGTGTGCAAAATGCACTTTCTGAGCAAATCCTAGTTGAGCAATGGCCAGGCAAAGCCATTTTATATTCATAATGGCTATTGGAAGCACGACACATAAAGCAATCCATGTAAACATAGTTAACAAGCAGGTTTAGCCTAAATCTGATGGCCAAAGAGAAGACTTAATCTTGTTACTGGTTTTGCATTAAGATGTCGGCATGTTTTTTTATATTTGTGTATGTATAGATATTAATTAATGTACGTGAGTAAGACTGGATTAAAATAATATGCTGGAGAATATGCAAATAGAAGCAAAAGGAACACCTAAGAATGTAAATTATCAAAGGTCCAAAAAATAATTTCATTAAATTTAAGAAATTTCCAGATTGCTCAGTGTTGATCACCATAGAAGGATGTGGCCAATATTGTCCTAATTAATCATACCAGGGCTCAGGTATCCTTCTAAGGATATTACTTCCTCTTCTTCTAAAAGAATTACTTCCCTTGCTCTCCCATGGGTTTCTTTGTCTATGGTCAGAGAATGTGTGAATTATCTTTGGAAGTATAGAAGTAGATTTAAAATTGAGTCGTTTACTTAGTAGCCTTGTCAATAAATCAAGTCTATTTTTTCTCATAGCTATGCTTTTGGTACTTTTTTGGAAAGAAACACTTTTGCCGAAAATTTAAGTGCATGCAAAGTGTAACATGAGTAAAGAATAGTTTTGTGTAGAATCACGACCTAATTTGTTTCTTGCATTTGGAACAATGGAGTTCCATGGTCCTCAAAATGAGTATTATTTTGAGGTAAGCAGCACTTCTTTTTTTCAGAATAACTGGCATTCGAGCAACAAATTTCAGTATTCATAGCAAAGTTAGTGTTCTCATACCTTACCCCCACAAGCAACATCAAAAATCAACTGTGGAAATTTAAGCATGTTTTTGAATATTAGTATTTAAAGTACAGACAACCATTGCTGTGACACAACCTCAACCAACTTACCCTGCTGACTTCTGCCCCACCCTTTCAACTGCCACTGAGGTATCAGGAAGTGGAGCCCTGGTGTCACCTTGGAGAATTCAAGTTTGATTGGCCCAGATACCATTCAATTCCACAGCCCGCCAATGTGTGACCCTCTCCTGCATTTCTGGGATTTCTCATCTTCATTTTCCTATGGGAAGAGCACCTGTGTCCTTGTATGCTGAGGTTTTCTTTTTTTCAAAATGTGTCACAATGTGCACAGTCAGCCACTTTAGAGTTGTCCACGTGAAAACCATTGTGTTAATCTAATTTATTTATAATTTGGGGGATTAATTAGAGGCACTGATAACGTACCCAATTGTTCAGCCATCTTTGGATTTCTCTTTTCTCTGCTCTTCATGCCTTCTTTTTTATTTACTTCCTTTCACTTTCCGAACACCTGAAGTCTTTCCCCACTTTTATGTAAGAAACCATTCCATTCTCCTAAAGCCTTGATATCAAGTGACACCAGGTCTCTCACAGGGAAATTTAACTTCTACTCCCAAATTTGCCTGTACAATCCCAGTGATGTACTCAGCAAAACAGAGTCCTTCGTGGCATCAATATCTTTCCTCCTGTGAACAGAGTGAAGGGAAAAGCAAACCAAATAAATGATGACAAAATATTTTCTATCGTGATGGTGCAGACTATGATCTTAAGATGCTTCTCTAATCCTCGACATGTTCTCTGAGAACCATAGTTCTAGTTCAGGAGCTTAGAGATTCTTGAGGATTCTCTTCTCTGTTTAGAGTCTAATTCTGTATTCTTTCATCCTGTGTCATATTTCATTAGACATTTCTCTTTGTATGACTGCCGCCGTGTCTGCACGTCTCCCAATTCTATTTGTAAACTACAAAGATTTTATTTTCTAAACTCCCTTGCTCTGATTACCTGATCTTCTTAGAACTTTAACCAAGCCCTCCCTCTAAATATTAAATTCTCAACTTTTATAAGTTGGCAGCACCCCTTTGTAGAAATCTGGACAATTATCTTGAATGGTCTAATAAATCTTCATTTAAGAATTTAGATATCTTATATCTGAACTGTTAACAAATCAAATTCATAAGTCTATACTGAAAAATTTTCTTATAATCCTCACTTTGTATTATAGTTCTAAATATTCTTATGTTTCAAATTTCAGAATACCCATTGACACCCATTTTTTTCCCCTCAAACATAATGTCCAAAACTTCTTTCAACTCCTTTGGGGTCTAAATCGCAGTATCAGATGCCTACAATATCTTTCCTTATTGCAGACCTGTACTGACGTCTTCCTTTACTATATGTCAGAAGATGAAGGCAACAGGATGCACAAACATGTCTTTAGGACTCTATCCTTGGGCATAGAATGCTGTTCAAATTCTTAGAGGAGGGAGAAGGGTTCTAAGATTTCATTGAGCATTAATTTTATTATTAGGGATACAGTAAATGCTTGGAATATATTACCTTATTTAAATTTCCTGGAAATATTAAAAGACATATTATTTCCTTGTCTACAGGTGAGAAAATGTAGGTGTAAGAGAGGTATATTCATTTGCTAGGGCTGCCATAACTAAGTATCACAGTCTGGCTGACTTAAAGAAGAGAAATTCATTTTCTCACAGTTCTGGAGGCTAGAAGTCTGAGGTCAGTGTTGGCAGAGTTGGTTTCTTCTGAGGCCTCTCTCTTTGGCTTGTAAGTGGCCATCTTCTCCTTTCTGTCTTCATGTGATCTTCCCCCATGGGCACGTCTGTGTCCTAATATCTTCTTGTGAAGACTCCTGTCACAGTGGATTAGGGCCCGCTCTAAGAACCTCATTTTACTTTTTTAAAGACCTTATCTCCAAATGCAGTCAGTCTGAGGTATGAACTTGGCTGTAGGGGCACAGTTCAGCCCATAACAGGAGGTCAAATATCTTCAACAAACTGTCAGAGACAGGAAACAGTAGAGCCGCCCCGAGTCATGGTTCTGTGTTACCATGCCTTTTGGTCATCTGTAAACACAGGTTGGGATGCTTGAATGAAGAGAAGAGTAGACTATGAGTTATTTCCTAGCGCATACGCACTGGGATATTTCTAATAATTAATTAGTAACAGTCACTGCTGTAGCATATACAGTTTATAATTTTCCACACATAAAGGCTAAAATGAAAGCACTCTAGTTTTTTTTCTTTTTGTATGCCTTCCGAAATAGCACAATTCTTCCAATGACTTGCTCTATTAGCACCCTAGAGCTATCGAATTCTGGCTCGGATGTAGCAATTCAGGTAATTATGCAGATCTCCATCAGTTTGCCATTCAGCTAAAGCAATTTTTATTTTTACTATGAGTTGTCCATCCATTTTTTGTTAAATTTCATATTTATATTGTGATCTGTAGCAGACTTTAGACACATTATAACTACTTATAAGCGATTTTTATTTTTACAAATTTGTTGTCATATTGTATGGTTTTTAGCCTCGTTGTCTAATTTACCATCATCTGAGAACCACTGCATGCTTCAGGAATTTATATTTGGATGCTTTCAAGAATTGTAAAGGGTTTGAGATTTTACCTTATGCACAAGCTGACATGTCAGCCTGACACAGTTTCATGGATGCTGGCAAGAGGCATGAGACTC
This sequence comes from Equus caballus, assembly GCF_041296265.1. Classification (NCBI taxonomy): domain Eukaryota; kingdom Metazoa; phylum Chordata; class Mammalia; order Perissodactyla; family Equidae; genus Equus; species Equus caballus. The sequence goes on along the minus strand of NC_091706.1, from coordinate 60,951,109 downwards.
CTGGGTGAGAGACAAAGATTTCCTTACTCATGGCACAGCAAGCAGCATGAGCTTCATGTTCCTGATGGTTCTTCAAAGCCCCTTAGGGGAGATTTGGATGAGCCTATGTAGGTACTGTTCACACAATGGATTTGTGTCACAGCTGAAGAACCTAACACAGCTTATGGACCTTTGATAACAGGCTTTGATAAACCTACCTGATCTTTACCCTGGAGGGAGATATGAACAGAAAATAAATGTGCTCTTTGGCCTAGAAAGTGACACTATTTCTATCATCCATGACTTTACCATTCAATCATTCTTGAAAAGATAGCATGAAAGAAAAGTTGTCAGTGCCTCTCCTTGCAAGATGTGCATAAATGAAAGAAAATCATAGAGAAATGTGTCTAGATACAGAGAAGCTTAAATTAATAAGAAAAGGTATCTTGTATCTTCTCATTAAAAGTCATGCACCATCTAGTATTTGCCCATTCTGAGTAAATTTGGTTCAAATAAGTAAATAGCTTATTTTTCATTTAATGCTTCTTTTTAGGCCAGGTCTGAATGATTTGAAAACAAAGTCGTTTCCTGAAGTATTCAACCAAAAAAAGTAATATGTTACAACTTCAGTAATTGCTGTGAAAAGTATATTTTATTCATGCATACTCCCGTATAAAAAGCAAACAGGAGTTTCTCCATATTTCAAAATTTATACGTGTAGTTAGTGCATCACTTATTTCAACTCTTCGTCTGAAAGGTAGTATTTCGATAAGGTCATCTCTGAACCATTTTTGCTCAAATGGTGTTCTTGCATTTAGTTAGAGCATAATATCAAATCTCTACTTATTGAGGAAGTATATTCCTTATTTTGTCTATCTAGCAATAAGCTCTAATTTGTAACTAACTAGATATTTAGGAAACAAAGCTACTATTTTCCTTGTTTCTGTGTCACATACTCTAATTTCATGTTGATATCATAATGGGGTGTATGTATGCCATGTAATTAGATGCTCTCAACAAAATTGTTTTTACTTAAAGCTTGTGAGGTCAGCAATGTAATTGCTGTAATTTGGTTGACCAAAGGATCCAACTAATTGAACAGTGATGAATGATGCAATATCCCATTATTAGACAAAATCACTTGAGGTTGGAAAAGTTGTGTTTTGGGGGTTTTCTTTTCATTTGATTGTTTTGGGAGGCACTATAAAGCTCATTTATATTAATGGGAGAAATTTGTTTGTATTCATTTCTGGTCTGTAGTAATATTTGTGACTTTCTCCAAGTCCTGAGAAGATTCTCTAGCTGGTCACAAATAATAGGGCTTTCTTCTTGGTGTGCCTCCAATTCAACCAGAAGTCAACATTATATGATGACTGATCCATATGTCCATATGTTGCATGGACCGCTATCTGTGTTTTAATGTGAAAGTAGTTCATTGTGGATGCCATTATGTTGTTTGAAGGCAACTCTTTTAACAACACTTCCAAATATTTCTTCTCAGTCCCTGTTACCTTATAGAACAATTTACAGATCGTGGAAACTTTGTATCACAAACATGTCCTCCCAAATATATTATACGTTTATATGTATTTGCTATTTGGCTCTCATAAATCTAAATCTCATACAGAGGAAAATAAATACTTTTAAATTCCCCAATTTTTTTGAAAGCTCAATTTATTTTTAAATTATTTGGACTCAATCTGATGCTATAATTTGATCTAAATCTGCTGGGTTACCCAGAAGCAGAAATGTTACAATCTTTATGTGTTTTATCATATAGATTTTTATCACCTTAATATGATAACGGGTCATTCTCCACTCAACCACTGCCAAAGCATGACATTTTTACAATCCCAATTACCTCTGCAGGACACTTAAATTTGATTTATAGGTGCTGTTTTATGGCATGTTTGTCCTTAGGAGGCACTGAGCAATGAGATAAAGAATATTAATGGTGATTGGCTTTCAGAATAAGCGAATATCTTGGTTGTCATAGTCTGGAGATGCTACGCTGAGAGCAACAATAAAAATATCAAATTGCAAAGCAAGAAAAAGCCCAGCATTTTGCTTATTCAGAAATGTACAAAAAGAGGCTAACACAGAAACAACTGGGAAAAGATAGATGAGTTATAAGCAGAATTTTTAAGAAGAAAAAAGGGAGAATATGAAATGGAATTATATAAATGACAGAAATCATATATATATTGATATATATAATATATACGATAGATGGTCAGATGACAGAAGTCGAGAAATGACAACCATATCTGATTTGAAAACATGTGGGATTTCGAACAATTCTGAGTGGCAATTGCTACAGAAATGAAAGCTGAGGAGAGTTCACCTAGAAGAAATAAACCATGTCTTTTTAATCATTTTTTGACCTCTAATAACCTTCCTCTTTCATGTTCTTCTACTTTGTATTCAATTCTATGTTTAATTACATATTGAATTTTTAACTTTACATTGTATGTTGGCTAGCTTAAAGATGATCTAGGTATCACTGTCTTATACTTGAATGAAATGGCCATGGTTAGGACTTTTTTTCCCATGTGGACTCTATATATAAGCTCCATGTTTCCTGTAGTAGATTATTAAGGGATGTTTTTCATTCATTCAACTTGACTAATAATCATTGACTTAAAGTTACTAGTGCATATGTTTAGGTGTTTAATACTTATTTGTATACAATATTTAGAACTACTAAAAGAACAGAATCTTTGCATTCAAGGTGTGCGTTGTGTTACAAGGAGTAGCACATCTGATCAAGGGTGAACAAGGGATAAAAGTGAAAACCAAAGTGGACTACAGTGAACTAATAAAAAGTTTATCATTGGTTTCCATTTTAGCATTGATTTCAACATCAGCTTTTATTTGGATCTCATAATCTGTGGTGAAAAGACATAACATATATCTGAATATTTTTTTGCTAATTTAAAGTATAATTTATTGCAAATAGTCCCTGTCTCTTAAAAAATGTAATATGAATTTGAAAAGATTATTTACAGGTAGATATATATATATATATATATATATGCACACTCACTATATCTGTAAATCCCCATATCTATAAATACCACTCTCTCTATATAACACACACTAGCACAGGTCTGAGGCAACATGCTAATAGTTCTATATAAAGATCTAGCTATCTGTCTATATCTCTGTCTTTACCTATAGCTTCTGTATCTATATAGAGAGAAAGAGACAGACAGGAAAAGAGACACAGACAGACACAGATAAATGGAGATATATATAGAGAGAGACGTAGGTAGATATATACATATCTCCCCATACCACTAAATAAGCTTTAATTATATTTTATCTGTGAGATTATGTCATTAGTTTGCCAAATAAGACTAACTCCATAAATATAACAAACATGTCTCATTTGCTCACTCCGGCGTCTCAGTGCTTGCCATTTTGCCTCAGACCTACAGGCAGTCAATGAGCATCTGATAACTGAGCAAGTGAATGAATGTTCACATGTATGGTTGATAGGATATGAAACAGCTTTAGAAAAAAAAAAAAAGAACCCAGATAATATTGACCACTACATCTTTCAGTGCTTCTAAATAGAAACTCTCATTAAAAAAATTATTTTTGAAATTAGAAATCAGTCTATGAAAAGTTTTGTTTCTATTAAATAATGTGCCTGTGTATCAATATGTGTATGCTAGTGTGTGTGTAAATGTATGTATATATATATCTGTGTATATATATGTAGAGTTTGTGTGTGTATGTAGATGTACATTTGTGGGGGTGTGTGTATATATATATATATCTCCATTGTGTAGCCCTGAAGAAAACAATATATATTAACACGCACACATACATAGACACCTATATGTATATATATACATGTAAACTCTGTTTTTCTTCCATGCTACACAAACTATACTGACTTTGTTGTTTGTCTTTCATA